>NC_134687.1:41631602-41941352 GCF_050947455.1 Rhinoderma darwinii | reverse complement strand
CAGCGCCTTAGACAAAATGGGGGAGAATATTGTGGTAAAGGGGCGTGTCTTCACAAAAGGAGGTGGGACCACAGTCGCCTAACAAATTTATCATAATTTACACCACAAAACTACTGTAAATTATAGTGGAAATCTTAGCTAGCTCCTAGCTAGGGTAGATTTGACTCTGTGGCAAGGTACTGGCCAGTGCCGTGGCCCCGTACCTTGCCCCACCCATCAGACTACTCCCCACCCCCACAATTCAGTTAAAAGAAAAACTTACCGTAAATAAAAAAATATACATAGGAATGCTCACCTCACCGTTTCTCTTATCTCCTCTGTGTCCCCTAAGTCTCCCTCAGCACGCTGCGGCCAATACAATATACTGATGCCGGGTTGCATCAGGACATTGTATGTGACGCAGAACTGATGACCTTGAATGCTGCCTTGCCTATAAGTCTGTGACGCTGCTCAGCATCAGAACCTTGTATGAGCAGCCACATGCTGAGGGTGCCTGAGAGGACACAGAGGGAAGAAGAGGTGCGTCAAGGTCAGTATACTTTTTCTTTAATTATTTTATGGCCAATGGGAACAGTGGAATAGATGGCGTATGGCTGGATGAAAGTTGTGACACGATAATTAAGAGACATTTGCCTCTTGATAAATGTGTCGCATCTAAATTCCAACTTTCTTTCTATTAAGACTGGCGTATGAAATGCCAGTTTTTATAAATTTCCTCCCTATGTGTGCAGAATGTGGCATACAAAAAAATGTACTGCTTTAAGGGGAATCTGTTAGGGTATGTTCACACGCAGTGTTTTCAGGCGTATTTCAAGGCGTTTACGCCTTGAAAAAGGCCTGAAAAAACTGAAGCTGAACGCCTACAAACATCTGCCCATTGAAATAAAAAACGGAGCGTAAAAAGACGCTCCGTAAAAAGAAGTACATGTCACTTCTTGAGGCTTTTTTTGGAGCTGATTTTCTATTGAACACTATGAAAAACACCTCAAGAAATTCCTCAAAAGAAGCCTCGAAAGAAGCTCCAAATTAAAAGAAGCTTCACTTTCAGCTTCAAAAACGCCTGAAAATCAGAGGCTGTTTTCTCTGAAAACAGCTCCGTATTTTCAGACGCTTTTTAGTAAGCGTGTGAACATACCCTCAGCAGTACTAAGGCTTCAAAACTGCTGACAGAGCAATATAGGGGAGGTTAAGGGCACCATAATCATAACTGGGCGTATTTTACTGTATGACCAAGTGGGCGTTGTGGAGAGAAGTGTATGACGCTGACCAATCAGTGACCAATCAGCGTCATACACTTCTCTCCATTCATTTACACAGCACTACCGATAAAGCTATATCGCTATGTGCAGCCTATAGCCTCTTGTAATCTACATTACAGCGCCGATCACATCATGTACACTATAGGCCACTTATAATGTGGTGACAGAGCCTCTTTAAGGACGTCTTTGAGGAGGACCTTACAAAATCTAGTCCTGTAGATAAAGAGATGTCCCATTATTTGTTATGAGTTCCTGGGTAAAGAGGGAGATGTAAGATTCTCCAATTTTTTCCTAATTTAGACTTTTGATATAGGCCAATGTAAGGTGCCTCTTGCATTAATGAGATGTATGTGGCCTTTCTGATCCAAGACACTTATAGAGGGTATTAATATGTCAAACAGGAGCCGATTCTGTTAATAAGGCTGTAATTTGTGTTTTAACCAGTTCAGGACCGGGCTATTTTGCGCCTTCAGGACCAGACACCGTTTAGCCATTTTTAGCACGTGTTAGTTAAATGGCTATAACTTTTTTATTTGTTGGGCTAACGACGTGATTTTTGCGACGTTTTTTCCGTAGACAATGCAGGTTTCTTTTTTTTTATCGTTTTTATACACACCTTTTTTGCTATTTTAGAATTTTTATTCATAAAGTTTGAAAATAATAGTAAAAAAATAAGCTTTTTTACGTTTCAGCTATTTTTTTTGGGTAATAACATAGTTTTACCCTAAAATAGACCTTATATTTGTAATCGTCATTGTTTACCGTAACTTTTAATATATTACATGTCTATATTAGGGTAATTGGGTCAGCGCTAGCGTTACAACAATCATTGGCGGGGGGGAACGTTTTTTTTTGGGATGGGTATTTTATGTGTATTTATTACAAAAAATTTTTTTGCACTTTACTATTTTTTTATTACTATGGTCTGTCCCTCAAAGGTCAAAAAAGACCTTTGGGGAACTTTATATATTTTTTTTCTTACTTTTACACCATGTTTTTCCACTATAACTGGGGCTGCACAGCAGACCCAGTTACAGGGGAAATCAGCCCTCTCATAGTGACGATTGTCACTAACTGGTCTGTGCTGGGTCTAGTAAGCCCAGCAGCAGTCTGTCAGTAACGGCACCCAGCGATCATGAGACCAATTTCTTTGTAAAGCGAACATGAAAATGAAGAAACACACCTCAAAATCTATCACCCTGTTTCTCCTGTGTTCAAAAATACCTCCATTTTGGCCCTAATGCGCTGCCTGGACACACGGCAGGGCCCAAAAGGAACAGAGCACCTGGTAGCTTTCAGGGCACCAATTTTGCTTGAAAATGTTTTAGACCCCAATGCACATTTGGAGAGGCTTTGAACTGACAGATTGATAGAAACCCCCAAGAAATGACCAATTCTTAAAACTACCCACCGTAAGCTATTCAGGAGTGTAGTGAGCATGCTGACCACTATGTTCTCATAAAGGAGGCATTTCCTGAAAAGTGCATTTGCCTGTTTGACTATGTCTTTCTAACAAAGCAATTGTCCCACATTTGTGTCATTCTGATGCCGTTGTGAACAGCATTCTAGTCTGAACGCCTACAAACATCTGCCCATTGAAATAAAAAACGGAGCGTAAAAAGACGCTCCGTAAAAAGAAGTACATGTCACTTCTTGAGGCTTTTTTTGGAGCTGATTTTCTATTGAACACTATGAAAAACACCTCAAGAAATTCCTCAAAAGAAGCCTCGAAAGAAGCTCCAAATTAAAAGAAGCTTCATTTTCAGCTTCAAAAACGCCTGAAAATCAGAGGCTGTTTTCTCTGAAAACAGCTCCGTATTTTCAGACGCTTTTTAGTAAGCGTGTGAACATACCCTCAGCAGTACTAAGGCTTCAAAACTGCTGACAGAGCAATATAGGGGAGGTTGAGGGCACCATAATCATAACTTTTTCTCGGTCATGCAAGTTCCATGACATAAAAACCAACGTTTGATTACCTGGCACATTGGCCACATGTGCCACTTTCTGCTCTGAGTGACGGCTCTAGCAGCCAATCAAAAGACCGCTAAAGCCGTCCCTAAGAGTAGAGGGGTGGGGCTTGCAGTGTGCAGCGCAGGACCGATTGATCATCAAGTGCACATCTTGCGATCGGAGTGCCAGGGAAAATAAACATCATGCAACTATGTTTAAAATGCCCTCCCCTTCCCCAATCTCGCTCTGTCAGCAGTTTTGATGCCTCAAAACTGCTGACAGTTTCCCTTTAACCTGACGCTGTTGTGTTGTGAAAGTTGCACTCTATGGTAGTCTGCATACAATTTTTTTTATATGAACAAAGGACACACTGCATTTTTACAATATTCCAGAATCCACACAAATGTTGAATATCTTTGTAAATATATGGCTTTTCTTCTTTTGTACTGCTTTATTTAATTTTTCATTACCTGTCTGACTGCATTGTGCCAACTGTAATGTTTGGTGGAGGAGGGATAATGCTATGGGGTTGTTTTTCAGGGTTGGCCTAGGCCCCTTAGTTCCAGTGAAGGGAAATCTTAATGCTTCAGCATACCAAGACATTTTGGACAATTGTAGCTTCCAACTTTGTGGGAACAGTTTGGGGTTCGGCCCTTTTCTGTTCCAGCGTGATTTCAACCCAGTGCACAAAGCAAAGTCCATAAAGACGTGATTGGGGGAGTTTGGTGTGGAAGAACTTGACTGGCCCACTTGTCCAACATCAGTGTCTGATCTCACAAATTCTCTCCTGTATGAATAGACAAAAATTCCCACAGACACTCCAAAATGTTGTAGAAAGATTTCCCATAAGAGTGGAATCTGTTTTGGCTGCAATGGGGAGACCAACTCCATAATAATACCTATGGATTTAGAATGGGATGTCATGAAAGCTCCTGTAGGTGTGAAGTTTAGGTGTCCCAATATTTTTGTCCATATAGTGTAAGTGGATGCAATTCTGATAGTAATGGCAGGCCTGAAAGTAGAAGGGTGGAACAATGTTAGGTGGCTGTCCTTCTTAGTTTGCAGATCATAGTTGGCTGGAAACTCTCTTCGGGAGAGCCACCGAGCAACAGCTGATGGGTAAAGTAGCACACACCTGACATTAGTCTCATGAATTGGAGAGACTGTCTTCAAGTAACTCCAGTACTGACCAACGTGTTTATTGGGATGTGCACTTCAAGTTAGTAAATTAAATGTTCCCTCTTAGACCATCATCATCGTCCACACATCAATTGTACCCAATGGTGGATTACCATAGGGGCATCTGGGGCGGCAGCCCAGGCCCCCCGCGGCTCCCATGGCCACAGCAATTTTGTCGCTCTGGTGTCTGTATTTATTTCGGAGGGTCTGGGGACTGCAATCGTTTTGAAGATCTGGGGCCTACATGTGTTCTGGGTCTGGTCTAGGGTCTGAATTTATTAATCTGAGATAAAGTATGGACCTAGGGTCTGAATTTGCTTAGGGGGCTGGTCTGGTCTGCAGTCTGAAATAATTTAGGGGTTTGGTGTCTGAATTTTTGTGTTGCTATAGAGGCTGGAAATGTCTGCAGAAGGAAGGGGCAAAGTCGGCTCGGTAGGAAACTCTGCAGTCATCAGGAGAAGTCGCCATACTGGCTTGTGTCAGATAGAGAAGAAAAGAAAACAACGGGCATCAGAGAAGACATCACCTGTGAGTCACTGGATATATAGAGAATCTGTCACCTCTCCTGACATGTCTGCTAGAGGAAATATTTGTATTCCACAAAGAGTCTCTGTGTAGCCCAGGGCCAATAGATAACTGGGTGTTACCATTTTCCTTGTCAGGAGGATGTATCCCTACACAGTGTCATACTGTCAACGATGATTGGAGACTGTCAGTATGTAGGGACACAACCCTTTGACTAGACGAATCGCAATACCCATATGTCAATTCTCGCATAGAAAGAGGGGCCCAACTTTGGGGAACAGCTCAATGCCTATGGTCTACTTAATCCGCTACTGATTGTACCTTCCATGATATTAGATTTTGGACAGTACCAAGAGTTGTAATATATCATGAAACATAAAGCAAATAAGGTCTTTAGATCTGCATTTGCTGATGAAATTAATACTTAGTCTCTGATCAGTGCATTGTAAGATCACAGAAAATATCACAGCAAACTCAATAGAAAGGGAAATTGTTCAGAGCATTCCATAGAGTATGTAACTTTCTGAGCAGAGTAACAATTAGCATATGAAATTAACTTTGTATCTTGCAATATATTTCCTTAAAGAGGCTCTGTCACCACATTATATTTGCCCTATATTGTACATGATGTGATCGGCGCTGTAATGTAGATTACAACAGTGTTTTTTATTTAGAAAAACGATCATTTTTGACAGAGTTATGACCTATTTTAGCTTTATGCTAATGAGTTTCTCAATGGACAACTGGGCGTATTTTACTGTATGACCAAGTGGGCGTTGTGGAGAGAAGTGTATGACGCTGACCAATCAGTGACCAATCAGCGTCATACACTTCTCTCCATTCATTTACACAGCACTACCGATAAAGCTATATCGCTATGTGCAGCCTATAGCCTCTTGTAATCTACATTACAGCGCCGATCACATCATGTACACTATAGGCCACTTATAATGTGGTGACAGAGCCTCTTTAGGGACGTCTTTGAGGAGGACCTTACAAAATCTAGTCCTGTAGATAAAGAGATGTCCCATTATTTGTTATGAGTTCCTGGGTAAAGAGGGAGATGTAAGATTCTCCAATTTTTTCCTAATTTAGACTTTTGATATAGGCCAATGTAAGGTGCCTCTTGCATTAATGAGATGTATGTGGCCTTTCTGATCCAAGACACTTATAGAGGGTATTAATATGTCAAACAGGAGCCGATTCTGTTAATAAGGCTGTAATTTGTGTTTTAACCAGTTCAGGACCGCGCTATTTTGCGCCTTCAGGACCAGACACCGTTTAGCCATTTTTAGCACGTGTTAGTTAAATGGCTATAACTTTTTTATTTGTTGGGCTAACGACGTGATTTTTGCGACGTTTTTTCCGTAGACAATGCAGGTTTCTTTTTTTTTATCGTTTTTATACACACCTTTTTTGCTATTTTAGAATTTTTATTCATAAAGTTTGAAAATAATAGTAAAAAAATAAGCTTTTTTACGTTTCAGCTATTTTTTTTGGGTAAAACATAGTTTTACCCTAAAATAGACCTTATATTTGTAATCGTCATTGTTTACCGTAACTTTTAATATATTACATGTCTATATTAGGGTAATTGGGTCAGCGCTAGCGTTACAACAATCATTGGCGGGGGGGAACGTTTTTTTTTGGGGTGGGTATTTTATGTGTATTTATTACAAAAATTTTTTTTGCACTTTACTATTTTTTTATTACTATGGTCTGTCCCTCAAAGGTCAAAAAAGACCTTTGGGGAACTTTATATATTTTTTTTCTTACTTTTACACCATGTTTTTCCACTATAACTGGGGCTGCACAGCAGCCCCAGTTACAGGGGGAATCAGCCCTCTCATAGTGACGATTGTCACTAACTGGTCTGTGCTGGGTCTAGTAAGCCCAGCAGCAGTCTGTCAGTAACGGCACCCGGTGATCATGAGACCAATTTCTTTGTAAAGCGAACATGAAAATGAAGAAACACACCTCAAAATCTATCACCCTGTTTCTCCTGTGTTCAAAAATACCTCCATTTTGGCCCTAATGCGCTGCCTGGACACACGGCAGGGCCCAAAAGGAACAGAGCACCTGGTAGCTTTCAGGGCACCAATTTTGCTTGAAAATGTTTTAGACCCCAATGCACATTTGGAGAGGCTTTGAACTGACAGATTGATAGAAACCCCCAAGAAATGACCAATTCTTAAAACTACCCACCGTAAGCTATTCAGGAGTGTAGTGAGCATGCTGACCACTATGTTCTCATAAAGGAGGCATTTCCTGAAAAGTGCATTTGCCTGTTTGACTATGTCTTTCTAACAAAGCAATTGTCCCACATTTGTGTCATTCTGATGCCGTTGTGAACAGCATTCTAGTCTAATATACAGGGTGGGCCATTTATATGGATACACCTAAATAAAATGGGAATGGTTGGTGATATTAACTTCCTGTTTGTGGCACATTAGTATATGGGAGGGGGGAAACTTTTCAAGCTGGGTGTTGACCATGGCGGGCATTTTGAAGTCGGCCATTTTGTATCCAACTTTAGTTTTTTCAATGGGAAGAGGGTCATGTGACACATCAAACTTATCAAGAATTTCACAAGAAAAACAATGGTGTGCTTGGTTTTAACGTTACTTTATTCTTTCATGAGTTATTTACAAGTTTCTGACCAATTATAAAATGTGTTCAAAGTGCTGCCCATTGTGTTGGATTGTCAATGCAACCCTCTTCTCCCACTCTTCACACACTGATAGCAACACCGCAGAAGAAATGCTAGCACAGGCTTCCAGTATCCGTAGTTTCAGTTGCTGTACATCTCGTATCTTCACAGCATAGACAATTGCCTTCAGATGACCCCAAAGATAAAAGTCTAAGGGGGTCATTCAACTGGCCCACGACGACCAATCCACTTTCCAGGAAACTGTTCATCTAGGAATGCTGAGACCTGACACCCATAATGTGGTGGTGCACCATCTTGCTGGAAAAACTCAGGGAACGTGCCAGCTTCAGTGCATAAAGAGGGAAACATATCATCATGTAGCAATTTCAGATATCCCGTGGCCTTGAGGTTTCCATTGATGAAGAATGGCCCCACTATCTTTATCAGAAACTTATAAATAACTCATGAAAGAATAAAGTAACGTTAAAACCAAGCACACCATTGTTTTTCTTGTGAAATTCTCGATAAGTTTGATGTGTCACATGACCCTCTTCCCATTGAAAAAACTAAAGTTGGATACAAAATGGCCGACTTCAAAATGGCCACCATGGTCAACGCCCAGCTTGAAAAGTTTCCCCCCTCCCATATACTAATGTGCCACAAACAGGAAGTTAATATCACCAACCATTCCCATTTTATTTAGGTGTATCCATATAAATGGCCCACCCTGTATAATAAATTATAGTGGGAAAAATCAACTGTTGTGGAGTGAAAGGCAATATATTTATAAAAAAATGGAGGAAAAGGTATACAACTATGTGGCAAACTGGAGTTTGTTCACGAGATAAAAAACACCTGTAGGGCTATGATGACATCTTATTTTTCATAGTGACTGGTCATACAACGTCTCTTTAGCCTCATCAATCCCTATATAAGGGACGAACGTGCCAAGCGATGCGGTACCCCATAACAGACCCCTGCCCGGCAAGGTAGGAACCGCTATGCGTACAACAACCAATCACCTACAGAATATATAAAGGGACAGTGTCCAAAACCATCTATAGGAACAGTAAAGGATCACTAGTCCCCAAAATAACGTCAGTATTGCCAGACTATTGGGTGTAAGAGATCCAGTAAAAACCCGAATAAAACTGTAGTAAAGCCCATGGTGTATTGATATGGAACAGCTCGATTATTAGAGATCCTCCAAATAAAAAAAATATGCCCATTTCACGATACAGTAAAACAAATTGAGCATCGTGCGGCAGACCATAGACATTACAGGTCATCTTACATTTTTAAAAAAAAATAAATATGCCATTTCAGGGACAACATAGGGTCACATTTGAAATCTATAACCCTTAGGCTTTTTATCTAGGTGTGTAGTGAGTATTTAGACCCTACAAATATTGAGGCCTCAATATTTAGCGTGCCTTTTCTCCTGTGCTTCAAGATATTCATCTAGGGGTATAATGGAAATATTTTGCTCTATTTAGTGGTTTTACTGGGATGTCAGGATTGCACATCAGAGCTCAGAATTGAAGGAGTGCCAGGAGGTTTTTAGGGCCCACTTTTTACTCGTAAGATTTTATGCAACACGGGTGGCAGAACATTTCGAAAATTCATAAAATGCCTCCTTGAATAAAATTGAACATTTCAAGGTATTCATCTAGGGGTATAATGGATATTTTTCGTTTTATTTGATAGTTTTTTGTTTTATTTTAAATGTCAATTGGGACAAAATGGGAAATAAAATAATTTTTAGAAAGTAAATACCCAGGCGATAGTAGAAGGCAGGAAGAAAAGGGACTTAATTAAAATCAACAGAGGTGTGGTATATTCGAAAGCACTCTCCAATGCAGAGGCCCGGTTTAAAGGGGCAGGTCCCACAGTCAGGGGCGTAGCTAGGGGGGGGCAGGCGGGGCACTTGCCCCGGGCGCAGTTCAGAGGGGGGCGCCAGCGCCCCCACCTCCTGCACTATAATTGTACCTGTGTCGCAAGGACACAGGTACAATTAGAAGAAATGAATGACCGGGCACGTTCCGTGCCCGGCCATTCAGCGCCTCTCCACGAATGAAGCGACTGGTACCTTTTGTACCAGTGACGCTTCCGTCGATGAAAGGCGCTGACTGACTGGCAGGGAAAGTCATCCTGCCCAGCCAATCAGCGCCTTTCATAGACGCTGTGTTCAACCCCCTGGAGACCTGCGCAGAAGAGAGCAGGTCTCCATGGCTGCCGGACGGCGTGGGAGCGGGAATAAGGTGAGTTTGAATATTTTTTTATTTTTTATTTTTTTTTAAATGTAATAAAAGTGTGGCTGTATCTGCGGGGGGAGGGGGGACTTTGTCTACACGGGGGGGGGGGGACTTTGTCTACGGGGGTGTCTATCTACAGGGCTGGGCTATATACAAGGGGACTATATCTACAGGGGGGCTATATCTACAGAGGGGGAATATATCTACAGGGGGGCTATATCTACAGAGGGGCTATATCTACAGAGGGGGAATATATCTACAGGGGGGCTATATCTACAGAGGGGGAATATATCTACAGGGGGCTATATCTACAGAGGGGGAATATATCTACAGGGGGGCTATAGCTACAGAGGGGGAATATATCTACAGGGGGGCTATATCTACAGGGGGGCTATATCTACAGAGGGGGGCTATATCTACAGGGGGGCTATATCTACAGGGCTGGGCTATAAACTGGGCGACTATATCTACAGGGGGGCTATATACTGGAGTGGGCTGTCTATAGAGCACCATATACAGGGGTGGGCTATAGCTACAGGGGGGGCTATATAGTATATAGCCCCCTGTAGATATAGCCCACCCCTGTATATGGTGCTCCATAGATAGCCCACCCCAGTTTATAGCCCCCCCTGTAGATATAGTCGCCCTGTATATAGCCCAGCCCTGTAAATATAGCCCACCTGTAGATATATTCCCCCTGTATATAGCCCCCCTGTGTAGATATAGCCCCCCTGTGTATAGCCCACCCCTGTAGATATAGCAGCCCTGTGTATAGCCCAGCCCTGTAGATATAGTCCCCCTGTAGATATGGTCCCCCTGTAGATATGGTCCCCTTGTAGATATGGTCCCCCTGTAGATATGGTCCCCCTGTAGATATAGTCCCCCTGTAGATATAGCCCACCCCTGTATATAGTCCCCCTGTAGATATAGCCCACCCCTGTATATAGTATCCCACAAATAGCTCCCCTATAGTGCTCCACAGAAAGCCCACCCCTGTATATAGCCCCCTTGTACATATTGTCCACCCCTGTATATAGTGCTCCACAGATAGCCCACCCTTGTATATAGTATATACAGGGGTGGGCTATCTGTGGAGCACTATATACAGGGGTGGACTATCTAGTGGAGCACTATATACAGGGGTGGACTATATGTACAAGGGGGGCTACATACATGGTTGGGCTATCTGTAGAGCTCTATATACAGGGGTGGGCTATATCTACAGGGGGCTATATACAGGGGTGGGCTTTCTGTAGAGCACTATAGGGGGAGTTATTTGTGGGACACTATACAGGGGTGGTCTGTATGGGGGCACTATCTACAGGGGCTCTATGGCAAGCACTATCTACAGGGGCTCTATGGCAGGCACTATCTACAGGGGGCACAGTGTGTATGTGTGACACGGTGTATGGTGCTATTATAATTAGAGTTGCAGTGTTTGGCGCTATTATATTTAGGGGCATAGTGTGTGGTATAATGAGAACTTTATCTTTATTTATAGGTGCAGAAATGTTGGCAAAGTGAGAAGCTGAAGACATCTGAGCAGAAAACTGCAGAAATGGGCTGTGACCGGGAGAATTCATCATAGAGGTCTGGACCGGAGGGAGAAAAAGAACTAGAATCTGAGACGTCACCGGTGAGTCACTAAGGGTATGTTCACACGGCCAAATTTCAGACGTATACGAGGCGTATTATGCCTCGTTTTACGTCTGAAAATACGGCTCCAATACGTCGGCAAACATCTGCCCATTCATTTGAATGGGTTTGCCGACGTACTGTGCAGACGACCTGTTATTTACGCGTCGTCGTTTGACAGCTGTCAAACGACGACGCGTAAAAATACAGCCTCGTCAAAAGAAGTGCAGGACACTTCTTTGGACGTTTTTGGAGCTGTTTTCTCATAGACTCCAATGAAAACAGCTCCAAAAACGGACGTAAAAAACGCTGCGAAAACGGCGCGAAAAACGCAGCGAAAAATGCGAGTTGGTAAAAAAACGTCTGAAAAGCAGGGTCTGTTTTCCCTTGAAAACAGCTCTGGATTTTCAGACGTTTTTGTTGACTACGTGTGAACATACCCTTAATGTAAATGTTTATTCTGCCTCTAATCAGCACTGTAGTCACTGTATGATCTGCAGCGAGATGATTATGATAGGATTTATTTTTTGTGAAACGGCATCTCCCAGCATATACTTACCATTGTTCGGGCCATGCTGGGAGCTGTAGTTTTACGCCGTGCACACCTATACGGCAGGGGTTGACCTAAATTGAGCTGTATTTGTTCTGGGGCTGTATATATGTAGTGAGCTTGCTTCTGGGGCTGTATATATGTACCGAGCTTGGTTCTGGTGTTGTGTATAGAACCATATTGCTTGTGAAATGTACAAATATTTTTATGCTCGCGTTACATAAAAAGAAATTACACGTCGATTGGTAGAGAAAACAAACACGGCGAGGGGCAAGGAGATGTCGGGAAAGAGGATTGGGGGGGGGCGCCAAACTGAATCTTTGCCCCGGGTGCTGGAGAACCTAGCTACGCCTCTGCCCACAGTAGTGAGTGGTGTCTTTCCTAATGCCCCTCATCGACCACACTCGACACCTTCTTTGGGGTCTCCTTTTCTTTTCAGTGGGGGGAAGTACGCCAGGGAAATGCTGCCCATGAACAATTCTTGAGCCCACTACTCCAGAAGCACTGCTGCTTCCACTGCCGCTCTCCCCTTCCTGGTCTCCAAAAATCAAAGTTTTAATAATTTTTTTTGAAAATCAAGAAAAGTCCCCCTATGGCCTGCACTTTCGTACAGAACAAAGGAATTATATAGTGCCACGTGTGTCAGGTATACGGCCAATTTTTTATACCAGGTTCTTGATTTTCTGAGGGTATTGTAGGGTTGCAGAACTGGTCCGAAAAATTCACCCCTCCCATGAACTGGTTGTAGACCTGGATACACACAGGCTTGATGGTCTGCTGTGTGGTTCCTCGCACTGGGACAGGACTGGATTGGTCTGCATGGAGAGTGGTCAATACAAGGACATCCCGCTTGTCCTTGTATTTGACCAGCAGCAAATTGTCACTGCAAACAGCCCTGCTTTCCCCTCGGCGCACTGTATGATGTACAAAGTTCTTGGGGAGACCCTTTTGGTTTCTCCTAATTGTGCCGCATGCTGCGGTTCCTCTAGCAGCAAGGCACTTCAAAAGGGCACTATCATGGCACTATCATGTCCTTCTACAACACCTTATTTCATACAAACAAAATGTTGCAGGTCAGGTTCCTTCAACATCATGGATCTTATAGAATCAAGAAAGGAATACTGGAAAGGCTTTGGTTTACATTTGTTGTGTCTTCAAGATTTCCGATTATGTCAGGTGTAACCTCTTCTGATATTTTGTCTCAGATGTTGCTGAATCGGGGAGAGGAAAGTTTTCTGTCACTGGCAGTCTGTCATCCATGGAAACTAGTCCCAAATGGCACTCTAATCTAAAACTGACCCATAATTAAGAACTAGAGAGCATAGATGTGGAAGTTGAAAGTCTTCTGAACAGCAATAACAAGCTTGAATGGATCACCTAAAGTTGACCTGCAGAGCGGAAGAGGAAGGAAAACCCTATAGGATATTTCTTTTCTGATTTATAGTCTGATTAAAATTGTAATGTGTTGGTTTAGTCTTTAGGGTATGTTCACACGCTAGCAGGCTTTTACGGCTGAAATGACAGACTGTTTTCAGGAGAAAACAGCTGCCTCGTTTCAGCCGTAAAAGCTCCTCCTCGTATTATGCGAGGCGTCTGTGACGCTCGTCAATCTTGAGCTGCTCTTCATTGAGTTCAATGAAGAACGGCTCAAATTACGTTGCAAAGAAGTGTCCTGCACTTCTTTGCCGAGGCAGTCAATTTACGCGTCGTCGTTTGACAGCTGTCAAACGACGACGCGTAAATTACAGGTTGTCTGCACAGTACGTCGGCAAACCCATTCAAATGAATGGGCAGATGTTTGCCGACGTATTGGAGCCCTATTTTCAGACGTAAAACGAGGCATAATACGCCTCGTTTACGTCTGAAAATAGATCGTGTGAACCCAGCCTCATGGTCACCGGTCAGCATGACCATCACTATTGCAATGAAATACTAATATCCTATATATCTGTGCTGTTGAGAAATAGTTTTCTTTCCAGGAATGTCATCTCACGATAGGTCTGCTCAGCCACAGCGTAACAGTATCTTGTTATTGAGAGAAAACAATGTGTCGGATTCCGTTGCCTTGAGAAGCAAAAAGAAAGATCATTTACAGACAACAAAGAAGCACACAAAAGCAAAGCACCACATGAATGCAGGTACATGGTATCCACATTGAGAACTGACTTCTCCTGACTCTTACTTGTGCTGTAATCAGCCATAATATAACTGAAGCCACATATAGAGATGTAGAAGTTACTGGCAGAATGGATTTGGTTGGTCCATATAGTCTTCTCACTATACTGTGCAAATACGACCTTTAACTAAAAAGTATAAATTATGCATCATGTCCCTTTTATAAACTATACTCAAATTTCTTTATACTGGCACACAGACTATTCATATTAACCGAAATATTCATATTTGCGTAGCAGAGAGCTGACACCAGTTTTGTAGTGTTTTTAGCCTCAGTTATCACAAACTGTTTTACACAAAATCACCACAGTTTTGAAAAAACTTTGCATTTATGCTGACCACTAGGTGTTTCCCTTCCTGTAATCTGCTGCCCACTTCCTGTTGTCAAGCAAAGGCCTTTTCTTGTTACAGAGCAGAATTGATGGTCTGCAGAAGGTGGGAGTGTGACTCTTCACTGCCTGTCAATACATGTCTTGTAAAGGGGAGGGGAAGAGGAGGAGGGAGCAGAAGCACAGTGAGAAATATACACGGATGCTGCTGCAGCTGCAGGTAAGATTTCTTCATCACCCCAGTGCTGGATTCACAGCTACACTGCTCAGTACTGCTGTATAATCTCCTCTATGCTGCTGTAGCTTCTCTATAAATGTGATAGAGATAGAAGAGCAGGATTCTCCTCTTCTATATATGCAATGTATAGAAGACATGATAGCCATTAGGCTCCACCCACTAGCTCAGAGGAAACTGATAATTAAAGGTAAAGCCTGCAGAGGGGAAAACTCCTAAATGCCCAGAAATTGTGTTATTTTTCATGTACACACACATAACAGCTTATTCTGCAAAGTCCCATGAAAAGTTAGGCTCAGTTCACACAGAGTTTGTTGGCACTGATTTTGATACAGAAACCGCGTCGGTATCAGCACCAAAAAACTTCCGAAACCCCCTCCCATTGATTTCAATGGGAGATGGAGACGTTTTAGTCGCTCACAGGGAAAAAAGAGTGGAATGTTCTTTCTTGCCGCAGTTCCAGATCTGACCTCCCATTGAAATCAATGAGAGGCAGAACGTGAAGAAATTTTGTGCCAGATTTTTTTCTGCCTGCAAAACACTCCGTGTGAACTAGGCCTAAAAATGCAATAAAAAAAATAAATCAAAACATAATATTGGAACTACAAACAACATGGGCTAAAAGGTAGATATTTGTAACATAGATAGGCAATGGAAGAGGAGATGAAATGCAACAGTCACTGATAATCACTTGTAGCTTCCTGACTGTTATGAATACTTGCCAACAGTCCCGAATTTGCCGGGACTATCCCGAATTTACAGAGACAGTCCCGGCAAATTGCTGTCCCGGGACTTGTCCGAGCAACTGCTATATTCAATTGTAGCTGCGTCCTCAGGAAAGAGATACAATTGAATACTATGGCAGAGAAGGAAACTATCCGCTTCATGCTCTGCCATTCACTCCTCCTGGAGCGCCGGAATCCTCGGCCAAAACGTAGCCGATTCCCTGGCCGGGGATTATGGAGCCCCTGACATCACTGTCCATATAAGGGCAGTGACGTTAGGGCAGGACACCTCCTGCAGCGGAATCCCCGGCCAAACATTGCCCATGCTGTAACTCGGATTCTGCTCATAGATGGAGCCCTTGACTTCACTGTATATATAAGGGCAGTGACATCAGGGGAGGGCACCTCCTGCAGCGGAATCCCCGACCAGAGCTTTGCTGATGCTCTGCCTCGGATTCTGTTCATAGACGGAGCCCCTGACCTCACTGTCCATTTAAGGGCAGTGACGTCAGGGCAGGGCACCTCCTGCAGTGGAATCCCTGGCCAGAGCATTGCCGAAGCTCTGCCTCGAATTCCGCTCATAGATGGAGCCCCTGACTTCACTGTCCATATATAGACAGTGATGTCAGGGGCTTCCCCAGAGAAGGAGTCCCAGAACAAGACTATACTAGCGCTCTGCTCCGAGACTCCTGCTCTGGGGAATCCCCTGACATCACTGTCCATATATGGGCAATGATGTCAGGAGCAGAGCAGGAGTCCCAGGCAGAGTGCTAGTATCGCTCTGCTCCGGGACTCCGGCTGGGGAAGCCCCTGATATCACTGTCCATGTATGGACAGTGATGTCAGGAGCAGAGCTGGAGTTCCAGGTAGAGTGCTAGTAGCGCTCTGCTCTGGGACTTCGGCTCTAGGGTTTCCCCTGACATCACTATATATATATGGACAGTGATGTCAGGAGCAGAGCTGGAGTCCCAGGCAGAGTGCTAGTAGCGCTCTGTCCGGGACTCCTGCTCTGGGGTTGCCCCTGACATCACATTCCGGTCCAGGAGGATCCCCTGACATCACTGTCTATTATGTCATCTCCAGCAGAGGAATCCCCGGCCAAAGCGTGGCATCTACAGGGGGCTGTGTGGCATCATCTACAGGGGGCTGTGTGGCATCAAGTACAGGGGGCTGTGTGGCATATTTTACAGGGAGGCTGTGTGGCATCAAGCACAGGGGGGCTGTGTGGCATCATCTACAGGGGTCTGTGTGGCATCATCTACGGGGGGCTGTGTGGCATAATCTACAGGGAGGGCTGTGTGGCTCCATCTACAGGGGGCTGTGTGGCTCTATCTACAGGGGGCTGTGTGTCTCTATCTACAGGGGGCTGTTTGGCTCTATCTACCGGGGGCTGTGTGGCACTGTCTACAGGGGGCTGTGTGGCACTATGTAATAGGGGGCTGTGTGTCACTATCTACTGGGGGCAGTGTGTCACTATAGGGGCTGTGTGGCACTATCTACAATGGGCTGTGTGACACTATCTACAGGGGGGCTGTGCAGCACTATCTACTGAGGGCACTGTGCTATTATCTACAGAGGGCACTGTGGCACTATCTATCTAGAGAGGAGGGCCATGTGGCACTATCTGCAGGGGGCACTGTGGAATTATCTACAGTAAGCAGTGTGTGGCAATAACTATAAGGAGCAGTGTGTGGCAATATCTACAGGGAGCAGTGTGTGGCACTATCTACTGGGGGCAGTGTGGAGCACCATCTACAAGGGACCCTGAGTGTGGCACTATCTATGTTGGTTTTTACACTACCAGTAGTGGTCAGCATATATCGCCTAGCCCTAGTGATAAAGTGAGATATCACCTGCCTGTATACAACCGAAAAATCAGAGAGAGATACTGGCTACCAAAATAGTTGTCAGCCAAACTAGTGCAGAAATTTTTGTTCGTTTATTTGTATGCAGAAATTCTGGAAAGCCACGCCACATCAGATAAACCACGCCCCATAAGACACACCCACCAAAGACACCACACCCTAAGTGTCCCTAGAAAAAAACATATAAATGTTGGCAACTATGGAATGGATGAGGGAGCATTGTGGAACAGGCAAGTATACTGTGCTGACGCTGGCGTTATAGGGTCTACTTTAAATATTTCCAGTATTTTCTTTAGGATATAACTGAAAAACATCAAGAAGATGAGGGCAGAGAGTTTAAAGGGGTGTTCAATTCATTAACATTTTGACAGGACCTATTGAATAGGTGATAAATGATAGATTGTGGGATTCTAACAACTGGGTGTCCCGTGTTTTAGCAATCTAGCATTTACAACTAGAGATGAGCGAACCAGATTTGCACTAATCGAATTCGGTCCAAATTTCCCAAAAGCTTCTGATTCGCCGAAATTCAAATCTTTTGGGGTTTGCCGCGCACAAATCTGCAAAAATACCATAGTTACGACCTCCACTGGTCTACCATAGCAACTTGTCCCTATCGATCTCCTAAAATGACGTAGTTTTATGCCATGTGATTGCTGCAAACAATCGCAGGAAGCAGTCACATGGAACATAACTATGGCATCTCAGGATACCGGCAGGGACGCGTCGCTACGAAAGACCAGGGGCGGTGAATGTGGTATTTGTTTTTATTTTAGGGGCGGAATCGCAAGTAACCCGATTGCCCTGTTTGACTAACTTGGATACAGGATACAGTCCTAGAAGACAACAGAGAGTCAGACAGCACAATCAGCGGGAACATGCGACTTGTTCGGACCAAATTGAATTTTGGAAAATTCGTTCCTCTTTATTTATGACCTATCCCATTAAAAGATGATAAATGTTAATGACTGAAATACCCTTCGATTGTGTCTGCAAACACATTTCACATCATGCTGTGTGTGCTATATTTACATTTCTCCATCTGTAATTTGGGAAGGAGCGGGACACCACTTTATTTCCTGATTCAGGTAATAGATAGGCTAGGATTACCTGTGGCTGTACAGGATGTATATACAGTATAATAAGGACATCATAAGTTGTATAGTGATAAAACTCTGACTATCATAAACACATCAGTGCAAGTAGAAGAAGATGATTGGCATTTTCTTATGTAAGCAACTTGAATCAAATTTCCAATAATATCTGCATTAAAAGGGAGTTTCCAGTTTGAAGTTATTAAAGCTTAATCACTATATAAATAAAAATTTCTCGAACTTTCTAATAAACAATACAGCAGAACTTCTTAAGACAAGCGTTTCAGAGTTAACAAAGTTGGAGTAAAATGTGCAAAACTATTAAAGAAGCACTCCAGCTATTATTATTTATTTTTCTGCCTATGAAGTGCAGCATATGCTATTATTAAAGAATAATAAAAAGGCTTTTTTTGTTTGCGTTGTTTATACTTTTTAGTTGATGGGCAATTTTGTGGGTTGCCTGCCATCTTGGTTCCTTCTTCCCCTCATATATGGTTCCCTTAATACAGTCTACATTTCCCATAATGCCTCTGGCAGAGGGAGTGGAGTCTCAGTGTATTCTCTGTGATGCAGCTTCACACTTCTCCCTGTCTCCTTCTTGTGAAAGATTTCTCTCTGTTAGTTTTTACAGAGGAGACAGTGAGTAACAGCATCTCATAGAAATACTCTGGACTCTCTACACACAGGAATCACAGATAGTATAGACAGTCAGTGTGAGTCATGGGAGGTATCTTTGTATGGACTCACTTATTATATCACTGCACTACTGGCTCCTCAGATAGGGTAGAAATTATTTATTCAGCAGCATTATATTCATGAGAGACATACATAGAAAAAAGGAGGGTGGAGCTAGGTGGGGATGGGATGTGTCTCGGAGCTGCTGTGATGGATTTGATTGGTAATGATTTAATCTTGTAATCAGGGCCCATTTTAGACAAAGTGTGGCCCTGGGCAAAGTTAAAAGTGGGGCCCCAAATGCTGAATTATTGTATCAATAATGCAGTCAATTCAGAAGGCAGTGTGCAGAGAACTGCATTGCGGATTTCTAGCGCATCCAGAAGTTTTGCAAGCCCAAAGCATATGTCTCCCCTCTCACACAAATAAATTATCTATATACATATATAGTTATTAAATCATACCACTATACCAGATAAAATATTACCTGCATACTGTTACTGAACACAACTCACTATTATAAGACCAATATTACCAATAATATCACAATATAAGGTCCAAATAATACCACCACACCATAACCACATAGTGACCACCACCATACCCCAAACTGTTGCTGAATAAAAACCACTATAGAAAGACCAATATTACCACCATATAGTGACCATACAGTGGTAGATGCCAGTTATACACAGGAGCTCTGCAGACCATACAGTGACCATATTGTGGTAGATGCCAGCTATACACAGGAGCTCCGCAGACCTTATATTTCTACCACCATATAGTGACCATAGTGTGGTAGATGCCAGTTATAAACAGGAGCTCTGCAGAACATATAAGTGATTACACCATATTTTCACATTTGAGTTTCTCTCTGCAGCCCATACATTCCAGCATTTTCAGTACTAAGTGCTTAGAATGTATGTGCTCCATTGAGGGTCTTCTTGCAGCCCATACAGTCTATCATGTCCTGTGCTGAAGTGCCTAGCATGTATTGGCTCCTTTGAAGTTCTCCCACCAATTTTTTGGTGTTCCTGCAGACCGTATGGGCTCTTTTGAGGTTCTACATGCAGACGATATATCTAGCCTGGAAATTTAAGCCCATTATTTACCAGAATGTATGGGCTCCTTATAAGTTTTGATGGTAATAGCTACTTCAAGTCAGCTTTTGAAGCAGTCCATACGTTTCTTTTTTTTTAACTAAAGGTAAGTGACTAGATTGATGGGGAAGTATTGATTGGTATATTTCTCATCATTTTGCGGTACCTAATGTAATGAAAATAACTATTCTGCATATTAGTATGAACAAGGTCATATCAAATCAATAACATACCTCAGAGCAGACCCCATTTCCAACAGACCCAACCTCCAATGGACCCCAGAGCAGACCCCCCCCCCCCCTCTCCAACAGACCCCAGAGCAGACCCCCTCTACAACAGACCCCAGAGCAGACCCCTTCTCCAACAGACCCCAGAGCAGACCCCTTCTCCAACAGACCCCAGAGCAGACACCCCCCCTCTACAACAGACCCCAGAGCAGAGGGTCCTCCAACACAGACCTCAGAACAAACAATTCTAATCAGACCCCAGAGCAGACACCCCTCCAACTCAGACCCTTCTCCAGCACAGACTACAGACCAGCCATTCACAACACTCCCCTGTCGCCCACCTGCTCTCTGCGCACTCTGTAAGAAGCAGGGAGAACTATGAATGTGGTCACGTGAGCGCAGAGATATCAGAACCTCCAAGGAGCATACCTCCCAACTCTGTAATTTTCTAAAAAGGGACACATTTCTCATCTGTTAAGCCGTGCCTCTAACCCTGCCCATTCTCCGCCTATACACACCGGCTCAGCCCACCCAGTACAATGCTCCCATAGAACCCCCTACATAGTATAATGCCCCTATAACTGACACCCACACAGTATAATACCCTATAGCTGCCCTCCACACAGTATCATGCCCACATAGCTGCCCTACACACAGTATAATGCCCCCTAGCTGCCCTCCACACCGTATAATGCCCCATAGCTGCTCCCACACAGTATAATGCCCGATAGCTGCCCTCCACACAGTATAATGCCGATAGCTGCCCACCACACAGTATAATGCCCCCTTAGCTGCCAGCACACAGTATAATGTCCCCCATAGATGCCCTCCACACAGTATAATGTCCCACATAGCTGACCCCACGCAGTATAATGTCCCTCCACACAGTATAATGTCCCACATAGCGGCCCCCACACACTATAATGTCCCCATAGCTGCCCCACACAGTATAATACTCCCATAGAACCCCCTACATAATATAATGCCCCTATAACTGACACTCACTGTAATGTCGGGGTAGGGAGACAGACAGGTGAGCCCTAATCTACCCGCCACTCAGTCCCTGCCTACTTGCACGGCCCATCCTAGGCGACGGCGTACAACTGGGCGACGGTCCCTACGCTCAATAAGTGCACGACAAACAGACGAGGGTACACAGAAGCTAAGGGAAATGGGGCAGTTGCCCACAGCAACACCGTGAGCAACAAGAGTAGTGAACGAGCCGAGTCAAACCAGGAGTGTACAAGGTACCAAACGCAGAGCAGGAGAGTAGTCAGTAAAGCCAGGGTCAAATTGAAGCAGAGGTCAATAGTACAAGCAGGAACAGCAGAGCCAGGAAACAGGACAGAATCACAGGCAAAGGAAAAGCAGGAAATGAAGGTATAAATAGACCGAGGGCGGGAGCTAACTCCGTCTGGCCAGGCTGTGATAGGTTCTCCCACTCCTCAGCCTACCAGCCTGATTGGTAGCAGATCGAGTCACTCTATCAGACCTAGGAGCAGATGCAGACTGATTAACCACGGGTGTCGACACAGTAGCTGTGTCTGGTAAATCCTTTACACTCACACAGTATAATACCCTATAGCTGCCCTCCACACTGTATCATGCCCCATAGCTTCCATACACACAGTATAATGCCCCATAGCTGCCCTCCACACAGTATAATGCCCCATAGCTACCCCCACACAGTATAATGTCCCCCATAGCTGACCCCACACAGTATAATGCTCCCATAGCTGCCCCCACACCGTATAATGTCCCCCGTAGCAGCCCCCACACAGTATAATGTCCAACATAGCTGCCCCCACACAGTATAATGTCCCCCATAGCTGCCCCACACAGTATAATGCCCCATAGCTGCCTACATACAGTATAATGCCCCATAGCTGCCACCATACAGTATAATGCTCCATAGCTGCCTCCACACAGTATATTGTCCCCCATAGCTGCCCCCACATGGTATAATGTCCCCCATAGCTGCCCCCACACAGTATAATGTCCCCCATAGTTGCCCCCACACAGTATAATATCCCCATAGTGCATCCCACACAGTTTAATGCCCCCATAGTATTTCCCATACAGTTTAATGCCCTATAGCTTTCCCCACACAATATAATACCCCCCATAGTTGCCCCCACACAGTATAATATCCCCATAGTGCCTCCCACACAGTTTAATGCCCCCATAGTATTTCCCATACAGTATAATGCCCTCTAGCTTTCCCCACACAATATAAAGCCCCCATAGTTGCCCCCATACAGTATAATAACCCCATAGCTGACCACACACACAGTATAATGCCCCCATAGTTGCCCCCATACAGTATAATGCCCACACAGATGTCCCTGTACAGTATAATGCCTCATAGCTGCAGTGAGTCACTGGCCTAAATAGTCATGTGCCATTCATGGCAGCATCACTACTGAAGCCTGCGATTGGCTGCAGCGGTACGTGACCGCTTCAGGTCTAAAACACATACATTACAAATGAATGGGGTTTTCCCACAAACACATGTATACCTAATCCACAGGATAAGGGGTTAAATGTGTGATCGCTGGGGGTCCAACCACTGGGGCCCCCTAGTAATGAGAAGAATGGGGGACTGAAAATCCCCCGAAGTGCTCCATAAGAATCGAGCGCTGGTGCTCATGCTCGGCCAGCACTCCATTCATTTCTATAGGACATCCGGGACCGCTGTCTCCTGCAGCTCCATTAAAATGAATGGAGCTATGGACGAGAATGCGCACCAGAGCTCCATTACTATGGAGCACTTCGGGGGACCAACCCCATTCTCCTTATCATTGAGGGTCCCAGTGGTCAGACCCCCAGCGATCACGCATGTATCCCCTATCATGTGGATTAGGGATACATGTTTTTGAGAAAACCCCTTTAACTCCATATGGGGCATGATCCACTTGACATTTTTATATTTAAGAAGCCAGTGCCTGGAGACATTAGTGTTTCTAAAATCATAAAATAAATGTCTCCAGGCACTGTTTTTACTCCAATTGCCACACTTTTCTCTACTCACAGTGCCACCTATAAACGCTGAGCGCGCATTCCTACTCTCTCACTCAGAGCAAACAGGTAGCTGTTGCACCGAGCGTCCGAGTGACGTACTCACGGATGTGCGAAGGCAGGTCACAAGTCAGACCGTGATTCATCAGCTGCCTGCAGTGAGTAAGGTCAACGTAAGCAAATTCAATTCGCTTTACGTTGACCTTACGGGGTAGGAGGGGGCATGGCTGGCCACAGGGAGCCCCAGTCCATGACTCAACGGGCCTTAGCGGGACATTATTCAGACCTCCTGGGACTGCAGGACAATGGCAAAAGAAAACTGGACTGTCCCGCCGGATCCCGGACGGTTGGAAGCTATGAAGGAGCCCATACACTCTAGCATCTACTGAAAGGGAACTGATGGTCCCTTGCCTCGCCAGTGCAGTCAATTATATCCGCGCATGCATGAGGCCTAATGCCTCATGAATACGACAGTGTGCGCTGGCTGAGTCTCGTCAGTGATCCGTGGAAAGATAGGACATGTCCTATCTTTCCACAGATCGAAGAATCGGGTCCGTTTTCATGGACCCGATTCACCCGCTAAAGTAAATGGGTCCGTGAAGACTATCGGGTGCCACTTGGATGCCCTTAAAAATGGCCCAAGTGGCACATCAGTCGTGTGTAACTGGCATAAATCTGTAGTTTCATACTCCATTCTTAATATAAAGACATTTTTTGTAAAATCTCCAAATATTTTGATAAACTTTTTGACTTAGCTCTACCTGCTTTTTAGAAAAGAGACGTGAGCGGTGGAAATAACACAAAAGTAAAAAAATTTACCGCAAATTGCGACTTTTTTGCCATTTGCAACTTTTCTTAGCCAGGAAACTGGCATACAAAAGTTGATAAAAATTCCCCTCAAAGTAGATTGTAATGAAGTAGGACTTTTCATTTATACAGTGATTAAGCTTTATTTATATAAACCCGGAAAACTTCTTTAATGATCGCACATTTTATGGGAACAATTTGTTAACCTTATTATCTTGAAATGCCAACAAGATGCTAATTTCCCTGCAGACCGAAGGAGTGACCTCGTCAACTTTATTGTGTTTCATATCTATTATATGTCTTAGGTTTCCTTGTAAATCTGTATCAGATGAGAAGATCTTTCAAATCCGCTAATTTATTAAGAAAAGCAATTTACAAAGAATAGATGTTTGTTACCTTTCAATAATCCTTGTGTTGGAAAAATTCCAGTTTGATAATGCAAGAAAAGCACTAAATTTTAATCTAGTGTCTGGGGCTTTGTAAACCACATAATAAAGGGCAGTATAATTTTCTAATATTAAATTTCCCATTTCTTTAATAAATAGTAATCCAATAAAACAATAGTTAAAGGAGTTTTAACGATAAACACTTTATCTTCAAACTGCTTGGAAATACATTATTATTTTTTAAAAAACATAATAGCAACGATACTTCTCAATAAGGGCCTGTTCACATCACCATTCATTTCCGTTCCGGGGTTCCGTCGGAGGGTTCAATAGCGTGGTCGACTGCGTTATTGATTCCATCGGAAAACCGGAAACCAGACGGAATGGTTACGAACTGAAAGCATTAGCGATGTTTCCGTCACCATTGAGATCAATGGTGACTGAAACTAAAGCTGTGCTGTCAGTTTCACTTTCCGTTGCTGGGTTCACCCGACGGAACCCTCCGATGAAACCCCGGAACGGAAATGAACAGTGATGTGAACAGGCCCTAAAGCTTATTTTATCAATGCCGTTCTCTCCCCAGCAACGATCTCCACTTCCAGTTCGGCTTCTGCATTCATGGATGTGTTTTAGTTAATGCCAACGTGACTGGACTCTACGTGCTGCGTTTAAAAAATTAGTTTTGGGGCTTGTCCACATGTAGCGGAATTGCTGCGGAATTGCGGACAGAAAAAACGCAGCAAAATAGAGTATCAGCAAAGTGGATGAGATTGAACAAATTTTATCCACACGCTGCTTAAATACTGAGCGGAAAAAACGCTCAGATATGGACCTGCGGTGCGGAATTTTATTCAGCAGCATGTCAATTGCATTTGCATTTTCGATGCATATTTGCTACGGGTTTTGGGGAAGTAAAACCTGCAACAAATAGCAGTTATGGCGTTTTTTGCAGCGGGTTCGCAGCTATTCCGACGCAAAAAAACGCAACTCTGAATAAAAAAAACATCTATACTTACCTAGCAGTCTGTGTTTCTTCTTCATTTCATGTGACCGCCGCTTTAGCCAATCACAGGCTGCAGCGGTCTCCTAGGATGAAACGTCATGCCAGGAGGCCGGCCTGCTAGCAGACAGATTAATGCAGCAGTTTTCCGCAGCTGACAATCCGGGCGAAAAACTGCACCACAGTTTAATGCGTTTTTTTGCCCGGAATTCCCTGCGGCACACAGGGCAGATACGCTGTGTGCTTTTACGCAGCGTATCTGCCCCGTGTGAATCTGGCCTAACTGCGCTTCACATTCAATTCTACATGGTCCATTCAAGTCAATGGAGCTTATAGAACTCTATGGACGCGGCCAAGCATGTGCAGTAATAAGCAGAACACATCTCGGCTACTGGAAGGAATACAGAGTTCTGATCAAACATGTCATGGGAGAGCGCAGCTCAGGGAAGATAACAGTAATGGTGATCTGTTCAGACTCGACCATCTTATCCAAATGTTATTAATATGATGTAAGTAATAAATAAATCTTGTTACCTCTCACATGTTTACTTTGTAAGCTCCCCTACGATTCCTGGTCCCCTATCACCTAAGAGCACTATCCAACTTCCACCGGGTTATGTTATTGCTATCTATATACACTCAATAATTCTGGCTCAATTTGCTAGCAGTACATGGGTGGGACAAGTTCTGTTAGTGTCTAAAGGTAGGGTTTCAGAATATGCCCTCTCCATCCTCAGACCCTAAAATTCAACATGATCGCAGTTGTCCATCATTCAGCCGTCAGCTATAAGCTGGCAAAGAACAGTGACCATCTAGCCTGACAACGGTTCAGTGGCTGTGCAGACTGCGGATATGTATGATTTTTGTGATCAGTGTAAATAATGATGGGATGAGCTGATCCTTCTAGTAGGTGTCTCCATTCTTCCATTCTTCCAAGGACAACTTGACAGCAAGCAATTCACGATCCCCAATGGAGTAGTTGCGCTCAGCAGGAGAGAAGAGTTTGGAGAAAAATCTGTGTGTTCGTTGTCTTGCTCTTCCAGTGATACAGTTCCCGACATGCGATGCATTGTGTCCCAGCATGCAATGTGCCAGCAGCGGGAACTTATCAAGCCTACTACACCCAGTTATAAACATTTTCTCATCTCTGTTACCATTTTACTGCTCTCATTAGATCAGTGAGAGCTAACGATAAACATGCAACATATCAGTGCTGTACAAAACATCACTCTCTTACATAATTGTTAAAAAAAATTATTTGACCCCAGAATCGGAGTCCCAGAGCAGAGCAGAGCGCTAGTATAGGCTAGTATAGTATTTGCTCCGGGACTCTGTGGAATCCCCTGACATCACTGTCCATATATGGACAGTGTTGTCAGGGGCTTCCCGAAAGCCGGAGTCCCGGGCAGAGCGCTAGTATAGGCTCTGAACCGGGACTCTTGGGAATCTCCTGACATCACTGCCCATATATGGACAGTGTTGTCAGGGTCTTCCCTTGAGCCGGAGTCCCGGGCAGAGCGCAGTATAGGCTCTGCTCCGGGACTCTGTGGAATTCCCTGACATCACTGCCCATATATGGACAGTGTCATCAGGGGCTTCCCCAGAGCCGGAGTCCTGGGCAGAGTGCTATTATAGGCTCTGCCCCTAAATCAACCATTTATCAGATCATCAAGGACTTCAAGGAGAGAGGTTCAATTGCTGTGAAGAAGGCTTCAGTGTGCCCAAGAATGTCCAGCAAGTGCCAGGACTGTCTCCTAAAGAGGATGCAGCTACAGGATCGGTTCAACACCAGTGCAAGAAAAACATCAAGGACAGACTGACATTCTGCTGGAAGTACAAGGATTGGACTGCAGAGGACTGGGGTAAAGTTATTTTCTCTGATGAAGTCCACTTCAGACTGTTTGGGACATCAGGAAGAATGATTGTTCAGAGAAGAAAAGTTGAGCGCTACCATGAGTCCTGTGTCATGCCAACAGTAAAGCATCCGGAGACCATTCATGTGTGGGGTTGCTTTTCATCCAAGGAACTGGGCTCACTCACAATTTTGCCTAAGAACACTTCCATGAATAAAGAATGGTATCTAAACTTCCTCCTAAAAGAGCAACTTCTCCCAACGATCCAGGAGCAATTTGGTGATGAACAATGCTTTCTCCAGCATGATGGAGCACCATGTCACAAGGCAAAAGTGATAACTAAGTGGCTCAGTGAACAAAACAATGAAATCCTATTGAGAACCTGTGGTAAATCCTCAAAAAGCGGGTGGGCAAACAAAAACACAGAAATTGTGATAAACTTCACGCACTGATTAGGCAAGAATGGGTTGGCATCAGACAGGATTTGGCCCAGAAACAGATATCCAGCATGCCAGGGCGAATTGCAGAAGTCTTGAAAAACGAAGATCAACACTGTAAATATTGAGTCTTTGCATAAACTTGATGTATTTGTCAAAAAAATGTAAAAACTTATCAAATGCTTGTAGAGGTGTTTCATAGTAAAGGGTGAAATAATTATACATTTAATAATTTCATGTTTAATCAATGTGATGTATGTAGATCATTTATAAATATATTAAAAAATTCTGTAAAAATAAAGGCCTTATTGTTTTTTTTTCCTCTGATCAACAAAATAGCAGATCTAGGGTCAAAGGATGGAAAATTTATTTTTAGAATTGTTCCTCTATTATGTTAGTCAGGGAAATAAAATCCACTAGTGACCTCCACTCCAAGTATGAGGACTCTATCAAACAAACTCTCCCTATCTCAGCTTCGTGGACTCCTTTCAGAAGGCAGAAAGGAAAGGGTTTAAAGGAACAGTGTCACCAAAATAATTTTTTTTATATCAGTTTTATGTTAGGGTTTTATTAAAAATGTTTATATTTATTTGTGTGTTTGTGTGTTACTTTTTTCTATTTTTACACTTTTTCTTCCCTATGGGGACTGCCATTTTTTTTTCCATTTCTGTATGTGTCGATTAACGACACATACAGACATGGAATACGGCAGCTCCAGTCCCATAGGGACTGCGAACGGGGCCCGTTCCATCCACTATGGTGTACGCCGTGTGTGTGGGAACGGCGCATGCGCCGCTCCCACACAGTCCGATTTGAAATGCGCGCCGTCCGGCGCCATTTTCCTGTGGACCGGAAGTCGCGGCCGGGCAGTAAGATTACTACTTCTGGTCGCGGCTTCCGGACTTGTGCACATGGAGCAGCGGCAGCAGACGGAGCGGACGGACCGGAGGGAGCGGCGGCGACTGGAGCAGGTAAGGGATTTCTATGTATGTTTGTGTTTCAGTGTGTGTTTACTAGTGTATGTTAACCTTCTACACTGTGTGTTAGCTCAAACAATGGCGACACACAGTGTAGGAGGTTAGACCGTTCAAACCCCTCGTTTCTTCCGGCACTAGCCAGGATAAAGGAGGGGGGGATTCTGAGAGCTCACTAGAGCGAGGGATTTTTTCCCAATTTTGCAGCATAAAGCAATGTGGTTGCTTTACCACATGCAATGCTGCAATTTTGGGAATTGCTCCATCTAGTGACCAGTGCTGGGAAATATTATAAATTGAATCCAATTTATAATATTTCCTGACTCGTGAAAAAAATAAAAAAAATTAGAACAATGTTTAATTGTTTAACTAAAAAAAAAAAACATGTTTTGCTGGCAACACATTCCCTTTAAGGGATTCACTGCAGACTAGAGATGAGCGAATCGATTTTACACAAATCAAATTAGTTTAGAATTTACCAAACAGTTTTGGATTTTAGCAAATAGGAAACTTTTGGGATTTGTTTCTCACGAAGCACTCAAAATGGCAGCTACCATTTTACAGATCACAACACAGGAAGACAAAGCAGGATCACATGGCCTCGGTCGGTGGCACGGTAGGCCTCCCAATAATGCCTTGCAAGCAGCCCTCCCCCTAGCACAGCCAAGAGAGTATATAGTTAGATTTACAATAATTTGATAAAGAAATAGATTTTAGAGAGGGATCGAAGTCAGTCAGTGTCTGTGCTATAGAATTCTTACATGTGAATCACCAATCTTCATCACATCATTCACAAATCTTCAATATTATTAGTTCAGTCACACAACTTTTCAGGGTAATCGGGGCACTTACGATTTGCAAAAATTTTATTCGGACCAAATCTATTTTGATGGCCGGTTAGATAACCCAAAACTAATTTTGGGAAATTTGCTCATCTCTACTGCAGAAATAAGTATCTTCTTCCAAATTCTTTCTTTTACAGTTTTCACAATATGTGCATTCCATTTTTAAAGCGAACCTGTAACAAATTATTTTTATGTAAATAACTAATAATTACTTACTGATAATATTAATAATATTCATTATCTTCCTTTAAATAATATGCGCAGCAGTGTTGATGCCTATCTTAAATATACATTGGTTGCAACCATTTTGAATGCACGGTACTAGGCAGGCTCTGTATAAACAGCACTAGTCCTTCCTAGCTTCTTCTCTAGTGCACTCCAAGGCAGTACAGACAGGGAAATAACACAAGATAGCTGAAAGCTAGAATTGTAAAGATGTGTGAATCATAATATTTCCAGCAGAAAATAAAAAGTTTATCCTTGACAATAATAATAATAATAATAATTTGTGCATATAAGAGAACAATTTCTATATCCTGTGTATACTTAGGTCATTCTGTATCAAAACAAGCCACAACATAATCTGAGAATTATTTCTCATTCCTCGAAGTCACATAAGGCCAAATAAAAAAAATATCTTATTAAAAGTCTCAGAACAAAAAGATACAGAGCTTGTTCTAATGTCCGGCAAGTAAAACGAGTCTAATTAGATATGTTACCCACTTCATTTAGTAATGTCATGCAGGCAATGTTAAACAGTTTATCAATAACCAAAGAATGTGATGGAGGTAACCCACTCCCCGAACACTTCCCATGTCAGTGGTCTCAGGTGCATATCAAATCACAGTGCAACCTGACTTTGAACCTTTAGAAAGGAAAGAATAACTTTCGAGACGACTATTTGATACGGAGTAAGTTTCAGAGGGGCTAAGAATTCTGAAATGAATGTGAATGTAGCCCACTGTTCACAAGGCTCTGTGCAATTAACCCATTGACTGTCCCCTCTATTGCTGGCTGCCTCTTGCCTTATGGTTACAAACTCATAGTCTGTGACTGTAAGATAGCGAGTTGAAGAATGCATTAAACCTTTTCTTTAAATTAAATAAATACCTACAAAAACATGTGGACTAATAGTAAGAAATTCATATAAAATGTTATCTTCAAACTCTACATAAAATATAACAATTCATAATTTTAAAGAAATGGTGACATCACCGACACATACATCTCTAGTTGTATCTAAATCCATTTCATCATAATATTATATAGAATATATATATATATATATATATATATATATATATATATATATATATATATATGTATTATATGTATTTTTTTTAAGTATTTATTGTTTTATTGTGGAGTGTGGCCACAGTTGTGTACTTTACTACAGTGCTTCTAAAATCGGTCAGGCGGCCCCTGCAGTTATTGGTGAGGTGTAGCTGGGTAGTCAGCTTTGAAAAAGTTGCACAGACCTTTCTATACACCAATCTCTGGTTTAGCAACATAACTGACTCCTTTTGTGCTTATTTTAATGTTGTACTGGGTTCAGTAGACATATTTTATGCTAAAATTAGGTCTTTTTTTTTTAACTTTCAGCCTGGACTATTAACAAGATTGAGAAGCCCCTTTTTTTACTACTATCTGCACAACCAGAGGTGCATGAATCCGAAGACATTTGTGTGCGTGTTCTTCTATTAATTATGTTAAACAAAACTAACATGTAAAATTTGTCATATATCAATGAATCAGAAGTTAGAGCAGTAGCACAAGTTTGTTAATTATGCTTATTTTATTTATTTTTTATACTCACAAACATATCAGCATTTTTATGTTATGTTGCAGCTGCCATTTTCGAGCTCATTCTAAGTGGCAGCCAATATGGCTGCACTTCCTGTTGTCACTTTTATTTTTTTTAAAAAGCCACAATAAAAAAAATCTAAAAGAAATGCCAATATTAGTATAAGTAGAAGAAATAAACTTTGTATATAGTGAACCTATGCTTAACTCATCTCAGAGGGGGAAAAAAAAGAGAAGAAACAGAAAATACAGATCTGTGCAGGGAGCTCCACTATCATCAACAGGCAGACTCTCTGTTGGTGGCGTTCTGTACTGACACATGACCATTTCAGCCAAGCACATGCCACAGCGGTGATCTCAGAGAGTACGGCACTTAAATGGGGCTAAACTGCAAAACCAAACACAGACCATGGACAGGCTGTTTTTGGGAAATAAATTAAACCAGGCAGTAGTCTTATAAAAAATGGCTGTTCCCACCTAACGGGGTCAGTGCATGGGCTACGGCCTTAGAGAATATCAGGATGAGATTGATGAGAGACCCTGCAGACAGAGTGGGTTAGTGATGCAGGTGGAGTTGCCAAAAAGTCTACGCACAAGCAGTAAAAGTGATTCAGCAGGTGGAGGTGAAGTTGCCAGGGAGTCTCACCGCAATAGAGATTGAACAAGGACGGATAGAGAAAGGGTCTGGAGACTAAAGGACGTACCACTGCGTCTGGGAGGTATTTAAAGCTCTGCCCAAAAAGCAAAGTGAAGTTGGTGAGCCACCATTGCCCGCATTGCTGCCATTTGAATTATTTTTGTAACATTAAAGTGACTGTGCCGCTCATCTGGCCGTTTGTGTACCACCGGTCAACTTGTTGTTTGCATCATCTGGCCCTGTCAATCATCACTTGTGACTAAACCCCCCTGCCTTTCTGTTAGTCGGCTTACAGGATCAGTATCATGGCATGTTGCAGCAACAGCAGGGGCCCCATTATTATTTTTACTGTGGGGCACCCTCTGCTCTGCATATTCCCAAAGTAAGGGATAAGAGGACCTCAATGATGCTTCTTAAATTGAAAATGGAAACTTTTTTGGGATATGCTCACATCTGACGAAAAAACCTAATGTGTTTTTCAAAAGCGTACATTTTCAACCTATATAAGTAAGCAAAATATATAATTTTGGGTACAAGCTATTGTCACTGGTGAATTCCGACTGTCTGCTGTAGGGCACACAGATTAATAAGGCTGCACTGGCAGGAGACAATGGTGCCACATTGGCAGGATAAATGGCCTGATGTTTCTGATTGTCACAGTTGCTATTAATCGACGTTATCTAGTTCAACATACTGTAGCTGTACCCTAAAGTTTTCTCTGAATTACAAAAATGTACAAAAATAAAAAATAAAAGAAACTGATTAATAGAAGAGACAAGGTGGTTCCAAGGAGGTCAGGATTAACTAGTGGTTTTTGCAACAATAGACTGTGCCTTACAACAAATGACAATAAAAGTGAAGATGTGACAACGTTTTTTTCCGGGATTATATATTGTTTAATGTGTGATCTGCGAGGGTCTTTTGGACAAGCTGCTGTGCCTGGATCTACCCTGAAGGTTTAAGGTTTTGTTCAGCTGATCATAGGGCTCTTGAGGGTCGTACCCCCACCGATTATGTATTGATGGTCCGCAATATATACTATCAGGGAAACCCCTTTATTTGGTCATTTCTGTTGACAGTGTTATCAGGGGGATCTCAGAGTGATCAGAATCCAGCTTTCACTTCTCTAGCATAGGTAAGAAAACCAAAAAACAGACGTGGTTGGTTATTAAGGGGGATTTGTGCTCCTGTGACAACACTGAGTTGCCAAAGTACATCTGTGTATTGTCACTGGGGAACAGTCTGAGAATTTCTTCCCTGCGACCAATATCAATGCAAACCAGAACAATATTTAAAATCACACATTTCAACTTTTAAGGGTATGTTCACATGCACTGTTTTCAGACGTTATTCGGGCGTTTTACGCCTCGAATTAAGCCTGAAAAAACGGCTGCATTACGCCTACAAACATCTGCCCATTGCTTTCAATGGGTTTTACGGTGTTCTGTTCCCACAAGGTGTTATTTTACGCGTCGCTGTCAAAAGACGGCGCGTAAAAAGACCCCCGCGAAAAAGAAGTGCATGTCACTTCTAGGGAAATTTTTGGAGCCGTTTTTCATTGACTCCATTGAAAAACAGCTCCAATAATGTCCGTAAAATACGCATCGAAAAACGCGAGTTGCTACAAAAACGTGTGAAAATCCGGAGCAGTTTCGTCCGAAAACAGCTCCGGATTTTGAGACATATTTTGCTAAGCCGTGTGTACATACCCTAAGGCTGGGTTCACATAACCTATTTTCAGCTGTAAACAAGGCGTATTATGCCTCGATTTACGCCTGAAAATACGGCTCCAATACGTCGGCAAACATCTGCCCATTCATTTGAATGGGTTTGCCGACGTACTGTGCCGACGACCTGTAATTTACGCGTCGTCATTTGACAGCTGTCAAACGACGACGCGTAAAATGACTGCCTCGTCAAAGAAGTGCAGGACACTTCTTTGGACGTAATTTGAGCCGTTTTTCATTGAATTCAATGAAAAACAGCTCAAATATACGGCCGTCAAAGACGCCTCACATAATGCGAGGAGGAGCAATTACGTCTGAAACGACGGAGCTGTTTTCTCCTGAAAACAGTCTGTAATTTCAGACGTAAAAGGCAGCTATCGTGTGCACATACCCTAAGGGTATGTTCACACGGTAGCGTCCGTTACGGCTGAAATTACGGGGCTGTTTTCAGGAGAAAACAGCCCAGTAATTTCAGCCGTAATGGCATGTGCAGGCGTCAATGGAAAACGGCTCCATTTACGTCTGAAGTAGTGACAGGCACTTCTTTGACGCGGGCGTCTTTTTTACGCGCCGCCTTTGATAGCGGCGTGTAAAAAAAATGACCGTCGGCACAGAACATCGTAAGATCCATTCAAATGAATGGGCAGATGTTTGCCGACACTTTTGAGCCGTATTTTCGGACATAATTCGGGGCTAAAACGCCCGAATTACGTCCGTAAATAGGGCGTGTGAACATACCCTAATAGTTCTCTTTTAATGCAGGTCACATTTGGGCCGCAGAATATTTGTCTATGAAATTGTGAAATAAAATTGACCAAAAGTACAATATCACTACAAAATAAACTCTGATAATACTTTCAAAAATGATGATGAAAATAAAAACATTTGTAATGCATTACCATAAACCTGTCCTAACACTTTAATACATTAATTGTCCAGTAAACCTTCAGTGATTTATTTGAGTTAAACATGCTCCTAAGACAGGGGCGTAGCTAGGGAGGGGGCAGGCGGGGCATGTGCCCCGGGCGCAACCTGGAGGATACAGATAGGGGGCGCCGAAGAGCAGCTGATCGCTGCTGACAGGCGCCTCGTATGTGGGACACCTGCAGCAGCTTAGGAAGAGCCAGGACATTACGGCGTTCTGACTGGGGTCTGTGACGTCCAGGAAGTGGACCAGTCCAGTTACCTGACCTCACGTCAGTGACATGAGGTCAGATGACTCTGTTCAGGGGACAGGTCCACTCCCGTGCTGCGGCCTCCCTGCATCTGCATCTGCCTCTGCTCTGGGCTCTGTGCTCTGCCGAGAAGCAGAGAGGAAGCTCCGCCCACAGCCCGTCCTGACCTGTCAGCAAGGAGACATGGTGAGTGTGTGTGTGTAGTGTGTAATGTGTGTCTCTGTGTTTGTATGTGTATATGTTACAGTGTGTGTGTGTCTCTGTCTCTGTCTCTGTCTGTCTGTGTCTGCATGTGTTTGTCTCTTACATCTACTACATTATCTGTACTCAGAGAGTTATCACTGTGTTATCTTTGGTGTTACATAGGACTGCAGGGAACATCTACTACATTATCTGTACTGTGTGCTAAATTACAATCTCAGCTCTGCTACACAGTACAGATAATGTAGTAGATGTTACCTGCAGTCCTATGTAACACCACAGATAACACAGTGATATCTCTCTGAGTACAGATAATGTAGTAGTGTTACCTGCAGTCCTATGTAACACCACAGATAACACAGTGATAACTCTCTAAATACAGATAGTAGTGTTACCTGCAGTCCTATGTAACACCACAGATAACACAGTGATAACTCTGATTACTGATAATGTAGTAGCTGTTGCCTACAGTCCTATGTAACACCACATATAACACATTGTGCTAAATTACAATCTCAGCTCTGCTACAATGTGTTATCTGTGGTGTTACATAGGACTGCAGGCAACAGCTACTACATTATCTGTACTCAGAGAGTTATCACTGTGTTATCTGTGGTGTTACATAGGACTGCAGGTAACACTACTATCTGTATTTAGAGAGTTATCTGTAATGGCAGGAAGGAGGTGAAGGGAAAGTGAGCCCTAATCTACCCACCGCCCTGTCCCTGCCTACTTGCAACGACCCGCCCTAGGCGACGAGGTACAACTGGGCGGCGGTCCCTACGCTGGCTAAGTGCACAGGAAGACAAACAGGGAACACGCAAGGGAAGGGGCAGTAGCCACGGAACGCCACGAGGAAACGGGGCGGCGAACGAACAGTCAGGACCAGGACGAAGTGAGTACACCCGAGCAGGCACAGAGACAGAAGCAAGCCAGGGCAAGCAAGCAGGTCAAGCAGAACTGCAGCAAGGCAGAAGCACGGCAGAAGCAGGCTGGAGCAAGCAGCAGAGGCCAGGAATCCAAAAGAATTACAAGCACTGAGGGAGAGCACAGGGCAGGTAATAAAGGGCAGGGGGCGGAGCTAACTCCGAGAGACCAGGCCGCGATAGGCTCTCCCACTCCTGAGCCTGCCACCCTGGTTGGTGGGAGATGGTGTCAGTCGAGCAGGTCTGGCCTCAGGTGTGGATTGATTAATCCCAGGAGTATAGCTAGATGAAGTACCTGGCAGATCCCTAACATTATCACTGTGTTATCTGTGTTGTTACATAGGACTGCAGGTAACATCTACTACATTATCTGTGCTGTGTACATATGTGCCTGTGCGCGTATATTTGGGTCTGTTTGTGAATGTGTCTTTGTGCTTGTATATTTGTGCCTTTTATGTATTTGCATATGTCCCTGTCTGTGTATTTATCTGGCGGTGTGTGTGTGTGTGTGTGTGTGTGTGTGTATTTATCTGCCGGTGTGTGTATGTGTGTGTATATGTGTATGTACGTCTATATATTTACCTGTATGTATATATTCCAGAATGTGTGTATGTATATATGCCTGTATGTCTAAATATCTGTCTTTATGTATGTACAGTATATATGTTCCAGCGTGTCCATATATGTGGTTAATTTTTGGTTTGTGTAGGGGGCGGCAATAGAGAGTCCCGCACAGGGCGCCATCCAACCTAAGTCCGGCCCTGGCTGTCACCAACCCTAGTCAGAAGGAACTCCGTCGCTGCCTGCGCCGAATGACCTCCTCGGCTCCTCCGGTAAGTCACACCAGGCAGAGCGGAGAGTGGTAGCGGTAGGCTACTGCTCACCGGTCTGTTCACAGTGTGGTGCTATTTAAAAGGGGTGGGAGTGTGGCGCTATTTAAAAGGGGGGGGGAGTGTGGCACTATTTACAAAGGGGCAGCGGGCTGTGTGTGGCACTATTTACAAGGGGGGCTGTGTGTGGCACTAGCTACTGGGGGCTGTGTGTGGGGCTATCTACAGGGGGCTGTGTGTGGCACTATTTACAAGAGAGGGGCTGTGTGGCGCTATCTACAGGCGGCTGTGTGTGGCACTATCTACAAGAGAGGGGCTGTGTGGCGCTATCTACAGGGGGCTGTGTGTGGCCTCTTTAATTTATTTTCTTTTAATTTATTTTTATGTTAATTACATTATAGAACTACATCGCTTGTAAAATGTAGAAATGCTTTTATACTCAAGTTACATTAAAAAAATTGTGAACAAAAAAATTACATCTCATTGATAGGTAGGGAAAGAAAACATGGCGAGGGGGAAGGAGATGTCGGGAAATAAGTTGGGTGGGGGCGCCAATCTGAATCTTTGCCCCGGGTGCAGGAGAACCTAGCTACGCCTTTGCCTAAGAGGCTGTAATCTCTCCACTTTTAGATCTGTTACTATACATCATATATCAGCACAATCTCAACTTAGTAAACTGATTTTTATGGTTTAAAATATTTTTTGTAAACATCTGCATTTTTCAAAGAAACCAATACAGTACAATAAAAAGAAAAGTTGAAACCTAAACTACAAAAAGAAATACAGACATTACCGAGACATGTTTAGTATAGCAGTACAGATAATTTTCTAATAATAAGGCACGTGAACAAGTTCCATAAATATTAAAAGACCAATACCATGGTAAGGGAAAGGAAAGGAAAAAAAAAGGGATGAAGGGAAGATACTCTGTAGTCACCTGGCAACAGAATTAATCACACGTGTGAAACACGCAGTTGGATAGCCAAGTGTCGAGGTCTGAAGACGATCGAAATCAGAGCCAAGTCAACCATTGTGGCGGAACGGGTGACGGTTACAGGCATTGTACCCAAATAAAGGTTAAGCCTGCGGCAAACCGTCGCACTCCCGCCATCCGGGTGCCATAGATTAGATGGCGCCCGGTGCTAGATGGGGATATGTCCCCTCAAACTGTATTACGTTATGTTTGATAACCAGTTGATTTATATATATTGTATTCAGTGCTGCTTCACTGTCCTACCCTCTAGGGTTAATCTTATACTGTAGGAAAGTGAGTCACAGGCTGCAAGCGGGAACTTGTCTGAGTGTAAATAAGAAAAAGGAGGGGGCAAGAGCAGAACGCACATGGCCTGATTCCTGAGGGAGGGGTGAGTGAGGGAGATAGTGTGCTGTGTGAGATCTCAGTCAGTTCCTGTCCAGGAGAGGATGAGATAGCAGTGTGAGCTGCAGGCAGGGGCTATCTACCTCAGAGATGGTACCTGACCTAGGGACAGTAATAGAGGGAAAGTGCTGGAGTCCCATCTAACTAAGGAGGATCTGGAGACACCCTAAAGGATGAAAGGTACAGTGGAGAGACGCCATAGTGAGGTAGCCTGTCCCATCCAGCCCAGAAGGGAGAAGCAGCGGTGCATTGTTTCTGGGTGTGTCTGTCCCTGTTAATAAACGCGCCTCTGTGGCTTGTCCCCTGTTAATCTGTGTCGCCTGAATCTATCGCCCACATTCTCTTGGCGTAAACCGACCCCCACTGACCCGGTTTCGCCACATTTGGTGGCAGCGGTGGGACAGATTCAGCTCGTTCTAGGAGAAGCGGCAGGGGATAGGTACCCTGGTACCATCCGGTGCTTCGCGGCCAGACCTCAAGGGCGGACTGCCACAGGTGCTGCAGTACAGGGGCACCTAAATCCTCAGTCATGGAGCCTGACTCTATGGATCCTCCCGGCGGAGCAGAGGCTGTCCCCTATGGCAGCTACCTCTGAATTACACTCCAAGAGCTGTGCCGGTTCCGGCGCATTGCCTTCTCGTCCCGCGACATCAAGGATCGGCTGATTGAGAAGCTCCAGGCCTGGGACCTGGCGAACCCGGCCGAGATGGGAGAGATGGCCAAGGGTGACGTTGACTACTGCCCCGAAGAACCGGCCAGTCGCCAGGGAACTGGCCGTAGCGCCATCTCGGACGCCCAGGCCCTGTGGATGGGGGATCTGCTGACCGCTCTGGGGCCTCAAAGCTTCGAGGCCGAGCGCCTGATCATCGTTGGGGCCGTGGCCTGTGCAGTGGCACCCCCAGAACCAACAACCCCAATCCCTGCCGGGCCCCGAAGACCCCAACTACGATACAACGACCTCCCCAAGTTGGTTCCTTCATCCACGGACATCGATGCGCACCTAACCATGCTGGAGACACAGCTACAGGTGCATGACATCCCCACCACCGAATGGGCTCGCTATGTGGGGCCCAGCCTGCAAGGGAGGGCCCTTGAAGTCTACCGGAGCCTAGGTCCAGAGGACGGACAGGACTACGGTTGCCTCCGGGACGCCCTGCTGAAGAGGTATGCGATCACCCCAGAGACTTACAGAGAGCGGTTCCATAATTTGACGCTCGCCGGCCAGGGTACCCACGTGGAACTGGCAGCCCAGCTCCGCTTAAGCTGCTCCAGGTGGGCCGAGGGGAAGAAGGCCTTCAGTCGGGAGGCCCTGGAATACCTCGTCATTTTGGAGCAACTCCTCTCTAGGATGGAGGTCCCCGTTCGTGCCTGGGTCGCGGACCGCCACCCCAGCACCCCTGAAGATGCCGCCACCCTGGCCGACGAGTTCTTGGCCCACCGACCCCAGTGGAGAAGCCTTCCACGCCAGGACCAACGTCGAGAGCTCCGAGCCCCTACCAAAATAGCGGAACCACCCCGGCCAACTTCGATGAGACCCCAGCCGCAGCCTACGGCCGCCCCGATCCCTCCAAGGGTCCGCGGCCCTACGGACTCCCGCCAGTGTTATGGGTGCCACCAGCCGGGGCACATCCGACGGGACTGCCCCCTGGCCCAATCAACGGTGCCCTTTCCCAGACCAACCCCAACCCGGGTCACCTTTTGCCCGGAGGCAGGTGACCCCGATGAGTGTGACCACCTCCTAGATGCACCAGAGGTGGAGGAGGTGGTCTACCACGTAGAGCTTGCGAGCCTCGTGACGAACCAGGTCCCTCCCAACATGCAGGGCCACCGACAGCCCGTGGTGCTGGGACGCCGCACCGTCCAGGGACTCCGTGACTCGGGGGCATCCCTCACCCTGGTAAGAGCGGACCTTTTTCCCCAGTCTAAGGTTCTTCCCCAGCGATTAGCCCGGATTGCCCTGGCGGACGGACAGCAGCGGTCCATTCCCCGCGCCAGAGTCTACCTGAACTGGGGCCCCGGAAAAGGGGAAGTCGAAGTCGGGCTCATGCCGGATCTCCCCGCCGATGTCTTGGGGAATGACCTTGGGAACGGTCTCACAAGGCAGTTCGCTGGGGCCGTGACCCGCAGCCAAGCCCGGGAGAACCTTTACCGGCCTCCACCACCGACCAGTGTAACCACCGAGGCTCCTCTCCTGGAAGCCCCGCTCCCCGAACCGCCGGTGGTAAGTACCCAAGCCCCTGACGCCTCACAACTGACCGACCTGACGAACCCCCCGACAGACCTGGAGGAGGTGGATAGGGTCGCTTTTAGGGAAGCCCAGCATACAGATCCTTCCCTGTCCTCTGCCTGTAGCCTGGCCGATCGACCACCCAGTGGAGGGGCCCAGGCAGGGTTCCAGTGGGACAACGGGCTGTTGTACCGGGTCGAAGCCCCGACCAAGCCCGAGTCGCCCTGGACCGCCTCCAAACAGCTGCTTGTTCCCCAAGCCTACCGTGCACGACTGTTAGCCCTGGCCCACGATATACCCGCGGCGGGTCACACTGGGACCAGGTCCACCAGGGCCCAGCTCTCGAAGGCTTTCTTTTGGCCAGGGCTGACTGAGGACGAGCTTCGTGCCCTGTCTGCCAACGGGTGGCGGAGGCCCCGCGCAAGGTGCCGCTCAAGCAGCTGCCCCTCATCCGAGAGCCCTTCCAGCGGGTGGCCATAGATCTGGTTGGCCCCATTAATCCCCCCAGCCGAGGGGGAAAGCGTTACATCCTAACCCTGGTAGACTTCGCTACCAGATACCCGGACGCAGTGGCTCTGTCCTCCATAGATGCCGAGCACGTCGCCCAGGGACTCATGGACATCTTCAGCCGGGTGGGGTTCCCGCGTGAGGTACTCACAGACCAGGGATCTCAATTCCAGGGAGAACTCATGCAGGACTTCTGGAAATGGCACGGGGTGAGTTCTCTAAGAACCACCGCCTACCACCCCCCAAACGAACGGACTGTGTGAAAGGTTCAACGGTACCCTCAAGCAGTTGCTACTCCGATACGTCCACTCGGAGGGGAGAGACTGGAACCGCTCCTTGCAGCAGCTTCTCTTTGCCTATCGAGAGGTGCCGCAGGAGTCTACCGGGCACTCCCCATTCGAGTTGGTGTTCGCGAGGCGGGTCCAGGGACCCTTGGACTTAGTCCGGGAAGGTTGGGAAGGGAAGTTTGCAAGCCCGGAGATCCCGGTAGTAGACTATGTGAGCCAAATGCGGGAGCGCCTAGCACGGCTGATGGATTTGGCCCATCAGCGATTGGAAGTAGCTCGAAGCCGTCAACGGGACGAGTACAACCGTAGCGCCCGACCCCGAGAGCTGGGGGTGGGGGAGAAGGTACTGGTCCTTGCGCCAGTACGAGGCAACAAGTTGCAGGCCAATTGGGCTGGACCGTACACTGTAGTGGGGCGACAGGGGACGACGAACTACCTCGTAGCCCACGACAAGGCAGAAAAGCGGGTACGGAACTACCACATAAACCGGCTCAAGGCCTATGTGGTAAGGGAGGTAGGAGCGGTCGCGATATGCTGCCCGCCCATGGACAACCCTGACGTGGACCGCATCCCTGACCTACTGACAGAGGCCCGACGCCAGACAGGGCTGGCAGATGTGCAGCTTGAAGTCCAGCTATCGCGCTTGCAGAGTAGGGAGATGGGGGAGGTGTTAGCAGCCCAGGAGGCCCTGTTCACCGCGTCCCCCGGACGTACCTCCCTAGTCGCTCACGAGGTCGACACTGGAGGAGCCCGACCCCTGAGGCAGCCCGCGTTTTATCAATAAGGTGCACTTCTGTGGTTTGGTATAACTTCCAGGTATTGCTAATGATTATACCTGAGAAGCAACACGCCATGAGTAAGGACAAGCGATTTGTCTGAAACGCATAGGCCTGCTATCTGATGCATCCACCCCTATGTATATGGACTTTTTAATATATTTGGAATAAAGTTGGAATATTACTTCCTTTTAACAGGTTCCCGACCGCTGGCCGTATTTATACGGCCAGCGGTCAGGGTCTCTAAAGTCCGGCGTATAGTATATATACGGCCGCACTTCAGAGACTGTGCACGCGGGATCGCGTGCACACAGCTCTATGCCCTGGCTGTTGCTAACAGCCATGGGCACTGGGCAGAATGTCAGGGGTCAATCTTTTGGCCCCTGAACATGTGATCGCTGTGACAACCAATCACAGCGATCACATGCATTTCTGCATAGAAAACAGTGTGCACGCGATCGCGTGCACACAGCCCTGTGCCCTCGCTGTTACCAACAGCTCTGGGCACTGGGCAGAGTATTAGGGACCAATCTGATGGTCCCTGAACATGTGGTCGCTGTGACAACCAATCACAGCGATCACATGCATTCCTGCTTATAAAACAGTGTGCACGCGATCGCGTGCACACAGCCCTGTGCCCACGCTGTTACCAACAGCTCTGGGCACTGGGCAGAGTATCAGGGACCAATCTGATGGTCCCTGAACATGTGGTCGCTGTGAAAACCTATCACAGCGACCACATTTGTTTTATTTTGACTTTTCTGGCAGTAAATCTCCTGCCTCTTTTCTTCTCCTCAAACATTGTTTCAGTTTGAGGAGAAGAAGAGACTCGGGAGAATTGCTGCCAGAAGATTACAGTTACAGTTACACAAAAAATACAGTTACACTCTAAAACATTCTCTGTATAGATAGATTTCTATCTATCTATACAATCTATCTATCCATCTATCTTTTTTTCTATCTATCTACCTTTCTTTCTTTTATTCTATTAGAATAGGCAGGTAGGGAGTATATAATTATATATATATCCACATATATATAATATATATAGCAATAGCGGTTTATTTTTTTGTTAGCGGTAGTGTAGATATATATAGCAGTTAGTTTGTGTGTTTTATATAAAAAAAATAAAAAAAAATTGTTTAGTTAGTGTTAGTGTTAGTTACGTTATGGCGAGGAAGTTGTTTAGCGCCGAGGAGGCATACGCCATGCTGTGGTCTGGGTCGGAGACCGCATCAGAGATGGCGTCCGAGATGGAACCTGTTTTAGGTAGTGACGATGACAGCGTCACTTCAGGTTCATCTTCAGGGGACGTTGTCCCTGATGCAGTCGAAACTGCAGAACATGAAAGCGCAGGGCCAAGTAGCGCTGTAGCACGGGACAGCCTGGTCCCTCCAGTCCAGGCTCTTGTATGGGCACCTGCCCCATCTTTTGGGCCTAGAATCCACGGATTTACGGCCACTCCTGGCATAACCGTGGACAATACAAATTTTGTCCAAATGGATTACTTCCATTTATTTATAACGGACGACATCCTAAATCAGATTGTCCACGAAACAAATTTATATGCCACGCAATATATAAGGCAGAAACCTTCATCCACCCATGCCAGAGATTGGACGCCCACCAATTTGCAGGAATGAAAAAATTTTTTGGGGCTCACCCTAAATATGGGTATTGTCAAAAAGCCCTCCATTAGGTCTTACTGGTCAACAAGACCCGCCCAAGCCACCCCAGTATATTCTGCAGTAATGCCCAGGTCTCGTTATGAGACAATAATGAGGTTCCTCCACTTCAATGACAACGCACAGGCCCCCCCAAGTACCGATGCAAACCGGGATCGGTTGTTCAAAATAAGACCGCTAATAAATTCCCTGAATAATTTATTTCTGCAACTCTACACCCCTGAGCAGAATGTAAGTGTGGACGAATCCCTCCTCAACTTTCATGGCAGACTTAGCTTTCGCCAATATCTACCTTCCAAAAGGGCAAGATATGGCGTTAAGCTCTACAAATTGTGTGAAAGCGGGTCAGGATATACCACCGCCTTCAGAATTTATGAAGGGCGGGACCGCACAATAAATGTTCCTGGATGCCCCCCTGATCTTTCCACCAGCAGTAAGATCGTGTGGGAGATAATGCAGCCTCTGCTTCACAAGGGGTACCACCTGTACTGTGATAATTTTTATTCGAGTGTGCCCCTGTTTAGGCATTTGCATGCTGCAAGGACTGGGGCATGTGGTACCATGCGCAAAAACAGAATTGGTTTTCCACAGCAATTAGTGGGGAAGCGCATGGTAAAGGGGGACTCCTGTGCTTATGCATCTGAAGAATTGCTGGCGGTCAAGTTCAGGGATCGCAAAGACGTGTATGTGCTAAGCACGATTCATACCGCAGGAACAGTGGCAGTGAGGGAAAGAGGGGCAACATCGGACAAGCACAAACCAGTGAGCGTGTCCGAATATAACAAGTACATGGGGGGGGGGTGGATTTAAGCGACCAGGTTTTACAGCCCTATTTAGTAAAACGCAAAACTAAAACCTGGTACAAAAAGGTGGCCATTTATTTGTTACAGGTGGCCATCCACAACTCATTTGTGCTCTACAAAAAAAACAGAGGCAGAGACACATACCTGGATTTCCAGGAAAAAATTATTGAAGGCCTCATTTTTGATGTTCAGGACACCCGAGAATGCCCCCAGTCTGAGGATGTCACGCGACTGACTGAAAGACACTTCATCAGTCGGATTCCCCCAACAGCAACCAGAAGCAACCCCCAGAAAAAGTGCCGCGTCTGCAGAAAAGACGGGCACCGCAAAGATTCCCGATATTTCTGTCCCTCATGTCCCTCGCAACCAGGCCTGTGCATTGAGCCATGTTTTAAAAAATACCACACTGTTCTGAATTATTAGATTTTAGTTAATTTGTTGAAAATATATTTGCCCTACATTACGTTTTTATTTTTCCCATGATTTTACTCCAAGGGTGAGGGAGGGAATGGGTGGGGGGTGGATGTCATGTTTGATGTTTTCTAAAGTTCATCTGCTGGAGAGCTCCATTTGCATAAACCTGCAATTTCTTATTTTAGAAAACCCCAAAAAATAAATTCCCATTATACCCCTAGATGAATATTTTGGGATTTCTGCTTCAAGAGCAGATATTTTGGAAGTGTTATAGAAACTCTGTTGAGTTTTGTAAAACCAGCTTTGAAAAAAAGCGATATGTGAAATAATCTTCTTCTATCCTCCGCCCTCCTACATCTCTATGTGATAAATAAGGCCACATATTTGGTATCCCCGTGCACGGGAGAAGTGGCAGAATGTGAACGGAGATTAATTTTGACCGTGGTCTAAGCCGTGTGTGAAAAATGCTGGTATAAACTGACGCATTTGCTAAAAAATTGCTAATTTTATTTTGATCCATCTTATTCAACAAAACTTTCAGAAGAAAACTGGACTGTCTAAAAATATGATAAACCCCTTGAAGGAAACCTTGTGGGGTCTACTTGTGTGAATGAAGTCATTTATGGGGTGTTTCTAATGTTTCAGCAGCATTAGGCCCCCCAGAAAACAGTATGCGGCTATAAAATCAAATGCAAAATTCCTGGACCGAAAAGGCCAAAAAGCCTCCTTTTATGCCAAGCCCTGGCACATGCCCGCACAGCGAATAAGGCACACATATTTGGTATCCCCATGCACGGGAGAAGTGGAAGAATGTGAAAGGAGATGAATTTTGTCCGTGGACTATACCGTGTGTGAAAAATACTAGCCTAAACTGACGCATTTGCTAAATTCTTGAATTTTTTTCCAATTTTGCCCACTTTCGAGAAAAAAATAAAAATGATATATACTGACAAATGCCACTAAAACAAAGCCCTATCTGTCCTTTAAAAAGAGTGTAAAATTCAAAGATGAACTTTATTCACCTACAGAGTTATAGTCATCTAAAGAAGCGCATAGCAAAATTGTGAAATTTGCTCTGGTCATTTAGCTGTAAAACAGCCTAGTCCTTAACCGGTTAAACCCAGCGCTGGATCAAGTTTCTCTTTTTCTGCTTTGATCTTCATTGTGTGCCACCACGAGGATCAGTGCAGTGTCCGAGCTCGGACATAGGATCGGTGAGCTGGAGGATTCCTCCCCCATTTACTTCTATACCTGACAAGGACTGATAAAATACAACCTGGCAGATCAACATTTCTACAGTATTTGTCATGCTCGTTCATGTTGCAAAAACATGCAATCACTGGGAAAAAAAATGGTCTAAATCGGTCAGTGACAAAACAACACGTGAGTTATGTAAAAGATACAACATGTCATATAGCATGATTATAGTCATTTTCCTCTGTGATGTCCTCTTCAGCTCCAAATTATATATTCCTGTCGGATGCTGTCAATCAAATGACATCACTTTCTATCTAAATGGCAACAGAGTCTAACCACCAAACTGTGATGTCACAGACAACAATTTCAATGGGGACCTGGGAGATAAAAGGCAGGGAGGTTCCACCCACGAAGGCAGAAGCAGTTATGGAGGATGGCTCTTGGTCCTTCACTAAGTTGAGAGGACTCGTGCTTGAACTAGGGTTGGAAATGCAGGTACTGGGGAATAAAAAGTCATGTGAATGGAGCTGGGGGGGTTAGATTTATAAAGGAGAGTTTTTGTGACTCAGTATGGAACTTACTGTCTGATTTTGCACAGTAAAACGGGAGATATAGGGTTATAGAATTCTTCTACAATAACTTTTGTCCTTCATTGGTCCTACTATTTGTTGACCCTATCATACTTACTTGATGCTCATAGTTATGATTCTATCTCAAATTAAATTACATTCTTCTAAACTAACCACATTGTACTCTGTATACGTGTAGTGCTCGGAACAGCGTTCCATTTTGGATAACCTTCAATCCCATTATCTGCAAATCACCTTTCCTTCATCAAAGTATGATTAATTTCACAGACCTATAAAAATGCATCAAATAGGCAAAGCAGCTTAAGAAAGATAATCTTGGGTCTTCGGAGAATATAACCTTCTGTGTACTTAATAAAAATGAGATAATTCCCTATTAGGCCATTTCTTCGGGTTTTTTTTTCAGACAGATGACAAGGGTCAAAAGACAGTAAGTAAATGCAAGAAGTTAATAGAGAACAAATTAATTATCTTCTCATCAAGGATTAAATCATTTCATTAACATTTTATATGATTTATTATCTGGATCCTGCTTTAGCATAGGCATTATTAATAAAATGATGGCCTTCATTTCTTAAACATTTCATTATTATCAAATGAATATAAAGAAAACCTGTGTAATTTGTTAAATCTCATTCAGGGTTGTTGTAGGGACACTTGTTCAAATTCTAGTTTTTAATTAGTGTAACTTTGAATTGAATTAAATGGTTAAAATGGCTGTCTGGGATTAGAATAAAGTGTTTTTTTCCAAAAACAGCACCACCCTTGTCCAAGGGTCATGTCTGGTATTGCAGCTCACCCTCTTTCACTTGAATCAGGATGAGTGACAATACCAGAAACAGGGCCGGTTTTAGTTAAAAGTGGGGCCCCAAACGGTGAATTGGGCCTGTTCACATCTGTGTCAGACTTTTCCGTCAGGGGAACACATGAACGCAAACCAAACGGAAACCATAGCTTTCCATTTGCATCCTGAGGACGCACATACAAGTAAATGTGGCTGGTGCTAGCAACACCACGGGGCATTAGGGGGCTTGTGCCACAAAAATGTTATGGGCCAGGGGGAGCGGGCCCCGTAGCAGACGTGGGCACGGGGCCCTAAGAGGATGGAGGCCCTGGGCAATTGACCAGTTTCCCCCCCCCCTCTATGGATTGACGACACATACAGAGATGGAATACGGCACATACAACCCCATAGAGAATGCGAACGGGAGCCGTTCCATTCTCAGAAGCGTACGCCGTCTGTGTGGGAATGGCGCATGCCACACAGACCAAAACTAAGCTCATTCGCACATTTTTATGTGGACCGGAAGCCGCTGCCAGACAGTAAGATGACGACTTCCGGCCGCGGCTTCCGTCCATATGTTCAAGGAAGCGAAGGAGCAAGGAAGAGGAGCGGAGGCGGCGGCAGGAGAAGGTAATTTATGTTCGTGTATGTGATGTGTGTATTATGTTAGTGTATGTTCGTGTTATACTGACTGCTGAGCACTGTATCTAATCCTCCTACACTGTGCAGTCGCTCAGAAAATGGCGGCACACAGTATAGAAGGTTTGAAGATTCAAACCCCTCCTTCTCCTGGCACTAGCCAGAATAAGGGAGGGAGGATTGTGTGAGGACACTAGAGGAGAGTGTGTCCACCCCAAATTTGCAGCATAAAGTAATGAGGTTGCTTTACCACATTGACCATGCTGCAATTTTGGGAACTGCTCCCTCTAGTGACCAACACATGGAAATGTTATAAATTAGAATCTAATTTATAATATTTCCTGACTTGTGAAAAAATTAAAAAAATTAAAACAATGTGTAATCACTTAAATAATAATTGTTTAACTAAAAAAAAAAATACATTTCTAATGGCACATTCCCTTTAAGAGTGGGTTCAATATTAGATTATGATATATTCCCTTGGGCGTATTCAGTTAAATGTTCAACTAATTGTCTAAAGGTTGGACACTTGTTTAGGGAAGACTTTAACCAATCTCTTTCAATATTGTGCAGAGTAGAAAGTTGAACATGGGCAGAAACCCTAACGAATATTAACAAAGAGTCATTTAATTGAGAAAGACAGATACAATTCCGGAAGCTTACAATGTAAATTAAAGAGGTTGTATGCCTTTGATAAATCTGATTATTTTTTTATTTTTTTTTTAGCAAGCAAGGGGGGACATGTGTAGCTGCACAGGGGCCCTATATGCAATGGGGTACACCACCGTCGTAAAAAAAAAAATGCAGTTATTCCTAGTATCTCTATGAGGATAGTCAAAGGGCCCACATACTGTTACTGCACATGGGCATTCTTCTGTCTATGTTTGCCTCTGCTGTACAATAACAACATCAAAATAGAACCCAGTTTATAAATGAAGACACAGTCTATTGTGACATCATCACAATAGAGAGCCTAGCATTAAAGGTAATCACTATTGCAACACTACCACATTAGAACACAGCCTAGAAATACTGTGACATCATCATAATAGAGCACAGTCTAGGAATAAATATGCAGACTGCTGTGAAATCACAAAAGAACACAGCTTTTAACCCCTTAAAGGGGTTGTCCACTACTGGAAAACTGATGACCGGATAGGTCATCAGTATATGATCTGAGAGGGTCCGACACCCGGACCCCGCAATGATCAGCTGTTCCGGCTGCTTGCGGGCACTGATTGTCATTGCACTGTATGCAAAGTACAGAGCCGGAAGCAGTTGGCTCCATACATTGCATAGCGGCCGTGCTGCAGAACAGCACTTGAAAAGGAGCAGAGCTGCAGTGCTGCTGCTAGGCCACTACTCCGTGACCAAAGCCATCTCCTTCCGCCATTTACATCCGGTGCCTGGAGGCAGCCAGAGCGGCTGATCAGTGCGGGGTCCGGGTGTCGGCCCCCTTAGATCATATACTAATGACCTATTCAGTGGATCTGTCATCAGTTATCAGGTAGTGGACAACACCTTTAACGTTGAGAGATGGATATATCCGTCACAATTAGGTGCTAGTTCCCACTTCATGACGGAAATATCCGTCACTCTGATCTCATGGATACTGCCAGTGGCGTAGCTATAGGGGTCGCAACGGTCGCAGTCGGGCTCCTTTGCCACGCAGCGCAGGTCACGCTTCCAACTGTATTTGCGTCCTTAGGACACAAATGCAGTTAAGTGCAATGCTGGTGACTTGCACCAGCATTCACTGTACCGCGAGCCGCTCGGCACAGGCAGGTGAAATGTAGTGAGGTCATCGCGCCTGTCTGAGTCACACAGCACAGTGCAGAGGAGAAGAAGGATACTCCACCCGTCATGGGAACGGGGATAGGTAAGTATGTTATTATTTTTCTATTAGGTACATATGGGGGCATTATAAGGCGTATGGGGGGCGGGCATTATGCTGTATGGTGGGCATTATACTGTATGGGGCAGCCATAGGGGGCATTATACTGTATGGGGGCATTATACTGTATGGGGCAGCTATGGGGGACATTATATTGTATGGGGCAGCTATGGAGGACATTATACAGTATGGGGACGGGCAGCTGTGGGGGCGCTATACTGTATGGGGCATTATACTGTATGTGGCAGCTATGGGGGGCATTATAATAATAATAATAATAATCTTTATTTATATAGCGCCAACATATTACGCAGCACTTTACAATTTAGAGGGAACATGAAACAAACAATATCAGACATTACATAGTGACAAAGTTCATTTACAATTCAAACCTGGGGAGTGAGGACCCTGCTCGCAAGAGCTTACAATCTATGAGGACATAAGGGAGACACAAAGTGTAATAGTGTTTGTTCTGTACAATGGTCCGGCCATTTTTATACACATGCGGTGGTAACATAAAGCTGCATGAGCCGGTCACCAGCCAGTGTCCGTGTATGACGGACATGAAGAGAAGGAGTGTGAGGGAATCTTATTCTGATGACTAATCTAAATGGAGGGCCATGGAAAGGAGTCAGATTAGAGAATGTTATAGGCCTGTCTAAATAGATGTGTTTTCAGGGCACGTTTAAAACTGTGGATATTGGGAATTAATCTGATTGTCTGGGGTAGCACATTCCAGAGGACGGGTGCAGCACGAGAGAAATCCTGGAGACGGTAGTGGGAGGTTCGGATTATGGAAGATTTTAATCTAAGGTCGTTGGCAGAACGTAGAGCTCGAGTAGGGTGGTAGACAGAGATGAGGGAGGAGATAGATGTAAGGAGGTGCAGCACTGTGGAGAGCTTTGTGGGTGAGAGTAATAAGTTTGAATTTTATTCGGAAGGGGATGGGCAACCAGTGCAGTGACTGGCACAGATTAGAGGCGTTGGTGTAGCGGTTGGTCATAAAGATGAGCCTGGCTGCTGCATTGAGGATAGATTGGAGAGGGGAGAGTTTAGTGAGGGGAAGACCGACTAGTAATGAGTTACAGTAGTCAAGACGAGAGTGAATCAGAGCAACAATGAGAGTTTTGGCAGTTTCCTCCGTAAGAAAAGAGCGGATTCTGGAGATGTTTTTGAGGTGAAAATGACAGGAGCGTGAAAGTGATTGTATGTGAGGAGTAAAGGAAAGATCTGAGTCAAAAATAACCCCGAGACAGCGAGCGTGCTGCTTAGGAGTTATGATAGTGCCACACACAGAGATGGAGACATCAGGTTTAGGGAGGTTAGTAGATGGTGGGAACACAAGGAGCTCAGTTTTAGAAAGATTCAGTTTCAGATAGAGAGAGGACATGATGTTAGAGACAGCGGACAGACAATCACTGGTGTTCTGTATTAGAGCAGGGGTGATGTCACGGGAAGAGGTATATAATTGGGTGTCATCAGCGTAGAGATGGTACTGGAAGCCAAATCTGCTGATGGTTTGTCCAATAGGAGCTGTGTAGAGAGAAAAGAGGAGCGGACCTAGGACTGATCCCTGAGGAACCCCGATATCAAGGAGAAGAGGAGAAGAAGTGGAACCAGCAAATGACACACTGAATGAGCGGTCAGAGCGATAGGAGGAAAACCAAGAGAGAGCCGGCTATGGAGGGCATTATACTGTATGGGGCTGCTATGGGGTGCATTATACTGTATGAGGCAGCTATAGGGGGCATTATACTGTATGGGGCAGCTATGGGGGCATTATAGTGTATGGGGCAGCTATGGGAGCATTATAATGTATGGGGTATTATAGTGTATGGGGTATTATAGTGTATGGGCAGCTATGGGAGCATTATATTGTATGGGTAGCTATGGGAGCATTATATTGTATGTGGCAGCTATGGGAGCATTATACTGTATGTGGCAGCTATGGGGGCATTATACTGTATGGGGCATCATAGTGTATGGGGCAGCTATGGGAGAATTATACTGTGTGGGCAACTATGGGGGCATTATACTGTATGGGGGCAGCTATGGGGCACTATACTGTGTTTGGGCAGCTATGGGGGGCATTATACTGTGTGGCGAGTGACGGCAGTGCATTCTGCCGCTTGCTTGCTCTCTTCTCCTCACAGTGCGAAGTGCATGTGAGGAGGAGGAGTAGGGTATTTTGTTGCCCCCTGTAGGAACGGAATCCCTAATCCCCGGGCATAGTGTTGCCAAAGCTGTGGCCAGGGATTCCGCTCCAAAAGAAGTCCCTGACTTCACTGTCCATATATGGACGGTGACGTCAGGGACTTCTGAAGCAGAATCCCAGATGTTGTGGCCGGTGATTCCACTCCAGGAGAAGTCCCTGACTTCACTGTCCATATATGGACAGTGACGTCAGGGACTTCTGAAGCGGAATCCCTGGTGCTGTGGCCAGTGATTCCGATCCAGGAGAAGTCCCTGACTTCACTGTCCATATATGGACAGTGAAGTCAGGGACTTCTCCTGGAGCTGTTCCCTACAGGAAGGTAGGGGGGTGCCATCTATGGGGGTGGCTATGTACAAGGGTGTTGTGTAGCACTACCTACAGAGGGGCTTTGTGGCATTACCTACAGGGGGGCTGTGTGGCACTACCTACAGGGGGGCTGTGTGGCACTACCTACAGGGGGCTGTGTGGCATTACCTACAGGGGGCTGTGTGGCATTACCTACAGGGGGGCTGGGGCAGTATCTACAAAGGGCAGTGTGTGGCATTATATACAAAGGGCAGTGTGTGGCATTTTCTACAGAGGGCAGGGTATGGCATTATCTACAAAGGGAAGTGTGTGGCAGAAAATGTACAAATGAAATTCATCCGTTTTTAAAACAGACAGGGAAAAAAACTGATGCAAAACTGGTCAAAATCGGCCGTTAAAAATGGAAACACGGCCCGGAACAGATGTAAAACGGCTGCAAAACGGCCGAGAAAAATGGACCAAAATGGACGTTTTTATTGGCCGACACCCGGACGTGTCGTTTGAATAGAGCCAAAAGGAGAAGATAACATCTAAGAGCTATGAATACAATATTGTGAAGCCCGAAGAGTCAAACAGAAGATAGGATATTCTGGAGAAACATCATTGATAGGTTGCCAGTGGTCGAAATAAAAAATAAATTGAATGATAATTACACACTATTCTACAAGTGAATATCAAAAGATTATACTACAAGTTAAAAAGTAATTAGTATTTTTTTTTTAAACACGTACGGAAATTTATTTTTTCTAAAATGTGTCTCCCAGCCTTGGTTTGCCTTCCCTAATACCCCTTATTAAACTTCTAACCAGTTTCTGTTTGATCTCCATCGTCACTGCTGCTCTTTCTGTTTGTTTACTACCCTTGCTGTCAGTTTACATCCCTTGCTGTCTGTTTCCTGTCTTGTAACCCACCATACCCATGATCCCCTGCTGCATCTGAGGAGACAGTTGCATCCCCTCCCTTCCTCCAAAGCATCTCAGCTATTTGCATACTGCCACGCCCCTCTATGTTCACAGGTCCTTCCCTGCTCTAATTCCAGGCAGTTCCCTCCCTGCACTCTGTCTTATACACTAATAATCATCATTATCCTTTGTGCCTCCATCTATCCCTTATCTAAGTACAGGCACCCATCTCCCTCCCCCACCCCTTTCATAGCCTGATAAATGTAAGTCTGCCCACTCCACCTATGTCAGACATCTTGGTACACACAATCCATTCAGCACATTTTCCTCACCTGCTGCTGGATCTGTTCAAAGAGATCCTATATTAGGCCCTGTTCACACTGAGTTTTTTGCTGGCAGAAAATTCTGCCTCAAAATTCTGTCTTGAATTTTGAGGCAGATTTTGGCCTACCTGCACGTCGTTTGCCACGTTTTTTGCCCGGGCCCATTGAGGGAAAAAGAAGCGACATACCCTATCTTCGGGCGTTCACTCCTCTGACCTCCCACTGACATCAATGGGAGGCAGAGAAAGTGTTTTTTGCAGCGTATTTGCCCGCGGCGCTCAATGGCCGTGGGCGAAAAATGCCACGAAAAACACGGCAAACGGCGTGCAGGCAGATAAAAATCTGCCTCAAAATTCAAGCGGAATTTTGAGGCAGAATTTTCTACCTGCAAAAACTCTGTGTGAACAGGGCCTTACAGTGAAGAAAACACCAAACACTACTCCAAACAATGGTAAAACTTTTCTTTTTTTACATAATTTACTATAAATGTATGTAAGGCCCACGAAGGTGCTTTTGCGGCTGCAATTCCCCAGAAAAGGAGAATTGCGGCCCCATTCATTTCTATGGGCCCATGCGCACGACCGTGGTTTCCAAGGTCCGTGCATGGCACGGGAGCCTGGACCGCAGAAAGAACGGGCATGTCTTATTACGGCCGTGTTCTGCGGTCCAGGCTCATAGAAAATAATGGACGCGGCCATGTGCACGGCCCACGATTTGTGGGCAGCTCGCGGTTGACATTACGCGGCCGGCCGACCCGCAAATCACGGCGTGCACATGGCTACGGTCGTGTGCATGAGGCCTTAGTGTATCTCCCTATTATCTACTATATATATATATATATATATATATATATATATAGACATACAGATCAAGCAATATAACCACATCCTGTTATTGATATGTATATATATATATATATATATAATTTTTTTTATTTTTTTGTGTATATATATATATATATATATATATATATATATACACATAGGAGGGGGCGTGTTAGAGGAGAGACAAGGCGGCCAGACAGCGCAGAAAATCCTAGAGTGAAGGAAGAGGAGGTGTGGACGACGAGATAGGAGGAGGGGAGCGTGTTCTATGATTGATGACGCTCCGTATCTTTGCTAAGACAGCACTTCCAACTGTGTAGAGACACGGCGCGGCATCAACTACCTTTAGGCTCTATTCACACGACAGGGTCCGAGTGTTGCCATTTTACATCCGTTCCATTCCGGGCCATGTTTCCGTTTTTAACGGTGGATTTTGACCCGTTTTGCCTCCATTTTTTTCCTTGTCCGTTTTAAAAACGGATGAATTTAATTTGTACATTTTCTGCCACACACTGCTCTCTGTACATAATGCCGCACACTACCCTCTATAGATAATGCCACAGTCCCCCTGTAGGTAATGCCACACAGCCCCCCTGTAAGCAATGCCACAGTCCCCCTTGTAGGTAGTGCCACGCAGACCCCCTTTTAGGTTGTGACACACAGACCCCCTTGTAGGTAGTGCCACACAGACCCCCTGTAGTTAGTGCCACACAACCCCCCTGTAGGTAGTGCCACACAGTCCCCCTGTATGTAATGCCACACAGCCACCCTGTAGATAGTGCCACACAGCCCCCCTGTAGGTAGTGCCACACAGCCCCCCTGTAGGTAGTGCCACACAGCCCTCCTGTAGGTAGTGCCACACAGCCCCCCTGTAGGTAGTGCCACACAGCACCCTGTAGGTAAGGCCACACAGCCCCCTGTAAGCAATGCCACACAGCCCCCCTGTAGGTAACGCCACACAGCCCCCGTGTAAGCAATGCCACACAGCCCCCGTGTAGGTAGTGTTACACAGCCCCCTTGTACATAATCACCCCTCACTGATGGCCCCCTACTTTCGGGGATGTCTACAGAGGGCAGGATATGGCATTATCTACAAAGGGAAGTGTGTGGCAGAAAATTTACAAATGAAATTCATCCGTTTTTTTGTAAACAAATTTTATTGCTTTTTTAAAGCTCTATTACAAAGTAGAAAATGTAACATATCCAAAGCGATACATGTGAAAAGAGAATGTACAATATCAACTCCATACATCACATGAAATGACAGTATATGAATTGTCCGCCAGCATTTACAATATCAAGGACGTACGTTTAATTACATTTTGTTACATATAACATTAGAGCAAATGAACTAATCAATCAATCAATCAATCAAACCCCCCCCCCCCCCACACCATATTTCAAGGACCCATTAGTTTTTAATCAGACTGTTAAAAGAAAATAGAACTTCAGATCTAGTAGTCATATCTGGCAACACCCATAAGCTTCATATACCGCCTCTCCTCGCTCCCCCACCTTCACCGAGGCCCCAAGTTACGAAGCGTCCCAGCAATAGCTCTGGTCAAATACCAGGACGTATAATGGAATGGAGCCATCAGCTCCACAATCTCACTTTGTTGATAATGTTTACAAATAAAGACATTCCACTTCTGGAAAAATTTGGAAGATTTGGCTTCGGGTGTACATTCTATATCTAATTTATCCGTAAGTATACCTTTTTTCATCTGGTACATAAGGTCAGTAATTGTAGGTATAAGAGGCGTAAGCCATTGAGCCAATAAGCACCGTTTAGCAATCAGCAAAAACACATGAAGGGCTTGTGGTACACAAGCAAGGTCAGGAAAAACATGAAATAAAAGAGATAAAGGATCCATGGTAAGTGGGATTCCCCAAGTATCCGTTATAAATTGCAATATCTCGGTCCAATACGGAACGAGTTTGGGACATCTCCATAGTCCATGAAGAAGGTCCATTTTGGGAGTGGCACATCTTGGGCAAGCAACCAATCTATCTAGCGCATTAGGATGTGGCGGTATATTGAAACCATAAATAGCTCGATGTAAAAATAAAAAATGTGTTTCACGCCATTGTTCATTTACAACCGCTTTTCACACTCTCAACCACCCCTCCAGAATTTGTTGGGTCAGATCCGAGACCAGGAACTCTCGATTCCTGGCTTTAAACAGTAATGAAGAGGTAGACCTCACCTGTCAACCCTAAACGTTTTGTAGAGAAGTGATAAAGAGGCTTTAGATGGAGGAGAGCCAACCAAAGAATCAATAGGATTCTCCAAGCACACCAGCGAAACGTCTCGAAGTAGAGAACATAAAAAAGAATGTAACTGGCAATAAGCCAGACAAGGATGTGAAGGGACATTAAATGTATCTACTATCTCCTGAAAGGTCATTACACGATTTTCAGAAGGGCGCATGATGTGACTAAGTTTAGGGATGGCCAAGACGTGCCACTGCAGAAAGTGAGAATAATCCCTCCCCTGGGGGAATGCTGGGTGTCCCCAAAGATTCATGTGTGGAGATAGGTGCTGAGGAAGCTTAAACGAAGACCTAAGAGACTTCCATGCCATTATAGTATCCCGTAATAATATGCGTCGTCTCACATTGGTAGGAAGAATACCAAAAGCAGTATGCAATAAAGATGATAACTGCAGAGGATACACTATACCTGCCTCTAGAGAATAATTGGAGTAATAGTTAGATCTCTGCATCCAATCAATCCCATGACGAGCAAGGCATGCTAAATTGTAACTACGGAGATCAGGAAAATTGAGGCCCCCCCAAGTCTTTAGGTATCATAAGTTTCCTAAGGTCTATCCTTGGATGTTTTTGAGACCAAATGAAAGAAGTAAAAGCAGCATTAAGTTTCAAAATATCGGTATGTTTAAGGAGAAGAGGTATAGTCTGCATTGGGTACAACAATCTAGGGAAGCTTACCATTTTAAGTAAATGACATTTACCCATAAAAGATAGTGGCAAATGACGTCATCTCGTTATTTTATTTACCATTTTAGACAACAAGGGAGGATAGTCGAGAGTATACACTGAGTCCGGGGTACGTCCAATATAAATTCCCAAATATTTTATCGAACTTTTGGAAATGACCACAGGTATATTAGGCGAGGTTCATTCCGAGATAAATCTAGTATTTCACATTTTGCCACATTTACCTTAAAGCCAGAAGAAACCTCAAAGGCCTTCAACAGATCAAAAACCAGAGAAAGGTCCCCGATTGGATCGGATAGAAAGACCAGAACATCATCCGCAAAATATGACGCCATAATCACAGTCGAGCCCACCGTTATACCATGAACATCACCATCAGCCTCCAATGTCCTAATAAAAGGTTCAAGGGCAATATTAAAAAGAAGAGGGGAAAGCGGACAACTTTGTCGCGTGCCCTTGAATAGAGGAAAAGGGGGCGACAAGAACCAGGGGTATAAAACCCTTGCTGACGGTTCAGTGTAGAGTGCTGTCAAATACGTGCAAAAAGAACCTACAATGTGCATAGAATCCAGAGTTCTGCCCAACCATCCCCAGTCCACCATATCAAAGGTTTTTTCGGCATCCACGGTAAGAATCACCGGGGACGGATGAGCAGAAGGATTAAGGTTTATTTCATCTAAGACACTCAGGATTCTACGTATATTCAACACCGCTGAACGTCCCTTGACAAAGTCAACTTGGCTAGGGGAGATTAACCTGGGAAGAATGGAGGCAAATCTATCCGCCACTATTTTAGACATCAGTTTCAGATCTAAATTAATTAACGAGATCGGTCGATATGATGATGCAAGCTCAGGGTCTTTATCTTGTTTCGGCAAAACCTTTATATATGCGACATTGGAGGCTGGTGGAATCGGCTGTCCAGTCAGCTAGCCATTGTGCAATTGAAGCAAAATGGAGCAATTTGATCCGTCGTAGCTTTAAAATATTCACCAGTATAACCATCGGGGCCTGGAGCTTTATTGAGTTTCAAGGAGTTAATAGAAGATTTAAGCTCATCCTCTGTAATTGGGGAATCTAACAAAACTTTCTCTTCTTCAGTAAGAACAGGTCAATTTAGGGAGTCTAATGAAAGAGGAGTCACATTAGGTGTATTCTGGTAGCTAGCATAAAGATTAGCATAAAAATCCTTAAAAATGTTATTTATCTGTTGGGGATGACTCTGCGGCTGACCTAACTGATCCTTCAACCTAGCAATAACAGAGTGTGACCATGGACCTTTTGATAGTCTAGCCAAGAGACTGCCGGCTTTATTAACAAATCGAAACAACTTTGCCTCTAAGGCTGAATGCTTCAGTTTCTCACCCTTGTCCAACCATAGCTCATAGTCAGTTTTAGCTTTTTTCCCGGATTCTCTATTTACTGGAGAAGGTGAATTCTGAAAAAGGGTGTAAGATTGCCTGAGAGTGTCACTGAAAACACCAATTTTTTGTTTAGTGACTTTCTTAAAGTTAGAGACATACGCCATAATGTGACCCCGCATGACTACCTTTGCTGTATCCCAGTAAAGCTGAGGGTTAATTGCATAATCTCCATTCGTCAATTAAAATTCCTGCCACCAACCTTTAAAGAGGCTCTGTCACCAGATTTTGCAACCCCTATCTGCTATTGCAGCAGATAGACGCTGCAATGTAGATTACAGTAACGTTTTTATTTTTAAAAAACGAGCATTTTTGGCCAAGTTATGACCATTTTTGTAATTATGCAAATGAGGCTTGCAAAAGTCCAAGTGGGTGTGTTTAAAAGTACAAGTCCAAGTGGGCGTGTATTAGGTGCGTACATCGGGGCGTTTTTAATACTTTTACTAGCTGGGCGCTGTGAAGAGAAGTAACATCCTCTTCTCTTCAGAACGCCCAGCTTGTGACAGTGCAGATCTGTGACGTCACTCACAGGTCCTGCATCGTGACGGCCACATCGGCAGCAGAGGCTACAGTTGATTCTGCAGCAGCATCAGCGTTTGCAGGTAAGATCGACTTACCTGCAAACGCTGATGCTGCTGCAGAATCAGCTGTAGCCTCTGGTGCCGATGTGGCCGTCACGATGCAGGACCTGTGAGTGACGTCACAGATCTGCACTGTCACAAGCTGGGCGTTCTGAAGAGAAGAGGATGTTACTTCTCATCAGAGCGCCCAGCTAGTAAAAGTATTAAAAACGCCCCGATGTACGCACCTAATACACACCCACTTGGACTTGTACTTTTAAACACACCCACTTGGACTTTTGCAAGCCTCATTTGCATAACTACAAAAATGGTCATAACTTGGCCAAAAATGCTCGTTTTTTTAAAATAAAAACGTTACTGTAATCTACATTGCAGCGCCTATCTGCTGCAATAGCAGATAGGGGTTGCAAAATCTGGTGACAGAGCCTCTTTAAGTCGGTTCTGAAAAGATTCCTCCATAGCTAGATTAGACGGAAATCTCCATAAGGGTATGTTCACACTCCCTATTTACGGACGTAATTCAGGCATTTTACGCCTCGAATGACGGCCGAAAAAACGGCTCCAAACCGTCTGAAAACATCTGCCCACTGAATTCAAGGGGTCTTACGGTGTTCTGTTCAGACGGGCTTTTTTTTTACGCGCCGCTGTCAAAAGACGGAACGTAAAAAGACGCCCGCCTCAAAGAAGTGCATGTCACTTCTTGGGACGTAATTGCAGCCGTTTTTCATTGACTCCAATAAAAACCAGCTCCAATTACGTCCGTAAAAGACGCCACAAAAAATGCGTGCACTTGTCAAAACGTCTGAAATTCAGGAGCTGTTTTCGCCTGAAAACAGCTCCGTAATTTCAGACGTAATTGGCGTTGCCGTGTGAACATACCCTAAGAAGTCATTACCATGGGGAAAACAGTCATGAATGTCTAATAATACAGGAGAGTGATCCGAAATAAGCATCTGCTCTAGTGCACAATATCGTATTCGTTGCAATAAAAGGGGGGATGCTAAAATGTAGTCAATGCGCGACCAGGATTGATGTGGATGGATGGGAATAATGGGAATATTCTCTACCTTCTGGGTTGTGCAAACGCCAGATGTCAGTTAAATCCGTTGCTGTAAGAAACGTTTTTAATATCGTTCCTCTTGTGGGCAAGGGATACCCTCCGCCCTGAGCTGCATTGGTCTTATCTTCACTCGGGTGCAAAACTACATTCAGATCACCTCCTAAAATTTTATGCGGGTGACGATCTGCTCCAATTGTAGTGCCTAGACTATGGAAAAAGGATGAACTACGGACATTTGGGCCATATACATTGTACAGACTAATTTGTTCTGTGGGGCTAGTAAGTAGCACATTTACCCAACGTCCCTCAGAATCTTTAGACACTTGTGACACTTTATAAGAGAGCTTTTGATGTACAAGAATAAGAAGTCCTGCCTTTGAATCTATAGCCGGAGATTTCCAAATACCTGGCCCACCCATAGCCTTTTCATCCTAAAAAAATCTGTCTCTAAAGTTATTTATGAACGCCGTAAAAAAAAAGACACACCAGAATTGCTATATTTTGGACACTTTTCTCCCCATAAAATTGATTTCAAATTGATCAAAAATTTTATTAATCAAACTACAGGTCATCCTGCAAAAATAAGGCCCTCATACCGCCCCATCGAAAAATGTAAAGTTATGGGTCTCAGAATATGGCGACAGAAAACAAATTATTTTTTTAACAAATTGTTTTAATTTAAAAAAAGTAGTAAAACATAAGAATAACTATATAAATTTGGTGTCGTCATAATCATATTGCCCCTCAGAATAAAGTTAACACTTCATTTTTACCGCAGGATGAATGCCTTAAAAGCAAAACCCAAAGAACAATGGAGAAATTGCTGTTTTTTTTCATTCCACCCTACAAAATAATTTTTTAATCGTTTCCCAGTACATTATATAGTCCATTAAATGATGTCATTAAAAACTAAAACTCGTTCTCCAAAAAAACAAAAAACCCTTATATGGCTATGTCAATATAAAAATAAGAAAGAAAAAACAAAAATGAAAAAATAAACGAAAAATGGCTGCAACGGCAAAGGGTTAATGAGGTTGCCTCGTCACAAAAAAATCTTTAATAATAATATTTTAATGTCTCAGGACTGAAAAAGCACCAAGACCCCCACATAATCACCAATTGTCATGAAAGTTACCATTGGCTGCTGAAATCCCCCTGCAGCGGCCACTACTGGGGAAATGTAGTATTTCATGCGGCCATACAAATGATTAGCATTCCACGTCATACAGGGATGGACTGGATGAAGCCATTGCTTGTTAGTGGCACTGGCTCATAGAGGGGAGTCCCCGTCTATGATGTCCATATCCTCTACTAGGGCACACTTTTATATTAAAATGATATAATTAATAATAATATATTTATTTTGACAATTATGTGTATATTATTATTACTCTTTATCTCAAATAGATACAAGAAAATATTGTAATATTTTTTATTATTAATTCTTATTATTATAATAAAAGCAACTGATTATAAACTGTACGAAAATGTAGTAAATGCTCAAAAACAACAGAATGATAAACAATATAAAAGCCTCGTGTGTTTCTTTAGATGAGATCATACACATGGCTACATGTGTTCAGTTGTAATAAGGCCACAACTCACATGGATTTAAAAGGGATAAAAGATAAAGATAACATTTTTGTAACAACTTAAACAGCTCCGAGGAAATGTTCTCTGCTACAATGTCACGGAACCCACAGAAGTTTAGAATGTCGTATAAGGTGAACTTCCATGTAAGCACTAATGGGAAACACAATACTCTCTTCTTGGCTGGCAGAGCAGAAAAAAGAACTTAAGGGGACTTATTCTTGTAATTTCTTGAATGCTTAATTGGGAGAAGCAAGGGAGAAATGTTGAATATATTGATTGTGAGATCTGGTAACCTGCGAGTAGCGCTCAATGTATGGAACAATATGCCTTCTTTGCTTATCTTGCACTAAGTTTAATATTTGATCTCTAATTTCCTTTGTAGGGGAAGAGTGTTTCAGCTCAACAAGAGTCTGAATGAAATGATGCATTGCCTCTCTCCATTCACTGGTCATGGGATCCCGTCCCCCAGACATGTTGGGGTTTAAACTCATTGTCCTGATGCTATGGGACTACAACTCCAGGTAACAGGATCATTTTCCTCCAAGACAAAGAGTTAGAGTGTGACATCGTTTTCACAGAGTTCTCAGAAGTAAAATAAATTCAGGAACAAGAAATTGTTGTATGGGAGTAAGATGGAGGGGGAGAGTGGGACGAGGAGGGAGTAGAAGAAAGCTGGGAAGAAGAGAGAGCTACAGAGAGAGGGCGACAGAAGAAATGAAAGGATAAATAGCTGTTAGGAGAGGATATACCCAAAATACAGCATACAACCCTTTTAACCCTTCTCACACACCGCCGTAAAAGTACAACACTGACAGCTGAGCATTAACGCTCAGCGGCATGCATTTGAAGGGCTGAAATCACACGGATAGAGCTGTTGTGCCCGCGCTATCAACCGCAAGGGGGAGGTTGTGATTGACATCTGCCACCCTGCTGCAACGGTTGGGATCGGAGAAAACTCTGATCCTGGCCATTTAACTCTAGTGAGGCCACTATCATTCACAGCATCAACTGAGGGAGGAGGCTTTGCCAGCCCCAACAAAGTCCCCCAGTCTCCTATATATAAGGTATGCCCTAATATCTGCCTGTCTTTTAGCATTGTATGCTTGGACCCTAACAATTGTACACCCTCTGGTGAATACAGATATAAAAATAGTTTGAGTTGATATTTTTGGACACATTCAGGAGTATTGGATTTCTTTACCATTACATGTAAATCTTGTTTCCTACACAAAATCTTTGGTATTTTTTTCGTCATTAAATTATTTAGCAGTGCTTCTCGTATTGCCTCCAAGAGAAGAGTATAAAATGGCAAAAACTTAATAAGTATATTTAGAGCTGAAGATCTAAATTATCTGAGACAAAGTGGTTGCTGGGATGTGCTGCCTGTCAACAACTCAATTGTGCCCGTGGTTGCCGACCACCAGCACGCTGTACTCACCGGCAGCCGTGACCGCAGGCCAGTGAAAGCTTGCCGGCGTCTCCCTCCCAGGAGACGGCTGTACTGTTCTGTTATTGCCTCTAGGGTGCACGCATGACCTCTGGGCATGCCAAGATCAGCTACTACAGGCAGTTTATCCCAAACTTCTCGTCTCTGACTGCTCCAATCTCTGCTCTTACTAAGAAGGGGGTGAACGCCAAGGTTTGGACTCTTGAGTCAGCATTTACCAGTCTCAAGAGCGCCTTGATGTCAGCCACAGTTCTTCACCATCCTGACGTGTCTCGACAGTTCTCACTAGAGGTTGATGCTTCTTCCGTTGGTGCTGGAGCACTTCTGTTTCAAAAATCTCCAAGGGTATGGCAGTGGTTTGTGGCTTATTCTCCAAACTGTTCTCTCCTGCGGAGTGCAACTACTCCATTGAGGATCGGGAGTTACTGGCCGTCAGGTTAGCCTTGGAGGAATGGAAACATCTGCTGTAAGGCGCTATTCACCCCATCATCATATATACTGACCACAAGAATCTCACGTAGCTTCCGTCTGCGCAACGTCAAGCCAGGTGGTCGCTGTTTTTAGCCTGCTTCATCTACTCCTCCCACCCGTCCTAACTGCAGTCAGTTCTGGGGCCGGAATTTCTTTGCCACTTCCTCCCTGTTACGATGAAGATGGAACCTGTCGAGCCTTCCTCAACCAGTGCAAAATTAGTTTCGAGCTGCATGCACATCTGTTCTCATCTGATCAGACCAAAGTAGCCTTCATTGTCTCCATACTGTCGGGCAGAACTCTGGCATGGACGAATTCTATCTGGGAACGTGAGGGGCCGGAGTCTACTAATCTGCAGCTGTTTGTAGATATCTTTCGCACAGTGTTTGAGGAACCAGGCCGTACATCTTCAGCCGCTGCTGCGCTTCCTGCACTACGCCAAGGGGAATCGACGGCAGGAGAGTACGCCATACAGTTCCCTACTTTGGCAGCGGAGCTCGCTGGGAATGAGGCCATGGTGGGAACCTTCTGGCAGGGATTAGCCAGTAAAATTCAGGATGAACTGGCGGGTCATGATCTCCCTTTTACCCTGGATGCCCTGATTCTCCTGGCGACACGCATTGACATGAGGTTCTGAGAGCACTCCCAAACGTTCTCCAAGAGAGAAGTTCCTACAGACTGGCACCTAATTTTCAAAGACCCTTGCTACCTTCGTCAGCTGTCAGTCAGACTGACCAGGAGCGGCAGCGCAAACATTCTGCTAGCTTATGTATGTACTGTGGCTGCAAGGGTCATTTTGTGCGCCAATGTCCCCAGAAGCTGGGAAACTCTAGCACATAGGGTTGATAGTAGAGACTACCCTACGTGGACTAATGCCTTCTGCAAAATTCTCTCCTAAACTCTAAATTACTGTAACAGTCACCTCAGGTGAAGAATCACATTCTGTTTCGCATATCTGGACTCTGGAGCGGCTGCAAACTTCATTTATCGGGTCTTAGTAGACAGTCTACACTTGCCCATGACTCCTCTGGAGAAACCTCTAGCGGTAGCTTCCGTGAATGGTCAACCATTGCCTGATCCAATTCTCTCCATCACAGAACCTTTGAGGTTACAAGTGTGTGTTCTACACTTGGAACAAATAGCTTTCTATCTATGTTCTGCCTAAGGCTATTAACCCAATCCTCATGTCACTACCATGGCTTCGCCAACACACTCCTGTCCTCGACTGAAATTCCAGAGAAATTTTCCAGTGGAGATCCCGATGTCTACACCGATGTCTGCCTCAGGGTCATCCTCTTCAATCCCCGGTGCATCAGCCACTCCCTTGTCTGCCTCTACAGTATGCCTCGACAGTGATGTATTCAGCAAGAAGGAGGCTGAGATCCTGCCTCCTTTGTTCTTACGACTGTCCGATTGAGTTGCTTCCTGAGACTTCACCTCCTTGTGGATGGGTATATCCTATCTCTCTGCCTGAAACCCAAGCCATGTCAGCATACGTCAAGGAGAACCTCGAGAGGGGGTTTATGAGGAAATCTACTTCACCAGCCGGAGCCGGATTCTTCTTTGTGGAAAAGAAAGTTGGATCTCTCCGGCCTTGTATCGATTATCGTGGTTTGAACCAAATCACTGTCAAAAACAAGTACCCCTTACGACGGATCTCAGAGCTGTTCGATAGAACACGTGGGGCCAAGATTTTCACAAAGCTGGATCTATGCGGGGCTTATGTCTTGATCTGTATCTGCAAAGCAGATGAATGGAAAACTGCATTCAACAACAGAGATGGTCACTACGAATATCTCGTGATGTCCTTTGGATTATGCAATGCTCCAGCTGTGTTTCAGGAATTTGTGAACGACATACTCCGTCATCTACTTTATGTCTGTGTGGTGGTGTATCTGGACGATATCTTGATCTACTCACCAGATCTGACTATTTACCGGAAGCATGTTCGCCAAGTCCTGTCACTGTTAAGGAGGAATAACCTCTACACCAAATTAGAAAAGTGTGAATTCAAAAGGAAATCCTTGCCCTTTCTGGGCTAAATAGTTTCCGATCATGGACTCCAGATAGATTCGGAAGTAAAATCCATCTTAGAGTGGCCATGTCCCCAAAGTCTCCGTGCCATGCAAAGACTTTTAGGCTTCGCAAATTTCTATTAACAGTTCATCCCAAACATTTTCTTCACTTACCGCCCCTATCTCTGCTCTCACCAAGAAGGGCATGAACACTAAAGTCTGGACCCCTGAAGCAGAGTCAGCATTCACTAATCTCAAGAGGGCCTTTACCTCTGCTTCCATTCTTTGCCATCCTGATGTTTCTCGACAGTTCTCGTTAAGGGTCGATGCTTCTTCCATTGGTGCTGAAGCACTTCTCTTTCAAAGAAACTCCAAGGGTAAGGCTGTCTCCTGTGGCTTCTTCTCTAGACTTTTCTCTGCAGCAGAAAGAAACTACTCCATTGGGGATCGTGAGCTACTTGCCATCAAGTTAGCTTTAGAAGAGTGGAGGCATTTGCTCTACGGGTCTGCTCATCCAATTATCATCTACACTGATGACAAGAATCTCACTTACTTAGGCCGGATTCACACGAACGTTGCGTTTTTGCGCGCGTGAAAAACGCGCCGTTTCGGTTGCGTTGCAGTTGCGTGTGGCATCCGTTTGGGCAGCGTGATAGCGTATTTAACGCGCGTATGGCATGCGTTTTTTACGCGCGTCAAAACAACGGAGGGTGGAGTAATAGAGAGGACAGCCTACAAAAAGACACCTTCTCCAACACCTGCTTGCTGTGAGCACATGTTCGCATCCAGATTTCACGTTCCCTCACACTTTGGTCCGTGTTTGTTGTATTTGGGTGGTTTTACCGGTAAAAAAAATTCAATATGCCCTTGACTCCGCTGGGCCGTGTGCTGCTCGCATGGATGGTTTCTAGGAGATTTGGTGAACGCCGACCCATGCTTGAGGAGGTAACCCGTAGAAGAGGGAGGATTTGGGTTCATCCACTTGTGGCCCAGCGCAGCTCCAAAGGCCATTTTCATACTCTATATGAGGACCTTCGCAGCCACCCTGAGAAATTTCGTTCGTTTTGCCGCATGTCTGTGGTGACTTTTGATCTTCTACTGGAGCAGATTCGCGCAGGCATAACCTACAGGGACACCAATATGCGGCGCTGCATTTCCCCCGAGGAGCGACTCCTAGTGACGTTAAGGTATGTGTGTTTAAAACTCTTGCTGCTTACAGGCTGGTGTGTGGTTCTCATGTCCTCAAGCACGCTTATTTGTGTTGTGTGTTTTTACATCTCGCCCATGTAGATTTCTAGCTACCGGAAACAGCTATCATTCGATACATTTCGAATTCCTTCTTGGAGTGAGCACAATTTCGGCCATTGTCACAGGCACCTGTGTTGTGTTGTGGCTGCGATTGAAGGCCACAGTGATGCCGCAGCTGACGACAGACCACTGGCTTTCCATTGCATCAGACTTTCTCACCACCACCCAATTTCCGAATTGTATTGGTGCCCTAGACGGGAAGCATATTCGGGTCAAGAAGCCCCCCCACTCCGGATCCCGATTCTATAACTACAAACAGTATTTTTCAATCGTCTTGATGGCCCTGTCCGACAGCAATTATTGTTTTACAATTGTACATATAGGGTCCTATGGAAGCTCCGCTGATGCCCGCATCTTTCGTACATCCCGGATGGGCGAGCGTCTGATGTGCAATCTGCTGTCGGTGCCGGTGCCGACCCACCTGCCTGGCTCGCGAGGACCACCAGTCCCTTATGTGATCGTGGCAGATGAGGGTTTCGGACTCACAAGTCAAGTCATGCGCCCATTTGCTCGAAGAGGCTTGGACGACCGCCGGCGCATATTCAATTACCGGCTTAGCAGAGCACGCCGATGTGTGGAATGTGCATTTGGCATAATGTCCTCCAAATTGCGTGTTTTCCTCACCACCATGCAACTGAAGCCGCAAAATGTCACCCGGGTCATACAAGCGTGTGTCGTGCTTCATAATTTTAGTCGCATACATGATGGTGGTTGTGATGCAGAATATATTCAGCAAAATGTTTCGACAACAACCATTCCACTGCCAATTCCACTTGGAAGGGCGCAAACATCGGGAATACGAGTACGCAACATATTTGCACAATATTTTGACAGCCCGGATGGAGCTGTGCCATGGCAGGAGGATGTTCTGTGAGGGCTGTCCTAGTTGAGATTAGTGGGCCTCAGTAGCGTTTTTGTGTGACTTTTGTTGTTCTTTGGGGAGGGGATATTTAGATTCTGCACTCGCAAGACATGAGGACCCTTGACGTGGGTTGCGAGCTTACATCTTTGGTGGTTTTCCTTTTTACGTTAAATCTCCTCTAGACGAATTAGCTTGGGAGGCCGCTTGCCTTAGACCTTGGACACTAATTCCATGTCCAAAACCATTTGGTCCCCATTTCTCACACGACTGGAATGCAGGCGAGGGCAAAATGCGGAAAGGAGGTAAACCACCAAAGACAAACTAATACCTCTATCATGGCATGCTACAAACTTGCTCCACCGTCCTAATGTGGGGACATTACCTAAAATAATGTTTGGGGGAACCTGGGTACCAACACATAAAGGGAGGCAAACACAAATAATGAAACGTCGTCACAACATAACCATTTAATCTGGTATTTCAAACGTAAACACTGAGCAGCATCCAGCTGTCCGAAAAACATATCCAACGCACCAACATGATGCTACAGAACTAAACTGTGACTTCCATGTTTACAGTCCCACATAGAAACACGCGGCATCGGCCTACACAATTCTATAAGTCCCTGATACATGTGTGAGGGAGACTGGTGGCTCTGTATCTCAGCACCACTATACTGTCCCTGGGCCTGCTGAGGATGTTCCACACCAGCATAGTGGTGCTGATACTGAGGGTTTAGCCCTGCAGGGGGGCCCTGGACAAAGGGAGGCTGGGGTCTGACGTAGGGGGGGAAAGTGCGGTCGCGAGGCACCACATGACCTGGTGACATTACCCTCACCATCGGCCGTTGGTACTGTGGCCTTTGAAAGGTGTGAGCAGGCTGGGAAGGGAGAGGAGCAGAAGAGGTCAGACAATCCTCAGGCAATCCACGCCATTGCTCTACTACCTGGAAGCATTGGCGTGGATTGTTAGGAGGAGTGGCAGAATCAATAATAGCGAGGATGGCCCCTTGGACGCGTGCCATCCGGTAGTCCGGTACTCGCCGAAGTAGTGGCGCTATGGTACGCCCAAAAGCGTCACATCCATCCTCCTCCGAACAGCGCCTAAGGTACTCCAGGACTCTCGCGTCAACGTTGGCACCTGCTGGGGCAACCTGGGTGCGCCGGCGCCTGGCTGGTGGCGTCCGTGGATTGTCCAGGTCCACTGGCAGCTGGCGTTGGCTGCTTAACTGTGTGGCAGCTTGGGTTTGGGTACGGTCGGGGGTCAAGGGCAGCACGGGATCTTGTTCGGTGACCTGGTGCGCCTCCACATGGCCAGCCTCCTCCTCCGTGTCATTCAGATTATCACTGCATCTGCCAGAAACATTTATCGTTACTCATTTGCCCATGGCCACAAGGGCCATACAGATTTTTAGACAGGCTATGCAGTGAACACACACATGTCATCAATGTAATGTCAGTACTTACGGTCGCATCTCCATGATGTCCTTGAGAAACATCAGCTGTTTCATATATATATAGGGCCTTTTTTTGGACGCCCCATCCCCACTTCGCCCTTTGTTGCCATATTCCCTCCTAAACTGATCCCGACAGCTCCTCCACCGTGTTTTGACATCATCAACTGGACAAAGGAACAGGAGACAGAAACCAAAATGAGACCATCTGACCGTACAGACAACTTCACTTGTCACAAACGTTGCTATACGTAATACACAACGAAACCATAAACACTGGCCTATACATTATGCAGTGCCACACGCGCGACCAAGCACTGTACAGAACATATGAAACACAAGGCTATACACGATAGCATGGGCGATTGCATCAGCATTCATTTAGATCAGCACTTACCTATGGTTTTGCGGTCTCTTGTGGTACTTTTTTCCCACTCCTGCCCAAATAGGCTATGCGCCACCTCATCCCAGGCTACCTCCTTGCCCGTGCGGTCGTGGTAGGCCTCATCATTCGTGTTCCACAACTGGGGTCTGTCATGGACCAAGCAAATAAGTTTCTCCACATCACACGCACGTGGCATTGCTGCAGATGTGTGTTGAAACTGTGCGCATGTGCTCAGAATGTGAAAAGGCACTTCCTGGTGGGTAGTTGTTTTGTCTAGTCTGCTCCACTCATTTACATAGACTTAACAAGTGCTGCGTGAAAAACGCTGTGCGTATGGAGGTGCTTGCGTGTGCCCTGCGTTGTTTTCACGCACCCATTGACTTCAATGGGTGCGTGATGCGTAGAAAACGCAGAATCAACGGACATGTCGTGAGTTTTTTGCAACGGAGCAACGCAGCGCAAAAAACGCTGCCATGTCTGCACGGCCCCATTGACTAATATAGCTACGGGCAACGCACGGGAAAATCACGCGCGTTGCACGCGCGTATTTTACGTTCGTCTGAATAAGCCCTTACAGTCTGCACATTGCCTGAACCCTTGTCAAGCCAGATGGCCACTTTTCTTTGCCAGATTCAAATTCCTACTCCATTTCCATCCTGCTGATAAAAATATCAAGGCGGATGAACTTTCTCGTTTGTTTGAGACAGAGGATGCTGAAGAGTATACTCAGCATATTATTGACACTTCTAGTATTATTCCTGTTAACCCTCTGCAGATTAAAGACATTCCTACTGGGAAAATATTTGTGCGTCTTATTGATAGGAAGAAAATTCTCATCTGGGGTCATAATTCCAAGCTGATTAGGTCATTCAGGTATTCGTAAGACAAAACAAAGCTACTCATTCCAAGCCTGCCGGTGTACTCCAATCTCTGCCGGTTTCTGATAGTCCCTGGCAGCATATTGTAATGGATTTTATTATAGATCCTCCTCCCTCTGCTGGATGCACCACTGTCTGGGTCGTGGTGGATCGTTTGTCCAAGATGGCACATTTCGTTCCTCTGTCTGGCCTTCCCTCAGCTCCTCGCCTCCTCGTCTATTTGTTCAGCATTTTTTCGTTTGCACAAATTGCCCCACCATATTGTGTCTGATCGTGGCGTACAATTCACATCCAAGTTCTGGAGAGCCCTGTGTAAGCTTCTGGATGTGAAATTGGACTTTTCATCGGAATACCACCCGCAATCCAACGGCCAAGTTGAAAGTACCAACCAAGTGCTTGAAACTAATCTTCGCCATTTTGTATCTACTCAACAAGACAACTATACATCTCCTTCCATGGGCTGAATTCTCTTATAATGATCACACAAATGAATCTACTGCTACATCTCCATTTTTCATTGTTTAGGCTGGGTTCACACGACCATGTTACGTCCGTAATGTACGGAACGTATTTCGGCCAGAAGACCCGGACCGAACATACTGCAGGGAGCTGGGCTCCTAGCATCATAGTTATGTACGATGCAAGGAGTCCCCGCCTCGCTGCAGGACAACTGTCCCGTACTGTAATCATGTTTTCAGTATGGGACAGTTGTCCTGCAGCGAGGCAGGGACTCCTAGCATCGTACATAACTATGATGCTAGGAGCCCGGCTTCCTGCAGTGTGTTCGGTCCGGGTCTTCCGGCCGAAATACATTCCGCACATTACGGACGTAACATGGTCATGTGAACCCAGCCTTACAGTCAACATCCGCATGTCCCTCTTCCTGTACCTGCTACATCTCAAGTTCCTGCAGATAATCTTTATTTTGGAAGTTTTCTCCAGATCTGGCAGCAAACCAAGTCTGCGATCCTGCAGGCAGTGGATCGTATGAAGAAGTATGCTGATAAGAAAAGAAGGCCATCCCCTCAGTTCCTTCCCGAAGTTAAGGTTTGGTTATCTTCTATGAATATATGCCTGAAAATTCCCTCCTACAAATTTTCTCCTAGGTTTCTCGGTCCCTTTGCAGTCTTGCAACAGATTAATCCGGTGTCCTACAAGTTACGTTTACCTCCTACTCTCAAGATTCCCAATTCCTTCCATGTATCTCTCCTGAAACCTGTGATCCTCAACCGGTACAACAAGTCTTCTAGTTTTTCTGCCCCCAGGGCTTCGGCTGATGTCTTTGAAGTCATGGAGGCTCTGGACAGCAAGAGGGTTGGAGGAAAGACTTTTTATCTTGTGGACTGGAAGGGCTTTTGTCCTGAGGAGAGATCTTGGGAGCCTGAAGAAAATATTGATGCCCCAGCTCTCATCAAGAAGTTCCTCCTGGCATATGGCTAGAAGCGGGGACACAAGGGGGGCTACTGTAACACCGGCGGCGGGCCCGCATCTTTCAGCGGACCCCGACACCATGTCTCGTGCCTCTCTTGGTGCCTCCTGTCTTCTGCGGCTCACGGGCGCCGGATCCCTAGTGCGTGCGTGCTCTGGACGCCTCTTAAAGAGCCAATTCTTGCAAAATTCTAAAAGTTAACCAATCGCCCCTGCTGTGTCCCAAGACTGTTTAAGGCACCTCCACCATCTCCCAAATTCCTGAGCAATGTTGTTGCTAACCTTGTGTTAGTCTGCAAAGGTTCTGTAGTCTGTTTCTATATCCGTGACAACTTCAGTATCTGTGTCCGTGTCAAGTCCTGTGTCCGTGACAACTTCAATATCCGTATCCGTGTCAAGTCCTGTGTCCGTGACGACTTCAGTATCCATGTCCGGTGTTCGTGACGACTTCAGTATCCGTGTCCGTGACGACTTCAGTATCCGTGACGACTTGAGTATCCGTGTCCAGGGTCAATGACAAGTCCAGTATCTGCGTCCACTGTCCTAGACCACTTCTGCTTCCGATAATCCAGCACAAGCCAGTTTCTAATCAGCTTCCAGCACCAGCCTGCCATCCAGGTACCACCAACGAGTGACTGTCTTATATTTGTTTGACTAGCTGATACTTTGTTACGGTGGAGTGGTCCAGTGGGTCCACAAGAACGGTGGACGTAACAATTATGATGTGAGGAGTGTATAAGAAAAAGAAGACGAAAAGGAGATCTTTGCGAGAAATAAAGATTACGTGTGGGGAGGTATTGGGAGTTTAGGGCAGAGATGTATGGAGGAAACAGGTTGTGGACAGACTTTTACCTGAATTTGCGGGTGAAAGCTTAGATGTGATCAATATTAGCAGGATCCTGTGTGTAAGAAACTTGCAGGACCCGCTCTCAGCTGAGCCATCAGTTCAGCTGAACTGACGGAATCGAATGATAGAGAAAGATTCAGCTTTTATGTATACAAAATACATATAAGCTGTATTGTAAAAAGTAAAAAAAAAAAAATTTCTGAAAGTGAATTTTAGAGTTGCTTAATAACACATTGATTTAATTAACCCCTTCCTGACATTTGTTGTATGTATACGTCATGGAAAGTTAGTGCTTCCCACATTTTGCCGTATCCATACGACAAATGGATGGCACCGGCTCAGAAGCTTAGTAGGTGCCATCACCGCCGTATGTCAGCGGTGTATTACAGCTGACATCCGACTGTAATGGCGGGGACCGGAATTAGCTTCGATCCCCGCCATTAACCCCTTAAAGGGAATGTGTCGCAAAGTAAACCTTTTTTTTTAAGTGTCGTTACTTATTTCTATTATATTTTTTAAGTTTTTTGCTGTATTTTTTTTTTTTTTCCGTATGGTGGAAAGTATTAAAAATTAAATAATAATTTGACATGTTTTCCAATGTTGGCCACCAGGGGGAGCACTTCCCAGAATTACAGCAAGGTGAATAAGGCAAAGCAACCTGACTCACAGCTGCTGTAAATGTGGGAGGGAACCTCACCCCCCCCCCTCTCACAAGCCAGGTAAAGGTGTCTTCAAATTGCTAAGCAGTGTCCGGCAGCCATATTGGGTGTGATTCTGCAGCTGGAAGAAGTTATATGACACACCAAAAGGCTAAATGTATGTTCACACGCTTACTAAACAAATGGAAAACAGCTCCTGATTTTCAGCCATTTTTTAATCAAACTCGCGTTTTTTAACGGCCGTTTTTGGAGCTGTTTTTCTATAAAGTCAATGAAAAACGGCTCCAAAAACGTCCCAAGAAGTGATGTGCACTTCATTTTGGTCGGGCGTCTTTTTACGTGCCGTTTTTGGAAAACTACCACGTAAAAAAACGCCCTGTCGGAACAGAACGCCATATTTCCCATTGAAACCAATGGGCAGATGCTTGTAGGCGTTCTGCTTCCGATTTTTCAGCTGAAAACATTGTGTGTGAACATACCCCTAGGGTATGTGCACACGCTAACTGCATTTACATCTGAAATGACGGAGCTGTTTTCAGGAGAAAACAGCTCCGTCATTTCAGACGTAATTGCTCGTACTCGCGTTTTGCGAGGCGTCAATTACGGCCGTAATTTGGAGCTGTTCTTCATTGAATTCAATGAAAAACGGCTCAAATTACGTCCCAAGAAGTGTCCTGCATATAATGTATATATGTGTCCTGCACTTCTTTGCCGAGGCTGTTATTTTACATGCCGTCTTTTGACAGCGACGCGTAAAATTACAGGTCGTCGGCACAGTACGTCGGCAAACCCATTCAAATGAATGAGCAGATGTTTGCCGACGTATTGGAGCCGTCTTTTCAGGCGTAAATCGAGGCGTAAAACGCCTCGTTTAAGCCTGAAACTAGGTCGTGTGAACCCAGCCTTAGAATGATGAAAGTGAAGTGAATGACTTTTCAGTTGACCGGTTCACACGCCGTGTATTTGACATGTTTTTTTTTTTGCACATTTTACGTGCAAAAAAAAGACATAAAAAAACGCTTGATTACACTTGATTTTGTGTGTTTGGGGTGTGTGTGTGTGTGTGTGTGTGTGTGTTCTCGCCGCTGATTCTTCAAAACAGCTGATAAGCGGCTATGAAGTATCAGCGGCGCCCGTGCACACTCCACTCTGCCACACACACACACACGGGAAAAGTCTTAAAGGGGTTGTCCAGGAAAACATGGCGCCGCACCTGTCCTCAGGTCGTGTGTGGTATTACAGCTCTGTCCTATTCACTTCAATGGAGGTGAACTGCAATACCAGACACAACCTGAGGACAGGTGCGGCGCTGTGTCTCCAATCTGGACACCCCTTCTGTCCTGAGATGACCCGACGGGGGAGGCGGGTGTCAGAGCCACCCACCGCCATCACCGCAGACAGAACCACACAACTATGGCATGAGGGCAGGGCTTGTCCTGAGTGCACTGTCTCTTGTTATGGACAGAGTTATAGTCACATGAACCCCGTCTGATGAAAAGGTAACCTAGGTCCGATCACATGACAGAGGGGGTCACCAAAAACTCTGTGCACCCTCAGCCCGTCCATCCAGCCCTTTCCTGTTTATATCTGCGTCTGGGAAAGCTGGGTGACCACCATTACCCCTCATACTGGAGTGTTTAGGGATGTGACTAATGAACCTCTCACACTCCAGTAGGAGGGGTAATGGTGGTCACCCAGCTTTCCCAGACCCCTGAACGGTAAATTTCTCTAGTTGTCCTGAGACTGTTTGGGGATGTGACTAATGAACCTCTCAGTCTCAGCACAACTAGAGAGATTTATCATTCAGGGGTCTGGGAAAGCTGGGTGACCACTATTACCCCTCCTAGTGGAGTGTGTTTGGGGATGTGACTAATGAATATCACACTCCAGTAGGAGGGGTAATGGTGGTCACCCAGCTTTCCCAGACCCCTGAACGGTAAATCTCTCTAATTGTGCTGAGACTGAGAGGTTCATTAGTCACATTTTCAAACAGTCTCAGCACAACTAGAGAGATTTACCGTTCAGGGCTTTCCCAGTACAGTTTCATCGTGTGTCCTTCACACAAGGGGGGGGGGGCGTTTCGGGGCGGGCCGTCGGGGGGGGGGGCCGTCGGGGGTCACGAAAGCGGGGGTCTGTGAGGTAGAGAGTGGGACATGCAGAGACACACATCTTACCTGCAGTGCAGCTGGTCTTCAAGATGGCGCCTGCTCTCTCCCTGCAAACAGCTGCTCTGCTCTGTCTGACTCTGACCTGCGTCTGCGCAGGACAGAGCCATAGTGCAAAGTCAATGGGACGGGTCCCGTTCATTGACTCCTATGGACTGGAGCTGCCGTATTCCATGTCTGTATGTGTCGTTAATCGACACATACAGAAATGGGAAAAAAAATGGCAGCCCCGATAGGGAAGAAAAAGTGTAAAAATAAAAAAAAGTAACACACAAACACACAAATTAATACAAACGTTTTTAATAAAACACTAACATCAAACTGATATTAAAAAAAAAATTTTGGTGACACTGTTCCTTTAAATCATATAATAAAAATTTCAAGTAATAAAATAAAATACAATCGCCCTTTTCCCTTATCAAGTCCTTTATTATTGAAAAAAAATCAATAAACCATACATTCTTGGTATCGCCGCGACCATATGAACGCTCACTTTCGATTATTTCACTGTGTAACGATTAGCCGATGAACGAGCAACCACTTGTTAATTGAGTGATCTGCTCGTTTATACAACATAAAATATTAGAATTGTCGGCAGCACATCTCCCTGTGTAAATAGGGAGATGTCCTGCCGACATAAAGGAAATGTTTCAGCTCGTCCCCATATATAACCAATCATTGTTCCTTGTGAAAGGAGCCAACGAGAGCAATTCAACGAGCCGTCTCATTGACCGGCGCTTGTTTTCACGGCCCATATCAGGCGTATTATGGATCCTCTACTCTGTGAAATATGATAACACGATGGGGAGATTTATGAAAATTGGTGCAAAAACTAGAGCAGTTGCACAGAGAAACCAATTGGTTAGCAGAGCCTCTCATAAATAAGGGCTGCAAACTGTATGGCAGATATTGGCAACTGTTCTATTTTTCATTGCATCAATTTTGATCAAATTTCCACAACTTTATATCCAGTATTATTTAAAGGGTAACTAAACTTTCAACAAACTTCTGACATGTCATAGTGACATGTCAGAAGTTTTGATCAGCGGGGGTCCGAGCACTGAGACCCTCACCGATCGCTAAAACTAAGCGGCAGAAGCGCTCGGGTGAGCGCTGAGCTGCTTGGTTTCTGATCGGCTCTTCTTGGAAAGCTGAGCAGTTGGTGTGCGGGCTCAATAGAAAGTCTTCTGCTGCTTCATTTTAAATCGATGGGGGTCTCAGTGCTCGGACCCCCACCGATCAAAGCTTCTGACATGTCACTATGAGATGTCAGAAGTTTTCTGAAAGTTTAGTTACCCTTTAAATCTGAAGATAATGAGTGGAGTGAATGGGCGGTCTACCATTCAGGACGCTCATCTATTATCTAGACTGGACAACATCTGTGAAGAGTGTCTGTCACTCGGTAGGAATCGACAAGTCTGGGTATTACATGGACAGCACATCAATATGAACCAGTGTAATGCTTAATTTAACCTGTGGTGGCACTGTGGGTACATTAAACACTTGCTGCCAGACCCCCTTTCTCCCTAAATTTTTTAATCGGTTATTTCGAAATTGTATTTTTTATTAGGAAACAGACTTTTTTAAATTATCCCGATCATATGTTTTTCTTACAATTACTGTAAATAGGAACTACACTTATCAATTTTTTGAAATGTCATAGAGACATATCAAAAGTTTGGATCGGTGGGGGTCCGGGTGCTTAGACACCCACCGTTGCTGATCTGTGATCAGATCTTAACGTCAGGCTGAAGACAGGTCACATAGAACGCCTATGTGAGCCGTCTTCAGCTTGACAGGGAGCGCCGATCACAGTCAAAAGTGCATGACGTTCAGCTGAGGACTTCTGCACCTTCGTTTCAGCAACGGCTGGGTCTCATCACCTGGACCCCCACCAATCCAAACTTTTGATATGTCTCTATGACATATCAAAAGTTTGATGAAAGTGTAGTTATTTTTTAAATACTTTGTACTGATTATTTCTGGATTATTGTTTGACTTAAATTAAGCTGTGTAACTTCATCATCACTAAGCCTTTCTCAATTGATACGGGCGGTTTATGATATTACTTAGAACAGAGGTTTCGAATGATTTACAATGTTCCTGTATCAAATTTAATTTGAAGATTACAAAATCTTATTAAAAATCTTCAAAACAATGGCCCTCCTTAAAAGACATGGTTTGATTCACGTTTACTACTCAGGTTTTAAGGTTAAAAAAAAAAAAGCACCACACCCGACTACAGGTTGCGTGCGGTATAGCAGCTCTGTTCCTTAAAAGTGAATGGGGCTCATCTGCAATACCACATATAGCCTGTGGACAGGTGTGGCGCTGTTTTTGGAAAACAACATGTTTTCCTATCCTGGACAACCCCTTTAACATTCTATACAATTATACAAGCCCTTAATCAAGTTAACAATCTCAAACATAGCTACACCCAACCGAATACCTGAGCTGGACAGTGAAGACATCCATATTCTGGGGCTATGGTTTCTTGTAGCTTGTGCTTTACTTTTTATGCCACTGATGTGTTTCCAATAAAACTTGAGACATTTTTTTTCTAGTGTTCAATAGTCCAGTATCGTGTTTCCAAGGCAGCCATGTTTTTAGTGTGTTTGGCTATTATAGCTGGAACCTGGTATGGGAACTTTTTATGACTTGTGTCTTCTAAGATTTTCTGCTGAGCATCGGTGTTGGACTGAGACTTCCTTCATAGTCTTTTTGTGGCCATGCATTTCTACAAGCTTTTTTTTTTGGGTAGCGTTCCTTTTTTTTATTCAAAAATATTCCCAAGACCATGTGTATGAAGGGCACTTCCACACCAATGTAGATGCAAAAATGACGTACAACGTTTACTTAGACCACAAGTACAAAATACACACGTGAGCTAAAAAAATAAAAACATTTAAAAACACATATTCCTAATACTAATCCTAAAATAGGGATAAACCATAATCTGTACAATTGTATTGGAAAAAAAAACAAATCTTTTAGGGCGGAAAAAAAATAATAAAGAACAAAAATAATGTGGTTGCATAAATATGCACACCCTTAGGGTATGTTCACACGGCCAAATTTCAGACGTATACGAGGCGTATACGAGGCGTCTCAAATACGTCGTCAAACATCTGCCCATTACTTTCTATGGGTATAACGCTGTATTGTCCACACGACGCGTAATTTTACGCGTCGTACGGCAATTACGACGCGTAAAATTACGCCTCGTAAAAAGAAGTGCAGGACACTTCTTTGGACGTTTTTGGAGCTGTTTTCTCATAGACTCCAATGAAAACAGCTCCAAAAACGAACGTAAAAAACGCCGCGAAAACGGCGTGAAAACGCAGCGAAAAATGCGAGTTGGTCAAAAAACGTCTGAAAAGCAGGGTCTGTTTTCCCTTGAAAACAGCTCTGGATTTTCAGACGTTTTTGTTGACTACGTGTGAACATACCCTTAAACTTACTTTGCCTTAGGGTATGTGCACACGATAGCAGGCATTTACGTGTGAAAAGACAGACTGTTTTCAAGAGAAAACAGCTGCCTCGTTTCACACGTAAATGCTCCTCCTCGTATTATGCGAGGCGTCTGTGACGCTCGTAAATCTTGAGCTGCTCTTCATTGAGTTCAATGAAGAACGGCTCAAAATACGTTGCAAAGAAGTGTCCTGCATATAATGTATAAGTGTCCTGCACTTCTTTGCCGAGGCAGTCAATTTACGCGTCGTCGTTTGACAGCTGTCAAACGACGACGCGTAAATTACAGGTCGTCTGCACAGTACGTCGGCAAACCCATTCAAATGAATGGGCAGATGTTTGCCGACGTATTGTAGCCCTATTTTCAGGCGTAAAACGAGGCATAATACGCCTCGTTTACGCCTGAAAATAGGTCGTGTGAACCCAGCCTTAGACTTTATGACAGCATTCAGTCTTTTTGGGTAGAAGTCTATCAGCATGGCACATCTTGACTTGGCAATTGTTGCCCACTCTTCCTTGCAAAAGCGCTCCAAATCTGTCAGATTGTGAGGGCATCTCCTGTGTACAGCCCTCTTCAGGTCACCCCACAAATTTTCAATAGGATTCAGGTCTGGGCTCTGGCTGGGCCATTCCAAAACGTTGATCTTCTTCTGGTGAAGCCGTTCTTTTGTTGATTTGGAGGTTCTGCTTCGGGTCTTTGTCGTGCTGAAAGGTGAAATTCCTCTTAAAGAGACTCTGTCACCACATTATAAGTGGCCTATCTCCTACATAAGGAGATGGGCGCTGTAATGTAGGTGACAGTAATGCTTTTTATTTTAAAAAACGATCTATTTTCACAACGTTAGGAGCGATTTTGGTTTATGCTAACGAGCTTTCTTAATGCCCAAGTGGGCGTATTTTTACTTTCGACCAAGTGGGCGTTGTACAGAGGAGTGCATGACGCTGACCAATCGGCATCATGCACTCCTCTCCATTCATTTACACTGCACTAGCGATATAGTTATATCACTATGTGCAGCCTCATACACAAGCCCTAACATTACTACAGTGTCCTGATAATGAATACACATGAAATCCAGCCTGGACGTCATGTGTACTCAGAATCCTGACACTTCTGAATCTTTTTTATGAGATTCCGGCAAGTGAAACGAAATCTCGTTTAGCTCCGTAATCTCGCGAGATTTCGTTTCACTTGCCGGAATCTCACAAAAAAAAGAGTCAGAAGTGTCAGGATTCTGAGTACACATGACGTCCGGGCTGGATATCATGTGTATTCATTATCAGGACACTGTAGTAATGTTAGGGCTTGTGTATGAGGCTGCACATAGTGATATATCTATATCGCTAGTGCAGTGTAAATGAATGGAGAGGAGTGCATGATGCCGATTGGTCAGCGTCATACACTCCTCTGTACAACGCCCACTTGGGCGAAAGTAAAAATACGCCCACTTGGGCATTAAGAAAGCTCATTAGCATAAACCAAAATCGCTAACGTTGTGAAAATAGATCGTTTTTTTAAATATAAAGCATTACTGTCACCTACATTACAGTGCCCATCTCCTTATGTAGGAGACAGGGCACTTATAATGTGGTGACAGAGTCTCTTTAATCCTCAGCTTTTTAGCAGAGGCCTGCAGGTTTTGTGCCAATATTGATTGATATTTGGAACTGTTCATAATTCCCTCCACCTTGACTAAAGCCCCGGATCCAGCTGCAGAAAAACAGCCCCAAAGGATAAAGCTGCCTCCACCATGCTACACTACATGGGTATGGTGTTCTTTTGGTGATGCAGTGTTGGCTATGCGCCCAACATACCTTTTAGAATTAAGGCCAAAAAGTTCAAACTTGGTCTCATCGGACCAGAACACATTCTCCCACATGCTTTTGGCAGACTTGATATAGGTTTTTGCAAAACATAGCCGGGCTTGGATCTTTTTCTGTTAGAAAAGGCTTCCGTCTTGCCATCCTACCCCACAGCACAGACATATGAAGAATACGGGAGATTGTTGTCACATGCACTACACAACCAGTACCTGCCAGAAAGTCCATCAGCTCCTTTAATGTTGCTGTAAGCCACTTGGTAGCCTCGCAGACCAATTTTCGTCCTGTCTTTTCATCAAGTTTTGAGGGACGTCCAGTTCCTGGTAATGTCACTGTTGTGACAAATGTAATCCACTTCTTGATGACCGTCTTCATTGTGTTCCATGGTATATCTAATGCCTTGGAAATTCTTTGGTACCCTTCTCCTGACTGATGCCTTTCAATAATCAGATCCCTTTGATGTGTTGTAAGCTCTTTACGGGCCATGACTTTTGCTGTCACATGCAACAAAGAAAATGGCAGGAAAATCCTAACAGAACAGCTGAACTTCATATGGGGTTACTCAGAATCACTTTAAATAATGGCAGCTGTGTAGAACACAACCACATCCCCAATTATAAGAGGCTTTTCACACTTATGCAACCACATTATTGTAATTTTGTTATTTTTATTTCCCCCCTCAAAATGGTTGGTTTTTCAATACAATTGTAGAGATTGTGTCACATTAAAAGGTGGAAAAAGTTCTCAAAAGGATTCATCTTGGACTGATTTTGTAACAAGACAAAAACCTGGCATTTTAACAGGGGTGCGTAGACTTTTTATATCGTGTGTATATATATATATATATATATATATATATATATATATATATATATTATTCCCAACTGCCCAGAATATAGCATATATCAATGTAACATCAGACACAATGTAAACATATCAAGAGACGGCAGCCTGTGTGAATAAAAGTAAATACATCCGTGTCAGAAGCGTCCATCTGGTACCCCACATGTTTTGCCGCTTCTGCAGCTTCCTTAGGGGTCAGTGCCTTATGTGGGAAGAATGTGTTTTTTAAACTATACAAGGGTGTATAACTATGGGCAAAATAAATGTATGCAATTTTTGTATCTACATTGGTGTACACAGTCCAAATAGAGCAGGGTAGGAGCTGCACAGCAAGAGGGGTAATGGGTGCTGAACCTCAAGGATCTGAACCATGGATCCTACCAGACACATTCATGCAAAGTTCCCCGGAACGTATCCAGAAGAGAGAGAGACAGCACACCAGCAGGAGTACAAAAGAGGTGTTTATTCACCTAGTGCAAAAGGAGACGTTTCACCTTCTCAATGAAGTCTTGATAATGCCGTCACGGAGAAGGTGAAACGTTGCTTTTTACAGTAGGTGAATAAACACCTCTCTTTTGTACTCATGCTGGTGTGCTGCCCCTCTTCTGGATACGTTCCAGGGAACTTTGCATGACTACATTGGTGAGCAAGTGCCCTTAATACACATGGTCTTGTTCTCTCGGGAATATTTTTGTATACATTGTTTACAGTGTGTGGCACTAAGCACCCAAATATATAGTAATTTGCCGTGTCCGCCATTGCCTTTAGTCACTATCGTTCTTTTTTTATTCAGACAATGTTTAACATGCATTTTTGTCATGCATTGTTCAAGTTTTAAACAGAAGCCTATGGGAAAACGTCTGGAAAAAAAACACCATACCTAGAGAACGCTGTTAAAAAAAATAAAAAAAAATACGCCAACAAAAACACGATGTGTGAATCCACCTTAAAGTGGTATTCCGGTTTTAGCAAATAAATGTTTTTCTTTGTATAATGAAAAGCTGTTATACTATTCTCCAATATAGCCTGTATCCATTCCTCAAGGATTTCAGCATCATAGGTTATGTTCACACGCTAAAGTAAAAACGGCTGTAAAATATGGAGCTGTTTTCAAGGGAAAACCGCCTCTGATTTTAAGTTGTTTTTAAAGCATCAAACGTTTTTTTTATGCGTTCTTTGGAGCGGTTTTCCTATTGACACAATGAAAAACGGCTCCAAAAAGGGACATGCACTTCTTTTTGCGGGGCATTTTTCCCATTGAAATCAATGGGCAGATGTTTGGAGGCATTCAGCTACCGTTTCTTTCAGGCGTTTACGCCACTAAAAACGCCTGAAATAAGCAGTTTGAACATACCCTTATCTTGCGGTTATTCAAAAGGAACTCCATTGCTTACTGTGGATACAAATCTGTCCAGCTCATATGTTTAACACACAGGTGCATGGCTCGTTACACTTACATTACAGTTATTACAGCGGAGTCTTGTAACGGGCCCTGCAAGTCTGCGATCATCATGACCAGGACAAAGATGTGTCCACAGGAAGCAAACAATGAAGGTTTCCAATGAATGTCTGCAAGCAGAGATCTTGAAAACTGTGAGTAATTGTATAACTTTTCATTATACAAAGAATAAAATTTATTTGCCGAAACCGGAAAACTCCTTTAGAGGCTTTTCGATCGACCCCAGGATTATTGTACTTTTTACTAAACACAGGTAATTGTATTTTATGAAATGCTCAAACCAGCAGACCCGATACTAAAAACCAGACCTTGTTCAAGGTCCCTAAAAAAAAAAGTACCTCTCCCATTTTGATGATGAGACACAGAGATCACCATTGGCATCCAGAGTAGTCTAGTAAAACGGCAGGAGGGTGTATATCGTCATGCAAGGGATTAGGACAACTGTGTACTGACATAGCAACAACAACAAAAAGCACAAAAATAAAATCATGTTTTTGTTTTTTTATTAAGAACGGTTTGGAACACATGTAGAACCATGTACAACCTTAATTCTGAGTACTTACATTTTAAACTGTGCAAACATCATTGTCCCAAAGACATTATATTATAAGCCGTCAAAGTCCAGACGTAAAGCTTCAATAAAACACAAAATTTTAAAGTATCCCAAAAAGCAGTATCTGTAAACTCAAATAGTGACTGGTACAGGATCAGGTAGTCAAAACACAATGGGGCAGATTTACTTATCCAAATGCGCCAAAATTTTGGCACACATGCTGCGCGCCACATCTATAAAGCGTTTTAGACACTTTTTGCCAATTACCGACAAAGGGGCGTTGCTTAGTAGGAAATGCGGTGTGGCTTAGGAGGCACCAAAATTTTGGCGCAAATAAGTGGTATATAGTAATTTAATTAAAGGGTGGTATAAAGTTAGACAGAAGCATCTAAAAGGTACGAAAAATTGGCCATACAACATAAGGCACTGTGATAAATTTAGCGCATCTAGTCTAATTCAATTAGTCTAAATTTAAGACCGTATTAATAAATCTGCCCCAATGCTCATTTCTTTATCAGCTACGACATAGTAACCGGCCCTATAACTAGTACTACTAAACACCAGAAGACCTTCACGAGGCACGCAGAGGCTCACGCTATACTCACCGTGCCACGTGATTTTTATCTGGAGATTTTATATGTAAAGTGCTTCTGATTTGAATAATTTGCTAGGTCACCTCACTAGTGAGATCAGCATTCAATAGACACCGCACATGAAAACAACCTTAGGCTGGAATCACACATTCAGTTTTTCATGCCGTTTTTGAGCCAAAGCCAGAAGAGGAATCAAAAGGAAGTGTAAGTATAAAGGAAGAACTTCTACTTTTCCTTCCGTTTGAATCCATTACAGACTTTGACTCAAAAAACGGCACCAAAACTCAATGTGAGATTCCAGCCTAAAATGGATATTCCAGTTTCAGCAAATAAAGCATATTAATTGTATAATAAAACATTAAGAAACTTTCTGATAAACTTTGTGTATCGAATCCAAATGTTTTTTAAAGATCTCTGCTTGCTGCAATTCAAGGAGTCTCTTCATTGTTTACGTCCAGAGGTTAAAAATCTGTTCTGGTCACACAGGTGCAAGTAATTACCGTACTGTAAAGAGCTGATCGCCTGTGTGTCCATCACATGACCAGGACAGATGTTTCAGGAGGTAAGAAATAAAGGATGCCATTTAGTGACAGCAAGCAGAGATCTTGAAAACCATGAAGGATTGATTAAAACGACAAAAGTTAGTTATAAAATGAATAAACTTTATTTGCTGAAACCCCTTGATGCTGACCAATGATTGACTGACTAACAATGTGTTACGATCATAAGGATTATTCACTATTAATGGGTTTTCCCACAAATAGACCTAAAGGGGTATTCCAGCCAAAAGTATTTTTCACCTATCCGCCAGATTGATTGGTTGGGCTCCACCGTAAGATGGCAGATAGGAGGAGTTTGATAGCCTACCCAGCGGTACTATTTAAGTCTTGTTACTAGGGAATACACTGCTTGGCAACCAGTCTTTTCAATGTAGTTCTACTGACAACAAGACCATTGTCTCAAATTGCTCCTGTCTTCAGGTAACATTGCCAATAGAATGAGGAAAGAGAAGGGTCTAGGTGTTTTTCTTTTTAGGGCTTATACCATATTTTGATCTCTTACTGCGGCATCAACCATAGTTTTGTAACAAAATTGATTCCTCCTTTAAATTGTAGATAAAGAAAAAAAAGGTAGGATAAAAGTTTGCCTAAAATTTTCAACTTGGGGTCACTGGACAGTGCAGAACAATGAACATTAGAACAACGGTAAGAAGATTAGGTTAGAATTAGAATTAACTAGATTTCAGTGAACAATATAGAGCTTCGGGTTTATTTTACTAGTTTTACGCGCTCTTTTAATACTCTAAATGTTGGATTGTTTTGTATTTTCTTGTTGAAGGTGGCGAGAAGCTCCTCTTCAGACCGGTGCTGCTCAGAAGAGATCACATAATACTGTGCAATGACCTAGAAAACAACAACAACCACAAATGTAACCATGGGCCTGACCTTTATTATATACATATGGCACACACAAAAACTTTAATATCTTAAAGTGAAAATCCGGGAAAACTTTTGTAATTTGTAAAAGGAAACTACTAGGGTCATGTAACATACCAGGGCCATTGATTATTTCGCTTTGGTACACACTATGTACTTAACACTAGGGATGCATGCTGCATCGAAACTTCGATACTGTGCATCCCCAAACGGTTTGATACCGTTGTTTCATGTATTTCGATACGAAGCTGTGCGGCCGCACAGCTAAGTATAGTAATACATGAATATATGAGAGCGGGGCTGCGGCTGTGTAACACAGCCATTGCCGAGCTCCAGAGTCCTGACAAGTGCGCGCCGCCCGGATGATGCGATGCGGCCAGCCCTGCACTAATGAGCGGCGGCACTGAAGACAGAACATGGCGGGCGCACTGCAAAACACTCCATGTTCTGTCTTCAGTGCCTGCGCTCATTAGTGCCGCATCTCCTCATGCTGACCGCGCGCGCACTTACGGTCAGGAGTGGGGCAATGGCTGTATTACCCAACCGCTCTATAACGGCGGAGATCAGAGAAACCTCTCATCTCCGCCACTATTCCCCTGAATGCTGCGATCAAAGCTGACTGCAGCATTCAGGAGAAAATGACAAGGGGGGATGCCCCTGGATCGCGTCACGGGGAATTCCTGTGACGTGATTGAGGGACATACCATATATGGCCACACAGCCCAGGGTCTATTGAAGGACCACAGGGCTGTCTGACCATATTTCCTGTTAGGGCATACTTAGGTATGCCCTAACAACTGCCTGTGTACTATACGTACACAAGCTAATGTACTGGCATATATCGGATATATGCCAGTACATTAAAGTTTAAATATAAAGTAATATTAAATTTAAAAATATACACACACCTTTTTTTTTTTTTTTTACAATAAACATTAACATAAGTCTCAATACATAAAACATGTGTTTAATGTGTACGCTGTAAAGAAAAATAAAAACTTCTTTCACTTATTAATGTGAGGCACGAGGTGTGATGAATTTAACCTCCATGTGCCTCACATTAATAGTAATTAACCCCATCATGTACCTCACACATTAACCCATTATGACTGAGAAACATAGTGGGGTTAATTACTATTAATGTGAGGCACATGGAGGTTAAATTCATCACACATCGCGCCTCACATCAGAAAATGGAAGAACTTTTTTTTTTGTTTATTACTGTTGGCAAAGTATCATTTTGGTATCGAAATCGCAATACTACACAAAGTATCGGTATCGAAGTCCAAATTCTGGTATCGTGACATCCCTACTTAACACCACAGGCAATATCATCCCCTGCATGTTACTGGGTTGCCAAAATGACCCCTCCTTTTCTGACATCACTTTCTGTTCTGCAGCTATTGGCTGAAGCTGCATCTCACAGACTTCCTGCTCTGCATGCAATCTAGTCAAAATACTGAGAGCGCTCTGCTCCCTTTTAGCTGCTTATTTTATACTAGAAAGCAGGGAGAATTACCTGAAGGGGAGCAGATATTCCAGTATTATGCGCACACAGGGGGAGGGAAGAAGAGGAAGTCTGTGTGGTGAAGCTTCAGCCATTACGCAGAGAATTTAGTTACGGCAAAAAGGGGGCATCATATTTGCAATGTCTCCTATACCAGTAACATGCAGCAGTATTTGTTATTGTCTGTGGTGTTAAGGACCTATAGGGTACAGAGCACCTGGGAAACTTACATTTAGGGGACCAGAGTGAAAGAATGAATGGCCCTGGTATTTTACATAACTCTGGTAGCTCCATTTTACTAATTTCTCTAGTATTTAAATTTAATGGTAAAAATTAGGAAGATTTCTTATCTACATTGACAGAAATTATAACCTATAGACTGTATACTAAAGAATTAAAAATAGTCATTCCAAAAACCGACACTAAATACAATGGAATGAATACTTAGAATACTTTGTTTCACATACTAAATCACTGTATACCTGAAAAGCGGCCCATTTGCTTCAGAAAATACAGAATTAAGGAGGTGTAACCATGTTTAGAGTATTGAACCACTTTTTCCATGGCGTACTGGGTAAGTAGTTATAATGCTGTAATATATTATCCAACTGTGTCAGTTATGTGGTACAAAACTTAGTGAGTGCACCTTTTAATAAACTAGTTGCAATTCTCGCCAACTGCCCTCTCCGATTCCATTGCTGCAAAATGCCATAATTAATAATTGGAGACCATTGACTCTTGTAATGTCGCCATCACTTCCCCCCGCAGAGGACAGCGTCAGTGTTGTCCAAGAGTAGTGATGGACAGGGCCGTATTTTGCAAGATTGTGACAAAATTCATTTTTCTGTGTTTTTGTGAAAATTGGGCCAAAAAAACAAGATATAACTGCAACACGTGAATACAGCCTTAGGCTAAGACAACTTCCCTTTTATCCCGGTTGAGATACCACAGCCTACAGGAAGACTATAAGTCTAGAATAAAAACTGGTAAAAGGCGTGCCAACGTATTTCCGCGCTCCCCCACTGGGTGGGGTAATGCGATTCCTTTTTGTAGACAGGCTTTCCCTATATCACAGGCTGGCGATGCAAGGAAAATTTGGTATTTCCTCAGTATATCTAAAAAGTGTTAAGCAAAGAGAGCCCGCGCCATTGTGTAATATATAGGTTGTAAAGGTGCAGTATAGAAATGCTGTACGCACATGAGGTGTTGTTGGACATTGAATCTTTCTCCAGTAGTCCTGTTGTATCACAGGTCGTGCTGGTGGAGTAGATCAGTCGGACTTTGTATGTCCGTGAAAAAGTAACAGACCTAGCCTCAGTGTTGAGTCAACAAGTTACATTATTAAAAGTTTTCGGCAAAAGACTGGTAAAATAAATAAATTAAACAATAGATAAACAATAAATAGAACTAGGAGCTCAATATTTCGCAGGTGATCCCGGCTTAACAGGAGTGGCACCCTGATGAAGCAGGGATCACCTGCGAAACGTTGAGCTCCTAGTTCTATTTATTTTACCAGTCTTTTGACTAAAACTTTTTAGAATGTTTATCCTGCTAGTTTTAACCTCTTAAGGACATGGACAATTTTGGCCTTGAGGACCGAACAATTTTTTTATATTTCCCACTTTGCATCCCGACGCCCTTAACTTTTACATTTTTTGTCCGACGTAGCTGTATGAAACTTTGTTTTTTGGTACATTTACATTATGGTTTAATTTCTATACGTTTTTATTTTGGCAAAATTTTCTAAAAAAAAAAAAAAAAAAAAAAAACAGTTCCGCTGCAGTTTTCCTTTTTTTTTACACCATACACTGATCATAAATAATGTTATTCCTTTATTGCACAGGTTGTTACAGACGTGGCGATACCAAATATGCGCATATTATTTCATGTTTTGGGAGTTATATTTTAAAAAGTTAATTTATTGTAAAAAAAATAAAAATATATATTTTTGTGTATTTTGATACTATTTTTTATTTTATTTAACAAAACTATTTTTATTTTTTTTTATTAACTTAGCTTCTTTTTTTTTTTTTATCCCATAGAGGGATTTTTCATTTTGATTTTTGAACTTTAATGTACTGGCATATATGTAAATGCCAGTACATTAGCCTGTGTACTGATTGTACACAGGCAGTTGTTAGGGCATACCCAAGTATGCCCGAACAACAGGAAATATGGTCAGACAGCCCTGGGGTCCTTCAATGGACCCTGGGCTGACTGACCATACCAGGTATAGCCATTGATCGCATCACAGGGATTTCCTGTGATGCGATCAAAGGGGAGACCCCCTTCTCACTTTAGCTTTGAATGCCGCGATCAGCTTTGATCGCGGCATTCAAGGGGGTTAACGGCAGAGAGAAGAGGTTTCTCTTCTCTCCGCCGATAGAGCGGGGCTGCGTGTTACAGCAGCTTCCCCGCTCATCGTGGCGCGCGGATACTGGCTGTCACACAGGACGAGAAGTACCCGCCGCTCAGGACGAGTATTCTCGTCCTGTCTCGGCAACCAGTTAAATAAAAAGTAACTGTTTGACCCAACACTGTGGCCTGGGTTTGTTACTTTTTCACGGACATACAAAGCCCGAATGATCTATACGATCGCTCCACCAGCACAAAACTCTGATACAACAGGACTACTAGAGGACTATCCACAGACAACAGACGGGGAGAGCGATCCCAGGTCCAACAACCGAGGATCACATTTCACCTCATGTGAGTACAAGATTTCTACACTGCACCGTCACAATCTATTTACTACACAATGGCACAGGCTAGCTTTGCTTAATACTTGCCCATAGAAACCAGAGCTCTGCGTTCATTACTTAAACTGCTCAAAAAAAATAAAAATAAATGAAAGCGGCAGATTGGCTGCTATGGGCAAAAAGGCCAGAATTTATGCTAGACCGTTATGATAAATGAGGCCTATTTGATCTATAAAAATGCTAATAATAAGATGATAAACTCCAAAAACGGTCTAGAGGGTACAGGTTACCTTTTTCCTCAGCTTCTTGATGGGCAGTTCATGGTCAGGAGCCTTTCTCAGCAATGCCTTGATTGTTCCCTTCCAGTTAAATTTACCTGCAAACATAAAAGAAAACCAATCACAATCATTAAAATAAAAATTTTCTCCTAAAACAAAAACAGTCAAGAAAAATCAGTCCATGATTGATTTGCCCTCTTTTCTTTCCGGCTGTTGCTTCTATTCAGACGTGTTTTAGTTACATCACAGTCGGGTAATGATCGGTGTGGACGCCATTACACTTTCCTAAAGGCTTGAACCGCAAACCGTCGTACTAATGTGCTGATGCAGCTTAACTAGGCATATCTGCTCAGAGACTGGGATTGCTGGGTGACAACCTTTGTGGGAGCTGTAATGGCAGCCATATTGGTCAGTCATTTTCTCGAATAAAAAAAATAAATATGAAAAAAATGTCTGAACACAATTTTTCGACAGGGTGGTGTAGCAGGAGCAAACCGCCCCCTGCCAGTGGCTCTCTTCCAATTCTTACACCCTAGATGGTGGTTTGGAGTTACAGCCGCCTTACCCCGTTTACCGCAGTCACCATTCTTATCAGCACCGTTGTCATCCGCCTCCTCTTCCTGTACTTCTCCTGGGAATAAAATTAGCATGGATTCAGATACAGATTGTCGTTAACAAATAATTTCCCAGACAACAACGGCTGGAAGCTCATATAGGATTTCGAAGCGAGAGAGAACCTAGTTTAGCACCGCAGCCCCTTTATAATTTTTGGCTGCGCTGGCACCCCTACTGTCCAGGGAACTGCAGCAATTGGTTGCGGCAGTCACGTAAAAACTGGACTACATATAATCGAATAATGAGGACAACAAGAAGTGGCGGGGACACTAGCGCCCGTGGTAGAAGTATAGGGTTAGGGTTAGTTAGGGTTTTTAACATTACAAGTTTAGGAAGGTTTTGTTAAAACCCCTTTAAGCATTGAAAATAAATTATAAATATAAATTATACCCTATAATTACAAGAAAGTAATAAAAATAAAAAAGACTATGAGCCTCATACTCCCTTCAAATTTTCTATATATTAGAAAAACTTCAACTAACATACATTTAGTAACATCGTCTGTGCTACGATCTGGTCACTGATCACGGCACTGGGGTTGGGAGTGACTATTTCTTTACATCCGCTGGTTAATACATGTAGAAGACATCCATAGGGCCCTTTAAACATATCTTATGCACACGTACAGTCAGACGTAAACATAAGCTTATGCTGAAATCTATAAGATCAGAGCTCAGTGACCAAATTACAATGGAGACCATATCATGTTTATTGTCCCTTTAACAAATAAAGTCCTTATGTAAGCGCTCTTCTGAATATTACTATGTCTCGGTCTCACTTTCAGCCAGGAACAGGAGATGGTCGGAGATACAGAATGACGTACCGCCAGATACTAACACGGCTGTAGACAATATCATCAGTCACAGATATTACGGAGATCTGGTGAGGCCGGAACTCATAATCTCAGTCATGTGCTGTAATTACAGGATGCAGAAAAGAACCCGAAACTGTAGGGACAGGCGGTGTCAAGGGGTATGAAAGAATCAGGTAGCAAATACTTAAGATTGTAAATGGAGGAACCAGAATAAAAAGTATAAAGCTGGCCATTCATAAGAGAACAGTCTGCCGGATCAGCCGACAACCTGATGTATACGGGGCCTCCAGATCTGCTGTCGGGGGACAGAAGGATCGGGCATGTGAGATTTCAACATTTCCAAATCCTTTGTACTCCCAGAAATTAAACCGCTTATTCCCCCCATTACAATAAACATGAATGCTTGGCTTGTTTACAGGGGTCATGGGATAGATGGCGGTCAGTCAAACAAGCATGTGACTAACAACAATGTCACGACTAGGGCTTCACAGACACTTTGTCACGCAACAGTCGTGATTAAAAAGAAAGTCACCGCAACCTTTACATAACCTCACTGTATCCCTATAGGGAAAAAACAGTTTCAAGAACTCGGACATGGTCAGAAATTTTTCCAATCCACGCAAGTCGACCCAGACAATATTCGATTCCTAGAAATCCCCTTTAAACCAAAGCTTGTACAATCTGAATCATTACCCTTCTTTTTCCGTGGAGCTTCCTTCTTCCCATTCTCCGAGACATCTTCACCCTCATGTTCCCGCTGCTTCTTTTTCTTCTTTTTTCCTGTGGCCTCCTCGTCGTTGGCTTCTTCCTCATTCACCTCATCATCCTCCATCTTCCGTTTTTTGCCCTTCTTTTTTGTGCCATTTTGCAGCTGTTCCTCTGAATTGAGATCTTTTTTCTCTTTCTTATTCTTTTTCTGTCGTTCTTCCTTCCTTTCCCGCTTGCTCTTCTTCTCGGTTTCCTCGGTGGCTGCAGAAGATTTGGATTTGCTCTCGGCCACTGGAGTGTCAGATGCCTTTGGTGCATTGTTATTAGTGTCATCTTTTTGCTGAAAGATAATCAAATCAAAGGCAGGAATGATAATAGTATTAAAGCACTAAAAATCTCATCCATACCTCCGCTGAGATGGGAATGGCATGACATGAATGTTGTCCACCTACAGACAGCAAAGTACCTATCCAGCTGTAAGCTAAACAGCATGTCTGACAGTCTGGTTGTTATGGACACAATGCCTAACAACCATTGTTCTTTCAATGGGATTGTCAGGCATTTCACATCCCATTCAGATAAAGTGTGAGATTTCATATTTATCCCGTATATAGCCAATCTTAGGTTGTCTGGTTAAAAAAAACAACATTTTCTAAATTCTATGATCTCAAAATTTCCTAATAAGAAGGGGTTTCCCTATTCACGACCCTTATCTATTAGCAGGAACAGAGCGACTCTCACTCTGGAGGACCCGGCATGTCCTTGTGTAACACAGACAGTCGATTTATTTTAAGAAGTCCTGTGTAATGCTTCCTTTCCCCTCTGGTGTTGCTGTGGGCAAATCGAACACTTATTATATGAACAAATTAAAAAACTGATCTAATACTTACATTACTTGTGGCCTCTGCGAAAATCTCCCACACTTTGTCCTGCACAGGTTGACTAAAAACTCTCAAACTGTTTTTCATCCAATTCTTAAAAAAAAAAAAAAAAAAGAAAGTAATTGCAAATTCTCTGAAAAATGAATTCATCAATGTATGTATCAATCGTCTTTTTCTGTCAGATGGTTACAAATCTATTCAGCCATTTCTCTGGCATATCTGTATCTGGGAAAGCTGGGTAACTACCAGAATGGCCACCAATACAGATTGCACAGGATTTGACATCATAGTTATGCCGGGATACATCTTCCAATATAACAAGGCTGATTTGTCATTGAAGAGTCTGGGAAACCCATGCTCTTTATTACAGACTTAGCACAAAAAACAGGGTCTACCGGAAATCTTTAAACATTCTCTGTAACCCCAGAGTTTACCCCTAGATCTCCTAACTAGTTTTTGAGTTACCTCTTTCAGATTGTTAAAAGTACTATTCAGCTATTTCTTAGTATATCCATGTCTGGGGAAAGCTGGAGGACAACCAATATAGCTACCTATACAGCTCTCACAGGTCATACAGGCCCCTCAAGGCAAGCACCCTGCATAACCAGGCAGGATCGCTGTTTATGGGTGGTTTCCTGTAGAAACTTTAAAGGGGTTTTCCCATAAAAAATATTTATCACCTATCCACAGCATAGTTTATAAATATCTGGTTGGTGGGGGTCCGACCACTGGGACTCCCACCAATCACGAGAATGGGCTTACCTTGCCATTCCTGGGAGTCCCATATGAATAGAGCGGTACTGCGCTTGCTGGGCCCCTACTCTATTAATTTCTATGGGGCTTCTAAAGACCATGCTCGGCAGCCCCGTAGAAATGATGGGGCCCCTAGGAAAAGCAAGGTAAGCCGGTTCTTTTGATTGGTGGGGGTCTCATCGGTCGGACCCCCACCGATCAGATATTTATTACCTATTCTGCGGCTAGGTGAGAAATAATGATTATGGGAAAATCCCTTTAAAGGGAAGGCGTCATGAAATTTAATTTTTTTATATAATATTGCTTTTAGTGCGATATTAAAATAAATGTTATTTATTTGTGTTCTCGTGTTCTACTTATTTTTTTTTCTTCTTTTTACTTCTCTATGGGGGCTGCCATTTTTCTTTTCATCTCTGTATAGGTCGATTAACGACACATACAGAGATGGAATACGGCACATACATCCCCATAGAGAATGCGAACGTGAGCCGTTCCATTCACTATAGCGTACGCCGTCTGTGTGGGAACAGCGCATGCACACAGACCAAAATGAAGCTCGTTCGTCCGGCACCATTTTCGTGTGCACCGGAAGCTGCTGCCGGACAGTAAGATGACGACTTCAGGCCGCGGATTCCGGCCATATGTTCAAGGAAGCGAAGACGCAAGGAATAGGAGCGGAGGTGGCAGGTAAGTTATGTTTGTGCATGTGATGTGTGTATTATGTTCGTGTATGTTCGTGTTATACGGTCTGCTGAGCCCTGTATCTAATCCTTCTACACTGTGCATTCGCTCAGAAAATGGCGGCACACAGTGTAGGAGGTTTGAAGATTCAACCCCCTCCTTCTCCTGGCACTAGCCAGAATAAGGGAGGGAGGGATTGTGTGAGGACACTAGAGGAGAGTGTGTCTACCCCAAATTTGCAGCATAAAGCAATGAGGTTGCTTTACCACATGCCAATGCTGCAATTTTGGGAATTGCTCCCTCTAGTGACCAGCACATGGAAATGTTATAAATTAGAATCTAATTTATAATATTTCCTGACTTGTGGAAAAATGAAAACAATGTGTAATCACTTAAATAATAATTGTTTAACTAAAAAAAAAAAAAAAATTCTAGCGACACATTCCCTTTAAGGGCGGCTATATTGTCACCTCAGCTTTCCCATAAACAGATAAAACGACTTGACCGAAGAGGAAAAGTCAAGGATATTTTGAGTGTAAGACTATTTAAAAAATGTCTAATTTTGAGCCCCCTGACAATTGCCGGTCGCAATTTCTTACATTATTGTACTAATAATGGTTTCGCATTCCTGTTATGTTATCGAATATTATAATAACTGGCAAATTATAACTTCGTATCACAGGATGGCGACAAACCTGGAATCTGGCCTTCTTTCTTGGGATATTGTCGTATGTACTGATTTGATTTAAAATGTTTCTTATATTGTCGCTAATGTTCGGCTTCTTTATTACTTCTTGAATCCTCTGAAAAGGGGAAAGAACAGAACATTTTTAAAACCATTGTATGTTCTACTGCATACAAATCACACATCATCATCAATTCATCAAGACAGAGATTCATGGATACAAAGGCTCCCGGAGACACTTGGGGGATTGATCAAAACTAGTGTGAAGGAAAATTGAAGCAGTTGCCCATACCAACCAATCAGATTCCAGCTCTCATTTTTCAGAGTCCCTTTTGGAGATAGCAACCAATCATATTGCTTCTTCTATGGGCAACTTCTCCACTTTTCCTTTATATCAGTTTTGATAAATCTCCGCCATTGTTTCGAAGACAATACTGAGCAGATGAATACAAACCAATGGCATGCACTCGTTCATCAGAAGCTGATATATTGTTTGAGATGTTTAAAAATGGACTACATCTGCCGGACTGTCGTCTTTATTATTTGGCGTCGACTCATGCCCGTGTTCTCGACTTTTTTCATAATCATGACTCTAAACTCTGGGTTCGATTGGCCCAACGTCTCTGTACCCGTACCCTCTCTACCTTGCCATGGACCCTACTTGGGAACAGACCGAGACCTGACTCCTTTGTGGTTTTCCATACCCTCCTGGCGTTGCGTTCCTCTGGGATAGGGGGCTCGCTCGTGGACCCACCGACCCGAATTACGGACAACCCAGCATTTCCTGCTGGGGAGGCGCATCTCTCCTAGGTAGGTCTTCCACCAATCCCATGTACTTCACTCAGGTCCTATCCGACTCTTCTTTGCTCCCATTAACCACTATCTGCCCGGCTGAAAAGCTTTCACCGCGTCACATATTTCAATACTCCCAATTACAACATTTCTATAGGGCTACTAAGCGCCAGGCTCACCTTCACCGACCACTTACTGACTTTGAACATTTGTGTGTTTCGACCCTGTCCCCTGCACATGCCATCTCCACACACTATAAATTACTCCTATCCCAGCGATCTCCTCTCCCATCCTCCATCTGTGAGGAGACTATATGCGAGTGGGGGGGGGGGTTTGCTCGCCCCACTCAGGTATTTATCAGGGGCATAGCTGCTTTTTCTTATTTTTATGTACCCATGCTTTTCCAGAGCTGGAGTCCAGGTTCACCACGAACTTCCCTGGTCTCTCCGCTGCCTTTGTTTGTCTCCCATCCTATTTCTCCCTTTCTTTCTTGTGTCTACTTTGAGGGGTCATTTGCTTCCGGTGATTGTGCTCACATGCTGTGGCCATTGCATTTTAGGATGTATATGAAGTTGACATTGTATTTTTTCCCCCCTTTCCTTTTAAGCAATGCTCCTTCCCGTTAGGATTGCTCAGATGGCTGTCGTACTGTGCGCTCTTCATGGGTTGTGATGCTTACCCTTCTGTTTGGGCTGTGCCCTATTTGTCATGTTCTCTTTATTATGGGGACACGTTTTCTCCGAATGTTTTTGTAATTGTTTGTATCAAAACCAATAAAAAAAATTTGAATTGGAAAAAATGGACTACAGAGCTCTGTGACAAAGGAGACACATTTCAAATCCCAGGGATACAAGCTGCAGTAATCATGAAGCGCACACCTCCTCGACCACTGCTCTCGCTAATTCCATTGGCCGTTGTCCAGAGATTTAAGTGGCGGACATTTTTGCGCCCTGTATGCATTGCACCATTCTCATCGGGAGCATGAGCTTCCATGTCACAGAGGTGTACCTCTATGTCAGATACCCTATTAAGGGGTTAGTGGTGTTCCGATGTTTGACCCGAAAACAAAGGGACAGAGGTACCTTCGACATTGGTCCTGAAGAGTAGAGCTCCATGCCACTCGCTGCAAGACAGCCCACTTGAAGTAAATAGGGGTGTTTTGTAGTACAACGCAGAGTGGGTGGCCGAGAGCTTCGACGTGGAGGGAAAATTCAATACCACAGCACTACAGCCCCTTCATTGTGAGGATCAGTGGGGGCCTCTGCAGCCAGAACTCCACAATGACTAAGTGGCGGTATAAATCCTAGTGACTCCGCTGGCAGATCAGGTGGTGCTAATGCCAAGGGCACAGAACGATGCCAGAAGCCTCTTCTACAAAGCTGCTATGAGGGAAAGGCTTCCGGCATCGTACGGTTCTGCCTCCTACGTCTTATTTAAAACTTCAGACAGGAAAGGCAGCCGGGAATAATTTTGGAGGTACTCTAATAACTACTATGGGTAACGGCAGTTTTCGCTGGACTTTCCCTTTAACATGCAGGTCCATTTCTACCATAATTTGACACTCACCTCAATCCACTGCTGCTGCTTCGCTTCCCCTTTATTGGCTTTCGCTTCAAAGGCTTTGCCGCCATATTTCTCATCCTCAGTAATACATTTCAGGTGGTTTTTATAATCGCCCCCCCTGCGTCACAGACACGGAAATATTAGTGGCCACGAATGTTAACACGACTATCGTTAAGTAAGCTGCTATACCGAATTGATAACTGAAAACGAGCCAAATAATTTATAAAGAAACAGAACCCGTTATTTTCAGCGCCGCTACTGCAAAATTCAGCACCAGATAGTCCAGAACCCTTTTACTTCAGCATGTGCCTAAAACAAAAGTGCCGGACTAAAGGGACTGGATACTGGAATGTCAGACATACTGGATACTGTGTATCTAAATGCTTAAAGAGTACCTGCGCCTTCAGAAAACTGCTGACATGTCAAAAGTTTTGATCGGTGAGGATCCGAGCACGGAGACCCCCACTGATCGCTAAAGTGAAGCTGCAGAAATGCTTAGGCGAGTGCTGTGCCGCTTCTTTTCTGATCGGCTCGGCTATCCTCAGACTTTCTATTGAGCCCGTACACTGCGTGTTCATCTTTCAGAGGAAAACCGAGAAAAACTAGCGGCACAGTGCAGCTTCATTTTAGCAGTTGGTGGGGGGTCTCAGGGCTCGGACAACCCACCGATCAAGATTTCTGACAAGTCACTGTGACATGTCAGAATTTTATGAAAGTACAGGTACACTTTAACAATCCGGAAAATCTGATAGTCCGGTATCGGGCTTCTCCCATGATTGGTGACCTATCTAACAAACCATCACAAAACACGAGTTGGACATACCAGAAATCTTTACCGCAATCAATACAAGAAAGACATTGACAGTTCCGGCAGATGACGAGATGTTTCTCCACTTGTCCTTTCTTCAGTGATTCGCCACAGGCATCGCAGGTAAAAAACACCATGGTGACCCTTACACGCCGGACAGCTCTCACCTATAGAAAGCATTTAAGGAATTGAGAAATCACAGGTTTAAAAGCAGGCAACACTACTCTCTATACCAGGGCTGGACACTACGAACGTGGAAGACAGATCCGCAATGCGCCCGGATATCAGCGGACTGTCACGTGTCCGGCTTCAGTTGCTGCGAAGCTGCGGCTGGACATATATTTTGTTCACAGCACCCACTGCAGGGAACATGTAGTATTACATGCTAGCCATTTAAAACGAACAGCTGACCATATACTGGTCCAGTTGGGTCTATCATAGTTCGAGCCACTCACTGGTAGTAGGTCTCTGATTTGTAGAGGTGGTCACCCGCTATGATGTATATGTGGCCTAATAAAGCATATGGAAAGGGGTTCTCTTTAAAATAGTTCCACGTTACCAGATACATTTGCCACAATTACTTACGTCTTCTACAGCTCGTTCTATCAGCAACACACAAGTGACGTAGAAGCGACATTGACATGAGCTGTGGTGCATGCCCCGACTAACAAATATTACAGTGCCCACCTCCAGCGATTATTACCCTAGTGTGACTTTATGTCGCATGTAATGCGTTCCTGTGGACATGCGATTTAAGAAGACTGCGATATTGCGATCGTTGGTTTTTTTGTGATAATTTCATTCACTTTTTCCCCCTATAGGAAGGAGTATACTAAAATGAAATTCAAACTTGTAAATGTAAAATAGTCTCAACTACGTGATGGGGAATCTTTCTGAACGTAAATTCGCCTGTGGTAAATCTGCAGCATGTCAATTTATCCTGCGTTTTCATCTTAGAATTGTATCTTTCAGGTTCATGAAAAATGGACCATAATCCAAAGCATAAAATCTGCACCTGTGTCTGTATTAAAACGCAAAATCTGCACTAAAAAAAAAATGTAGCAAAAAATGCAAGATTAAGTGCGGATTTTATTAGCGAAATTACCTACAATCTTAGGCTACACGCACAGGTTGCGGAATTTCATTTGCATCAAAACCGCAGATAAACGTAGGTAATTCCGCACCTAATATTGCATTTTTGATGCAGATTTTACATTTTGATACGGAAACAAGTGCGGATTTTATGCTGCAGATTTTGGGGCGTTCATTTTTAGGCTGGGTTCACACGAGCACATTACGTCTGTAATGGACGGAACGTATTTCGGCCGCAAGTCCCGGACTGAACACAGTGCAGGGAGCCGGGCTCCTAACATCATAGTTATGTACGACGCTAGGAGTCCCTGCCTCTCCGTGGAACTACTGTCCCGTACTGAAAACATGATTACAGTACGGGACAGTTGTCCTGCAGAGAGGCAGGGACTCCTAGCGTCGTACATAACTATGATGCTAGGAGCCCGGCTCCCTGCACTGTGTTCGGTCCGGGACTTGTGGCCGAAATACGTTCCGTCCTTTACGGACGTAATGACCTCGTGTGAACCCAGCCTTATAAACTTGCTAGATACAATTCTGAGACGAAGACGCAAAATAAATTGAAATGATGCACATTTTGAAATCTGAACTGCAGGTGAATTTCCATTCAGCAAAATTCTGCAACTTGTAGGCGAGATTACTTATAATCTCATTTACTTTGTCGGTACTGTACTACGGATTTGCCGTAGGAAATCCGTACGGCAAATCCGAATGCAAGATGCACTGTGTGCATGTGGCCTTAAACCAGATTTTCATTGCACGTAACCTTAGGCTATGCGGCGGACATGTTATGGATTTCTGTGACTGATCGGTTACAGATCTTCTGCAGCAAAATCCACGTTACGTGCAGTTTTTATCCTTTTCTACATTGAAACGGGTGCAATGCACTAGGAGCAGTCAGATCAGAATGAATTGGTATGCTGCGGATTTGAAAATCCGCAGCATGCGATTTTCGTACAAAAAAATGTTCAGCAGCGTGTGGATTCATTTGTAAATCTCACCATCTTGCTTGCAACGGTCTTCGGCTGCAAATTCAGACGGAAAAATAAAACATATCCGCTACGTGTGCCCCAGCGGTAACACGCCCGCAGTGACTCACCCTAACACGGGCTGCGGTGCAGGGACTATTGATCGCATGTACCCGGTAAATTACATTGTGATTTTGCATGCAATGTTAGCACATGGGATTAGATATAAATATCACATTTTGGCGCCAAAAATTAAGGTGTTGGATTTTTTTTGCAAAGATTACATTAATCAAACTGAGGGCTCTCCCACAATTTCCTATAATCGCGGCTAGCGTATCGCATGCGAGTTGCAATCTCGCAGCACAACATATCGCGTGCGTAATGTTGCCATAGAGCCGCACGGGACTCCTCCACACCAGCGATTCGATCTGGCCTTGCACAATTCCAGTACAGCAGGCAGTCGATTCACACATGCACTTTTTGCAGCGTGCAATGTCATTGACATATTATACAGGTGATACTGTGCACAGGAACAGAGCAGTGATCTGCAGTGCTACAGAGAAAGCATTAGGCGTGCATTTAACACAGTGTCACTACAATGAGGCCTGCCACTTACAACACTGGTGCCCCCTGTACCCACACACTGGATGCCCAATAACAGCCCTAAATGATTACACTCACCTACTGTAATCCACGTGTACCCCTCTTTAGCGGGCGCTGTTTTCTGAATTACGTCACTTCCTGTCAGCGTTGGTAAAAAACGAAACCGGCTTCGCTTTGGGGGCGGAAGTGACGTTCCTGTCGCACAAAATCGACGTCAGTGAGGGCAGAATGTGGTGACAGAAGATGCAGAATAGCTGGTAAGCCGGCCGTGGTGCATTCTATTGTATTCTTTCCCGTAGTGATTCCTAATCCACGGCAATGTACGTGTATGCATTCAATATGAATAATGAGGATTACTAGATTCAGCATGTTATACCAGCTGTTCCTTGGTGGAAGTTTATCATATAACAGTGCTGCAACCCATAGACTGTCTGGGTCTAGAGGTGGCGACCTACCAGGAATAATAAACATACCTATAGAGCCAGGGAATGGAAAACATGTAAATTACCTCTATTTAAAAATGACATCGCTGTCCACCCAACACCTATGACCTCATGCCCGTGATAATACTGCACCTATGGTCACGTGCCACCATGGCACCCTTGCTTATGTGAAGTGTTGATGCTGTTGGGGTAGTTAAAGGTTTTTACCAACCCCCAACAGTAATATACTTCCGATTTAATTCTGTGCCATTCCAACACCCCCGGTCCTGTGGTCTCTGGCCTCTGGCCTCGTCTTGTATTTACATCTTCCGCTCCATCGTAAGCATGAGTAGAGTTGATAAAGGTCGTCTCTGAATGGGCACGTCAGGGTCCTCTAACTGCGATTGACTGCCAGGGAGATCTGAAAGAGGGAGGGTGAAGATCAACAAGTAATGAGGCGCATAAGTGCAAAAATATCTAACCATAGTATAAGACCAGTACTTCTGGTCCCAGAAGCTGGAGACCGCTTAAAGGGGTTGTCCAGGATTTAAAAAAAACACAGCTGATTTTTTCGAAAACAGCGCCACACCGGTCCATGGGTTGCGCCTGGTATTGCAGCTCAGCTCCAGTGAAGTTAATGCCACTGAGCTGTACTATCACACACAGGGGCGGCGTATCTGCCGCAAAATCCGTGCGTGTTACTTGAGGATTACTTGCTGGGACTGTAATCCGCTGCGGAAAATCTGCAGCGTTTCCTTTCGTGTGAATCCAGCCTTAAAGGGGTCATCTCCCGAAGACAACCCCTATTTAAATAGAATCTGACACCACGTGCAGCTGCTGACCGCATTTTCTAACCCGCAGTCTATGTCCCATGCAGCGGTTCTCCACTCTCGCAATAGCAGACGTCTAGTTCAAATGAATTAGTGTCCGTGAAATCCAAGGTCATGTTCTCGAGATGTTCTATGATGTCCATATGTTCACTTTCCACGTTGCCCATATATTAGAGCATATGAATGCAAAAGTGATCGTAAAGTCCCCTGCTTGGTACCCCCTTATAAAGAGGTTGTACGGGATTAGCATATCATGGCTGCTTTCTTCCAGAAACAATGCCACACCTGTCCATTCACTTCAATGGAGCTAAGCTGCAATACCAGACAGGACAGATGGACAGGGGTGGCGCTGTTTTTGGATTAAAGTAGCCAAGTACAACCCCGTTAATAGCCCCCAAAACTGCCACTCTGCAGAACTCAACATGATACTGATTCAGCCGCCCTTCCCCATCTATATTCACTGCCGGGCACACAGCAATGTGCGGCAGGTGTGTATTCAGAAAAGGGGTTGCGTTTCCTATCGGTTATTGCGTAGAGAAACATTCATTCCTGGACCCTTCTCAAGCTGCGGACCGTTCCTCCATGCTGACTGCTTCCTGCCTACTTTTACGTTCTTACCTCTTGAAGAGAGAGAGAGTCCGGATGAGTTTTTGCGCGGTCCATGTCTCGTGATGACTTCAGTAGAAGCCTGTTATTAGCGGATTATCGGTCTCTGGTATCTGAGGCTACTACTTAGTGACTAGATTATGGTGTTTCCGGTCTGTCATTGGAGTAAATGTTCTCTTTTATTGTAGCTCTTCTTTTCCATTACACAAGGCCAGCTCCCGGCTACTCATCTCTGTACTCCATGACTGAAGGAAACGTTTTCTCGCCAGTTTTGTCCTTGTAGAGCATGTGGCGGTGTTCAGATATACGTAGATCCGTATACTGTGTTATTATATAGGACAATGGACCTCTGTGCTCTTTGTCCAGCTCGTGATGTAGATTATCTGATAGTTGTCATTTGTAACAATAACAAGGCTGCCTTTCATAAAGATGCCATAGATGTTCCCGATCCGACCAGCTTTTCTTCATCCAGGAGCCAGGTATGCACCATCCATGACGCAGTACCCCTCTCTGAGGGCAGGGGGCAGCATTTTGGCTATACAGTCCATATCTTCTCTCCCCCATCTTCTATTTAGGGCAAGAACAAGGCACCATTTAACTTTTTGCCTCAGGCAGCCCAATGGCTAAATGCACCCCCGTCACAACCAATCGTTTTTCTACCGTGGGTGGCGCCATTTTTGTTTTACAGAGTCTTTCCCTGTCAGACCAATATTGAAATTTGATTTCCATTACAATAAAGACATAATAAGCTAAACCATTGCTGACAAAAAGCAGATTACAGGGTAACTGTCGTGTACTGAGGCAATGGCGGTGGGGGCTAGAGATTCATTTTAAAGGAACACTCCGGACATAACTGTGTTCTGCCTAATGCAGGGCCCGAGGGGGCGGAGCATGACGCAGAGAATCAAAACAAAGAGAAAATTCCTGTCTGATGCTCCGCCCCCTCAGGCCTCGCACTGGGCATAAAGTAGCGCATCAGTTTTGCCTGGAGTGTTCCTTTAAGTTAATAATTCTGTAGGTGGCATTTTCATATATTCCCCAGTCTTCCCTGTTTAAGCGCCCCCTTTCTCCTGATCCAGCCGCAGTGGCAAAGTTCAGGTGTCTGACCGGGCACCAAGACCGAATTTTGTCACAGCGAAGAGTTTTATTTCCATGATTTGTGGCGGTGACCAACCAGCAATTTATGATGCAAAACGGATGACGTCATGAACTGTTCTTCAGGTAAGGGTTACGCTGGATGTTTGGATTGTAACGGTAATGCCTTTTTTTTTCTTTTTTTTATCATTTCCAGAGCATTGAAATGTTCATACAGAATGGACCCGGCTGCCAGTCACAGTTGTCACCTTCTACAGCAGCTTCATGAGCAACGTATCCAAGGCCTGCTGTGTGACTGCCTGCTCGTGGTTAAAGGGGTCTGCTTTAAAGCGCATAAGAATGTGCTCGCTGCTTTCAGTCAGTATTTTCGGTAAGATATGATATAACGGTCCTTTTAAACCGGACATCGTTGGCTGTAGAAACGAGCAGCGATCAACGAGACAGCAGGTTGATCGGCGCTCGTTTGCTCCTTTCACAAGGAGCAATGATTGGTTATGTGTGGGGACGAGCGATCTTGCTACGATCGCTCATCCCCATTCATTTGCATCTGTCTGCAGCACGTCTACCTGTTTACACGAGGAGATGTACTGCAGACAGCGATGATATTTTGTTCTGCAGAAACGATCCTCCAGCGTTTGCTCATTCATCGGCTGATCGTTGCCCTCTATACACAGAAACCACAGCTTGTAGAAAATAGACAAAGAGGGACTGGAACATGAAACTTTATACATTGTCAATAGATCTAAAGTAGATTTTTATTTATTTTTTCCGCTGCATGTAAACGGGGTTGCAAAAACCCAATTCACATACATGCAATTCAGATTGTCTCGGATTTGATGCAGATTTTGGTGTGGAATCTGCGCCAAATTCTGTGTTAAATCCTGGACATTTGAACGGAGCCTTAGGCTATGTTACCATGTCACAGAGTTGCCTATGGCAGATCGGGCATAGATTCTTCAGAAAACCTGCATTAGAAATCCGCAACTAACACGATTTCTGCTGCGGATTGGCCAGTGGATCTGCGCAGGGGTTAGCAATCATTATCCTGCGCTGATATTTTCCTGAACATATGAATGGGGTATAGTATACCCGATTCCCGTGCATTTCCTCCAGAATGTGAGCGGATTATGTCAGGATTTAGGTGTGAACATGGCCTCAGAGCTATTAGGTCACATGTATGACAGTGAAGTGGAGATAAGCTGCTGTCTGTTTCCAAGGGCAACCATCAAAATTTCGAAAGCCGCTTTAGATGGAGTAAAGGATGTCAAATAAATCAAAGCCAGTACAAATGTAAGGTATTTGTAAAGTTATTGAAGATTTTAATATTTTACATATCGCTGCTACATGGGTTTTCTTACTGTACAATCTTCATACTGGATGATCTGAACAACATTGAGGTCATCCTTGGCTTATGAAGGGCAGCCATGGACGTAAAGATATGAGGCTGGCCATACACATTAAATGACTCACGGCCGAACGCTCGATCCTTCTCGTATTTACCAGTATTGGAAGCTCAGGCCATCACACTCCAGCATGGTTGCATTTTCTCATAGTCATTAGGGAAGGTTACAGGATCGGGCCATATGTCATATTTCACTAACGTATCATTGGTGTATTGTGCTTTGGCCTGGCATCCTTGTATTGAGTGCCATCCTGCAGTCTGCCAGTGTAAGGTTTATTGAAGTCCTCCTATTGGCACCATGCTGTCTAGAGATCATACTTCAGACCTTGACATTGGATTATGTTCTATATTAAGTCTACTTTTTTTTTTCTTATTCTCTCCTGCGACAGATCTCTCTTTCAGAACGCATCAAACCAGAAAAACGATGTCTTTCATTTGGATATTAAAAACATTGGCGGCATAGGTCAGATTTTGGACTTCATGTATACTTCTCACCTGGACCTGAACAATGATAACATACAGGTTATGTTGGACATTGCGCAAGGTCTTCAGGTACAAAATGTCTTAAACCTGTGTTACGGCTTCTTAAAGCTGACCACAAGCGTTGATCCCGTCGCTTCCGTGCCATGCAGCAGTTCTCTACCTCTCCAGGGCGCTTATTCCACATTCAATAATCCGATTTCCAATGAGCATCTCAACACGTCGCTGCTAGAAGAACCCATTCCGGATGAGAGACCACCCCAGGCTGATAAAGGGACCGTTCCTTCTAGTGACGTACCCAAGACCACCGCACCGGTCTCCTCGAACCCCAGTAACAAGGAGAGTCACCTGAAGCAGTTTGGGCAACCTTATAAATTGCGGGATTTTTATAGTAAACTCTTTTTCAAAGAGACGGCCGACAAGGCAGCAGAACAGCTAACAACGTCTAGTGTTCTTACAGAGCCCAATATTGAACCTCAGCCGTGGACCTTGAATAACTCTGAATCTATCTTGGCCCCTTCTGACTCTTTACCTTTACCCCTTGAGCCCTTACCTGCATTCTCACAGACCTTCGTTACCCCCCAGGATCCAGAGACATCTCCTTTACAATTTCCTCATGAGATGCGTCTTAAGAAAGCGATACATTTGAGGAAGTTGAACTTTCTTCGGTCTCAGAAAGCCGCTGAAGAGCCTTCCGAACCAGTAGGAGTCCTGCAGAAAGCTATAGAGGAGACTGCCTTCACCCATGTGCAGCTGGAGAGCCCGGAAAAAGACCTTTTAGAAAAAGAAGCAGACGGGGAAATGCTGGACACTGGGGAACAAAATATCGAAGGGGAGAGAGCGGAGAGTCCTAACCCAGAAGATCCCAGCGCTCCTGTCCCCAAGCATTGCTCCTGTGATGTGTGTGGGAAGAGGTTCAAACACCCCAGTAATCTCGAGCTGCACAAACGTTCTCATACAGGTACAGTGAGGTAATGGTTGTCTGGATCACCACCTCTTCCAGTGTTTCTCATATATGGAGTTGGACGTATCCTCTATGGCAGGGTTGGGTTATGCCAAGAAGCCCAAAAACCAATATGCCTCAAAATCCGGTGCCGAGGCCTAGAGTTTTGGATTGTTTTTTATTGATGTCCATTCACGGTGTTAAAAAGTCAAATTGGATCCTAAAGTGGTCGAACTGGCTCCTCTTGTATTCCCCGTGAAATAACAATTCTGGAACATGTTTTCTTAGTACTCTGCATTGTACCGTTCCTCTGTTATTCCTCCTAGAATTATATGAATACATGGGCAACTGGGTTTTACCAGTCCCCTAGTCAATAGGGTGTGTCCCTACACAGTCTGATACTGTTAGCACTGATTGGACACTGGCAGAGAATATAGGGACACGTCTTATTGACCAGGAGAATGGTAACACTCAGTTGGCAATTTATTCATACATTTCCAGGAGGAATAACAGAGGAATGGCACAACACAGAGTTATTTCATGGGGAATACAGACACTTTCTCAAATAGACATGTCAGGAGAGGTAAAGGGTCTTCTTTAAATCCTAAGTTAACCGTTGTTTTATAAGTAGGAAAGATCTGATACTAGAGCAGGGAAGACGTGAGGGACTCCGGAATACAGCCCGTCAGCAGACACCGGCTCTGCTCTGTTATCCGACATCTACCATGCACGGCATTCACCCACCTACTTATATTTATGTCTTTTGATCTAGTGCTGCTGATTTCCATTGAGTTTACCATTTACGGTGGATTTGCCACATAACAGACGTGCTGTAGGTTTTGTATTCGCAGCAATGTAGAGAGTCTTTCTAAGCCAATGGGGTCTGCAGGGCGCCGGTGACATGCAACGCATCCCGCCATAAGCAAATGAGCCTTAGAAGCTGCACAGCCGCAGGTGCAGCAGGAAGGGACATCTGTCTGTCAGTGACTGGTAGGTTGTCTGGAAAGAAGCGTTTTCTTACTGCGCCCAGCTTCTCGGCTGCGAAATCCACACGGCTCACTGAGAACTGTGTATACAATAGAGGAGCAGCAGTGAATCCCAGCAATCCGGTCAACCTACACATATTCTACATCCGAATAAATATCCGATCGTAACCAAGGTCTCTCATCATTGGTGCAGTCTTGAGGCTTCCCAAAAACAAATGAATAATTCTCAATCTAAGTGTCCCTTAATTCTAGTCCCTATATTGGGTCATAATGATCGGACATTTATTTTGATGTATAATATGTGTAGGTTGACCTGATTGCTGGGATTAGCACAAGAGGAAGCACTGCAGCCCCCTATATTGTATACACCGTTCTCACTGGTTAGGTAGGAGCAGCAAGAATCCGCTTTTCTCTGGCCACCCTAGTAGTCACTGACAGCCGTCTCGCACCTCCTGCTGCTGCACGACTACCTGTGACCTATACCACCAGCACCGACAGATCCCATTGACTTATTCTAGGGTCCGTCAGCTTCCATTATGTTTTCCATCGTTTTGACAGTAAGAAAAGCATTGCATGCAGCAGTGTTCTTACTCTCAAATCTGCCGGGACTTCTAACAGAGGAGCCTCTGGCAGTGTGAACATAGCCTTGGCCTTTCAGAGTTAAAAGGGGTTGTACCAGAATCGACAATTATCACCTATCCATAGGGCCCCCACTGATCGCAAGAATGGGAGTCCCAAACTCCCCGTTTCTCTTCACTGCATCGCCTACAGTGAGAAGGAGCTTGGATGGAGCGGAGGTCGAGCAGTGAGGAGGAACAGGGGGATCTGGACACCCGTTCTCGAGATCGGTGGGGGTCCCCACGATGGAGCCCCCAATGATCAGATCATTATGCCTATCCTGTTGATGGGTGCTAATTTCCAATTCTGAGAATACCCCATTAAATGCAGTGCACTAAGATACATATAGCAGTGGATATTGGATTAATGGGGTTCCCTTTCTCGGCATCCCACCAATCAGCTGTTTGAAGACAAGTGACACCGCCTCTTCAGAAAACTGATCGGCGGGGGTTCTAAGAGTCTGACCCCCACCGATTTTTAATATTGATGGTCTCTCAAGTTTAGGCCATCAATTCTAAAGAGCAGCTATATTCAAAGTAAATATCACATTTTTAATATCAGTAGCACAGCATGGAGGACACTTTGCTTGCTGTTCACCTTCAGAGGTGCTTTCTTCGGGGCTCCGAGTGGGGGAAGGGAACTGTCAACTGCTCTGACCACATGTGGTCGTCCTTTTCAAGCCTCTTTAGCTGTGAGTCTGTGAAACGAATTTGACTCAATTACAAATGTAATACATAATGTAATACTGCCCCCTATGGACAAGAATATGGATCTGCAGACTTTTTATATCTGACTTTTTCTTTAATTAGTTCAATACCAATGGGTTATAGGGCAAATCTAATTTGGCCTTATTACCCAACTAGACTTTATCTATCTTCACCCCGATGCCCATTACTGACTCGGAGACGTTAGGGCACTAGAAGACAGACGTACCATATCTGATACTTCCATGTAAACTCCTTACCTGTTTCTTTATAGGTGAGAAGCCCTTTGAATGTAGTGTTTGTGGGAAGCACTTCTCCCAGGTGAGACATCACATCTATAATAAATTGTAACTGCTATGTGGCAGCTGTGAAGGGTTAAATCATGGTGCATCATGTATCCAACATGTATTTACTGAAAATAAATGTACATGATATTGTCTTTATTTTAGGTTACAGCTGCTGACTTTATTTCCCTGTACTGTACCTGATTTGCTTTTGCGGCTTCTCTTCCTTTTGTCCTTTGTTGTCCCCCTTTCCTTTGTTCATTGCTATTGTGCTGTATTATTTATAGAATAGGATGAGATTGTGCTAATGCACTCTCTGTCCACTAGGGGGAGTGTGTCCCTCTGCTGTAATGTCACCTCTCTGGGATTTGGCTCTTTACATTGTCTTCCCTTTCAGGCTGGTAATCTTCAGACTCACCTACGACGGCACTCTGGTGAAAAGCCTTATATATGTGAGATTTGTGGTAAGAGGTATGTTCACGTTATATGAACATGTTATTTTTTTCCTTCTCTGAATTTCTGGTATAAACCGCTTTGAAATACATGTTCATTGTATTTATGTGTAATTCCTGTAAGTAATACTTGCATCAACTTTAGAAATGATTTGTGATGTCATCCGTTAGTTCCATTTAATTCTCCTGCCTAGGCTGAAATCGGGCATGGAGAGGTGCCCCGGGTACAGTAGGCAGTGGCGTAACAAAGGCAGTCGCAGTAGGTGTGACTGGGCCCCAAGGGGAAGAGGGCCAGGACAGGGCCTGCCATGGATCCCCCTCAGGCTGCCACATCAGACGGCCTGTGTTGCGCCTCATACATGGTCCTGACGCCGCACATCGTCAGGTTGTTACATACGACGCATCACACAATGTTCTAGAATGATTTCATTGTAGGGGCTGGAGGTGACAGATAAAGGACTTACGGGGATGGTGCAGCCACTGGAGCCCTTTTATATAGGGTTTATGAGTTATGGAACTGACCCAGATAGTGCAACCTTTATGCCGCTACAGGTTTAGAACTGGCTAATTGAGGGGACGCCTTCTAACAAACTCTCCTGTCCTTAACCCTGTTACCCTCACGGAGGTATGGAGTTGGGAGGTATGCAGGTATGCCAGTTGGATCCCCATGTCGCTGCCCACTGGTTAATGGCAGGTACACTGCAGAGGATGTCCCATAGAGAAGTGGAGTAGAGCTGATGCAGCAGTCAGGGTAGCCAAGGGTCCATACCGGGAAGCAGTCCCAGACAAGCAAGTCGTAATCTGGGAACGGAGCCGCTATCGAAATATGGATAAATTGCAGAATACCAGGCAAGGCAGGAGCGAAGTCAGGAGGTAGAAAATTCTTAACCGAGGTCAAGAGGCAAATACAGCAGACGCAAAAAGGACAAACCTGAGGTTTAGGCTTGGACCAGAGGGCAATGTCCCTTTAAAATATATTGCCAGACGTGTCCTACGTCGTCCAGTGCCGGAGCCCAGAGGAAGGCCGGCAGGGGCGCAGCACTGGATAGCGGAGATTATATAGTATCCTGCCCAATCTTGGGCGGGAAAGGATTACATATATATATATCTTAAAATGCAAAAGGCGCCCTATGTATTGTTTATATAGATTTGGTCTTGTATGTTTATTTTATAATTTGCGTATTCGTATCAGTAGACTGATGAGACCGGAACTTCCCAATGTGCTCTCCAAGTTGTGCCAAAGGAATGAACGACATTGAACACCGCACATGAGACGCACATTAACCTCATTGACTCCATTCACAATCAGTGAAGCAATAGTATCGGCTGAAGTCACACAAACCACTGGAAACCCAAGTACATCGCAGTGTGGTCTAATGTAGACGTGTCACTGGTGGCCTTCATAAAAGAGCGGATGTTAAAACAATGGCCCCAAGTACCCAGGTCTGCTGAGTAGAAATATTGAAGTATCTCTGTAGCCGTCGGTGAAGGGACCTGCAGGTTTCGGACTGTATTTCTGCAAACTGGGTTGGTGGTTTGGTCCGAATTATTGGAATTCTCTATACTGAGAAACAGATCTAACAGATGCCCTTCTATCAATACCATCTATCAAGGAGGCATGCAGTAGGACAGTACCCTACTTACAGGAGTTGCCCAGGATTAGGCAAACCTGGCCAATTTTTTTTTAATTTTATTTATTTTTTTAAATTTATTTATTTATTTTTCCAAAAACAGTGCCACACTTGTCCACAGGGTGTGTGTGGTATTGCAGTTGCCATTTTTATATATATATTTTGCACAGTACTGTTAATATTTATATAAAACAGACAAGTTATTGAGTGACCTGTAATAATTCTGTTTCCTAGATTTGCAGTTTCGGGTGATGTCCAGCGCCATATTGTCATTCATACAGGAGAGAAGCCTCACTTGTGCGACATCTGTGGTCGAGGTAAAGTATTCAAAGGTTTACAAGAAAAAATATTAATATATCACAAATAAATGCTCAACTGAAGTGTGCGTCTTCCAGGGTTTAGCAACGTCAGCAACTTGAAGGAGCATGAAAAGACGCACGCAGCTGACAAGTTCTACACCTGCGATGACTGCGGGAAATCGTTTAACATGCACCGAAAACTAATCAAGCACCGGATTCGGCACACTGGAGAGAAACCATACTGCTGCCTGACATGTGGTGAGGAGCGTTTATTTCATGGTAGAGCAGAAATTCTCTATATCCTCTATTGGGCAGGGAAGAGGTGTAGTGTCTCAGATAGGGGGCTGCGAGAATAGAATAGGACACCCCACAAATATCTGATAGGTGGGAGCCTGATAAGAGCGGCGACAAGTCTATGGGAGGTGCAGAAGCAACCAGGTGCTATTGCTTGGCTGGTTCCATCACTTTCCTTAGACTTTAACCCCTTCAGGACCAAGCTCATTTTGGCCTTCAGGACCAGACCCATTTTTTTCAAATCTGACATATTTCACTTTATGTGGTAATGACTCCGGAACGCTTTTACCTATCAAAGCGATTCTGAGATTGTTTTCTCGTGACACATTGGACTTTATGATAGTGGAAAAATGTGGTCGATAAATTCAATATTTACCAGTGAAAAACACCAAAATTTTGTGAAGAATTGCAAAAATGTGCATTTTTCTAAATGTAAATGTATCTGCTTGTAAGACAGGCAGTTATACCACACAAAATTGTTACTAGTTAACATCCCCCATATGTCTACTTTAGATTGGCATCGTTTTTTGAACGTGCTTTTATTTTTCTAGGACGTCACAAGGCTTAGAACTTTAGCAGCAATTTCTCACATTTTCAAGAAAATTTCAAAAGGCTATTTTTACAGGGGCCAGTTCAGTTGTGAAGTGGCTTTGAGGGCCTTATATATTAGAAACCCCAAAAAAGTCACCCCATTTTAAAATCTTCACCCCTCAAAGTATTCAAAACAGCATTTAGAAAGTTTCTTAACCCTTTAAACGTTTCACAGGAATTAAAGCAACGTAGAAGTGAAATTTTCAAATTACATTTTTTTTTTTGCAGAAATTCATTTTGAATCTATTATTTTTGTAACACAGAAGTTTTTACCAGAGAAACGCAACTCAATATTTATTGCCCAGATTCTGCAGTTTTTAGAAATATCCCACATGTGGCCCTAGTGCGGTAATGGACTGAAGCACCGGCCTCAGAAGCAAAGAAGCACCTAGTGGATTTTGGGCCTCCTTTTTATTAGAAAATATTTTAGGCACCATGTCAGGTTTCAAGGGCTCTTTCGGTGCCAAAACAGTGGAAATCCACCAAAAGTGACCCCATTTGGGAAACTACACACCTTGAGGAAATTATCTAGGGGTATAGTGAGCATTTTGACCCCGCAGGTTTTTTGCAGAAATTATTGGAAGTAGGCCGTGAAAATAAAAATCGTCATTCTTTCAAAGATAATGTAGGTTTAGCTAATTTTCACGAGGACTAAAGGAGAAAAAGCACCACAACATTTGTAAAGCAAATTCTCCCGAGTAAAACAATACCCCACATGTGGTTATAAACGGATGTTCGGACACACGGCGGAGCTTAGAAGGGAAAGAGCGCTATTTGGCTTTTGGAGCTCAAATTGAGCAGGAATGGTTTGCGGAGCCCCTGTCGCATTTGCAAAGCCCCTGAGGTACCAAAACAGTGAAAACGCCAAAAAAGTTACTCCATTGAGAAAACTACACCCCTTGAGGAATCCATCTAGGGGTGTAGTGAGCATTTTGCCCCCACAGGTGTTTCATAGATTTTATTAGAATTGGGCAGTGAAAATAAAAAAAATCCTTTTTCTTCAATAAGACGTAGCTTTAGCTCCAAATTTTTAATTTTCTCAACAAATAAAGGAAAAAAAGAACCCAAAAGTTTGTAAAGCAACTTCTCTGGAGTACAGCAATACCCCACACGTGGTCATAAAATGCTGTTTGGGCACACGGCAGGGCTCAGAAGGGAAGGAGCGCCATTTGGGTTTTGGAGCGTGGAATTTGCTTGGTAATAGTTTTGTTTGGAGTATCACTGTTGTTTCCGTTTATAATGTGGGGCATATCTGAGCTGGGCAGAGTACATCAGGGGCATAGTCAGGTGGTATAATAATAATGTAAAAAAAATAATAAAATGATCCATAGATGTGTATTACGCTGTGATCGATCCTTTCTGCACAGGCCGGTGTCGCACTGATAAATGTCCTTCCTTATCCCCCTTTTGGTCCACACTCCGCACCTTTGCAGTTTGGGGAATTTTGCCGGGAAAGTGTTGTCCTGGTATAATACGGGCACCGTCGCTTCCAGCAGATATGTTTGGGCCCTCCCCTTCCTGGTTCCCTAATTTTAGTGCCTTGATACATCGCCTTTTGAAACAGAAGAAACGTTCCCCTCGGGCCTTCACAACTGGATAATTTTCTTTCCTGAATTATTGGAGCCTTAACTTATTTTATTTTTTCATAGACGTAGTGGTATGAGGGCTCTTTTTTTACGGGACGAGCTGTAGCTTTTATTGGTACATATTGGGGTACATGCGACTTTTTGATTACTTATCCTTTTTTTGGGAGGCAAGGTGACAAAAAAAACAGCAATTCTGCCATAGTTTTTTAGTTTTTTTTTTATATACAGCGTCAACCATGCGTTGTAAACTACATGTTACCTTTATTCTGTGGGTCAGTACGATTCCGGTGATACCAAATTTATAGAACTTTTTTATAACTTTTTGCACAATAAAATTACTTTTGTAAAGAGAATGTATTTTTTCTGTCGCCAAGTTGTGAGAGCCATAACTTTTACATTTTTTCATCGATGGAGCTGTGTGACGGCTTGTTTTTTGCGAGACGAGGTATAGATTTTATTGGTACCATTTTTGGATACATGCGACTTTTTGATCACTTTTTAATTTCAATTTTTGGAAGACAGTGACCAAAAAAACAGTAATTATGGCAGTGTTTTTGAGGTTTTTTTTTACGGCGTTCACTGCGCTGGATAAATAACATAATATTTTTATAGTTCAGGTCGTTACGGTCGCTGCGATACCAAATATGTATGGCTTTATTATTTTTTTCTATAATAAATGACTTGATAAGGGAAAAAGGGTGATTGTGTTTTATTTTATTACTTGAAACTTTTATTGTATGTTTTACAACTTTTATTTTGACTTTTTTTACACATTTTTTTACACTTTTCTTTAGTCCCACTAGGGGACTTGTATATCCAACTGTTTGTTTGATGTTCTAATACATTGCACTACCTATCTAGTGCAATGTATTGGAACTGTCAGTTTTTCACTGACAGCAAGCCGTTCAGGCTCCGCCTCTGGGCGGGGCCTAATCAGCTTACGTAATGGCAGACAGGAGTCCATTGTTAGGGCTCCTGTTTCCATAGTAACAGTCGCCAGCCTTGCCATCGCATGGCAAGGCTGCCGATTCCCTACAAACCTCTAGGATGCAGCGATCACAATGGATGGATCGCTGCATCGAAGGGGTTAATGCCAGGAATCGGAGCTAGCTCCGGTTCCTGGCGATAGATCGGGGTGTCCGCTGTAACATACAGCGGACACCCACTGCTGATGACGCCGGCTCAGCTTCTGAGCCGGAAGCTGAGGCGGCGCCATCTTGCCGATGGTACCGGAAGCCTCCTGGGTCCCGCCGATGACGGGGCATAGGAGGATTCCGTTACAGGCTGATCGGGAGGCAAGCATTAGCCCTCCGATCGGCTTTTCAGCCACCGGCAACCCAGCGATCACGTTGCTGGGGTGCCGGTGGCTATAAACTCCTCACATGCTGCGATCTCTATTGAACGCAGCATGTGAGGGGTTAATCGGTCGGATCGGAGGCTAGCTCCGGTCCTGCCTGATACCTCAGGGTTCCAGCTGTAACATACAGCTGTCACCCGGCGGTGATGTCGCTGGCTCAGCTCCTGAGCCAGCTTCATCTCCATGACGTACATGATCCGGCGGGAAGGGGTTAATGGAAAATGGTCCCTCCTCTCCTTTTGCCTTGGGTTTAGAGGAGTAAGGGGGGGGGGGGGGGTACGGGAACTTCACTTATCAAACATTTATGGAATAGACTATGAAAATGTTCTCCGACTAGTTGGACACAGCCCCTTCTATGCTGTGCCTTCCACAGTGATGTCCATATGACTGCTGGTGTGCTTGGAACTGCAGCTCCGCCAATCCATGTCAATGTGGCTGAGCGTGGTTAAGATGTAGTACTAGGTCCGTGCCCCCTCATTCTGCTGATCATGGGGGTTTTCCGGGGGCTGGGAACCCAACCAATCATACATTGATGGTCTGTACTAAGGATATGCCATCAATGTTCTATCCTGGAAACCCTTTTGAGTTGGTCATACACAATGTCGATGGGGTTGGCCGTACGGTTGTCACGATACCAGAATTTGGACTTCAATACCAATACTTTGTGTAGTATTCCAATTCTCGTTACAATAAATAAAAAGTCCTTCCGTTTTCTCATGTGAGGCATATGGTTTTATGAGGTTTTTTTTAATCCTCCATGTGCCTCACATTAATAGTAATTAACCCCATCATGTACCTCAGTCATAATGGCCGACATTTTATTAATGTGTGAGGTACATGATGGGGTTAATTACCATTCATGTGAGGCACATGGAGGTTTAAAACTCATAACATCATGTGCCTCACTTTAATATGTGAAAGAAAGCAGTTTTTTTGTTTTTTTACAGTGCACAAATTATAAATGATGCTATACTTTTGTTCAGGTTATTACGATCGCAACGATGCTGAATGTGTATATTATTTTTATGTATGTATTGAGACTTATTTTTCCAATGTTTATTGTAAAAAATGTGTGTGTTTTTTTTTTTTTTTTTTAAATTTAACATTTACTTTTATTTTTTCACTTCTCTATTTTTTAACTGTAATGTACTGGCCTTTATGTATATGCCAGTACATTAGCCTGTGTACTGATTTGTACACAGGAAGTTGTTAGGACATACCTAAGTATTCCCTAACAGGAAATCTGGTCAATGGACCCTGGGCTGCTGGTTCATATATGGTATGTCCTTCAGTCACGTCACGAATCCCTGTGATGCGATCAATGTGGGGTCCCCCCCTTCTCATTTTCCCCTTGAATGCTGCGGTCTGCTTTGATTCGGCATTCAAGGGAATAATGGCAGAGAGCGGGGCTGCAGCTGTATATTACTGCCATTGCCCCGCTACTGATCGAGTGGGCACACTTGCCGTGACCGCACGATCAGCATGATGTGATTAGTGTGGCCGGTGCTGCACTAGTGAGTGGCTGGCACTGAAGACAAAACATGGGGGCGCTTTGCAGTGCGTGCCACCATGTTCTCTGTCTTCAGGGCCGGTGCCGCCGGCTGCGCAGCTTAATATCGAAATACATTAATTAATTGTATTGAACCGCTTGAGGGCGCACAACATCGAAATAGTTTTGATATCTCAATGTATCGTTCAACCCTAGTTGGCCAACAATCTCATATATACCAGATGTCGGAGGGAAATAGGCATCAGGCATGTTGGATTTCAACATTTTCTACTCCTTCTCTTTCTTTGTCACCACTTCATTGAATAGTTGGAATAATTTTTACACTCTGATATAGCCGTACCCTTTTTTTTTCACCAGGGAAAAAGTTTGCCGGCTCCGGAGATCTGCGCAGGCACGTGAGATCCCACACAGGGGAGAAGCCCTACACCTGTGATGTGTGCAACAAAAGCTTCTCTCGCTCCGCTGTCCTTAGACGACATAAGAATATGCACTGCAGGCCTACAGAAGACGGGCAGATCACTCCTGAAGAATGTCCAAACGCTGCGGAGTCCTCAGGAAAATCGAAGAATTCGGGCTCATTAACTCCACACATTCCAGCCGCTTTTATGCAAGAACATGATCATTCAGTGGAAAATGCAAGGAGTGACTATGAGGGGAGCAATAGTAACTCATATTGCAAATTACAGACTGTCATTCAGCAAGATGAACTTACACCACAGGAGAAGAGAAATGCTGAGTGCGCCAAGATGTCAAAGCCGCACTTAACGGAAACCGCCAGCACTTATACATTCACAGAGGTGGAGGTGGCCGTCACAGAAGAAAGTTTACACTCTGACATATCCATGATACGTTCCTCTTTAGTTACTTTAGAAAATAACTGTAATGAACCGTTAAATAACCGAGCAACTTCTAACGGATATAGAGGGGCTGATGGCCAGTTCTTCTCCAGTATGAGCCTTTGGGGATTCGCTATGAAAACTTTGCAGAACGAAACTGACATGGATCAATGACTTGATGACTCTTTTACATTTTTTTTAAGAATTACTCCACCCAATTTTTTTTCAAAGTTATTACATCGCTAGGATATGCCACCACTTTTTCATCGGTGGGGATTCGAACTCTGGGACCCCACTCATTGAGAATGAAGGGGTCACAATGCTGGTTTAGCGCTGCATCCCCTTCACTGGTTTTCCTTGCACACGCTGCATCCCCTTCACTGGTTTTCCCTGCACACGCTGCATCCCCTTCACTGGTTTTCCCTGCACACGCTGCATCCCCTTCACTGGTTTTCCCTGCACACGCTGCATCCCCTTCACTGGTTTTCCCTGCACACGCTGCATCCCCTTCACTGGTTTTCCCTGCACACGCTGCATCGCCTTCACTGGTTTTCCCTGCGCACGCTGCATCGCCTTCACTGGTTTTCCCTGCACACGCTGCATCCCCTTCACTGGTTTTCCCTGCGCAGCAGTGCTCCCGGCCGCCCGCTATTCAGGGAACTGCAGCGCAGCTCTAGTCAAGGGAATGTGGCCAGGAACGCTGCTGTTCAGGGAAAGCTTAGAAGGGTATACAGTGCTAAATCAGTGCTGCGGCCTCTTCAGTCTCAAGATCAGTGGGGGTCCTACAGGTCGGATCTCCCAGCGATCAGAAAGCGATGGCATATTAAATCGATATGCCAAAATTTTGTAGGATGGGAATACCCCGTTAAAGAGAACCTTTCACCTGCCCATACATGTGCACTATGTAATAGACACTGCTGCACAAAACTTGTCTCACTTAAAAAAAAAAATTCTATGCTCCGTTATTTAGATATCGGTGCCGTTATATGTAAAGAAAAAACCCTGAATTGTCAATGGGACGTGTAAATAGCATGGGGGCATGTTACTTATCGCTGTGACACTGTCCCATCAGCTACGCATAGTGTCACAGCGTCTTCCTTCACTGTCTGACAAGAGCTGGAGGGAGGAGAGCTCGGCTGCTGCCACGGGACAGAAGAGGAGGAGAAGAAGAATGTAAATTCTTCTTCTGTTCCGTGGCAGCGAGAGTATAGTTGGCGGAGCTGGAGCTGTAATCATGTTTTCAGTATGGGACAGTAGTTCCACGGAGAGGCAGGGACTCCTAGCGTCATACATAACTATGATGTTAGGAGCCCGGCTCCCTGCACTGTGTTCAGTCCGGGACTTGCGGCCGAAATACGTTCCATCCTTTATGGACCGAACATGCTCGTGTGAATCCAGCCTCACAGTGATAAGTAAGACGCCCCCATGCCATTTACACGGCCCATTGACAGTTCAGGGGGTTATTTACATATCGGGCACCAAATATAATGGCACCGATATCTAAATAACGGAGGAGGATAGTAAAAAAAAAATTAAAGTGAGACAAGGTTTGTGCAGTAGTGCCTCTTATATGGATCACTCAGCTGCACATGTATGGGCAGGTGAAAGGTTCGCTTAAGCATTTGGAGTTAGGGTATGTTCACACGCTTAACCAAAAACGTCTGAAAATACGGAGCCGATTTCAGAGAAAACCGCCTCTGATTTTCAGGCGTTTTTGAAGCTGAAAATGAAGCTTCTTTTAATTTGGAGCTTCTTTTCAGGTGTTTTTTGAGGCGTTTTTCATAGTGTTCAATGGAAAATCGGCTCCATAAAACGCCTCAAGTGACATGCTACGTCTTTTTACGCTCGGTTTTTCAAAACGGAGGTGTAAAAAGATGCCCCATATGAACTAAATGCTGTTTTTCCCATTGATTTCAGTGAGCAGATGTTTGTAGGCGTTCAGCTTCCGTTTTTTCAGGTGTTTTTCGAGGCGTAAACGCCCCAAAATATGCCTGAAAACTCTGCGTGTGAACATACCCTTACTGATCGATTTGGCAACTAGTACATCAATGGTGATGCACTTTTTTTTCCTTCATTTCCGTAATCTCTGGTTAGAGTTCATTTTTACTTTTACCCATGTCATTCTGAAAGAAAGAAGAAAAACATTGTTAGCTGAATCTTTTTTTAACATTTTATAAACATCATATTTTTCTAATTTTAATAAATGTAAAATGTTATGTTTTGTTATTTTATTCTTTCGGCTACGCCATAGGTAAACCTATAAAAAAAAATAAAAAAATGGTTTGCATAAACAAATCTATAACATTGTGGCGCAATACCACACATAACCAAAACCTACGTTATCGACAAAGAAGTAAATGTCTAAACAACAAAATCTGGAAAATTGTAATCCTCTTCATTAAGACATAGAGTGTCTCCAATGATCCTCTTTCAGGATATGCAAATTTCTAAGATACAATTTAAAATTTGAGTTCTGTATGTTTTTCATTAGCTTTAGTAGCAGTCTGCTCACTCCATTCATTTCAATCTGGGGCGGAGCAGGAGGCTTGGATTACTGCAGTCATTTACTTCCTCCCTGCTGAGGGATAAAGCTAGAATGACCTGGATATCTTACCCAGTCAGGAAATTGCATCTATGTGTAGAGTCCTGTGAGGTCCTGTGATCACAGCAGCATCTGCACTGATTCAAGCAAGCCGTCTTTTCAGTGTGAACGTTGTAGAAGTAGCAATTGTATTGTAATTTTTTGAGCAACTCGCGTATTTCGCTGCGTTTTTCATGGCCATTTTTGGAGCTGTTTTCAATAGTCTATGAGAAAACTGCTCCAAAAACGTCCCAAGAAGTGTCATGCACTTCTTTTGACGAGCCGTCATTTTACGTGCCATATTTTGACAGCGACACGTAAAATGACAGCTCGTCTGCACAGAACATCGTAAGAACCGTTGCATGCAATGGGCAGATGTTTGCCGACGTATTGGAGCCGTCCTTTCAGGCGTAATTCGAGGCGTAAAACGCCTCCATTACGTCTGAAAAGAGGTCGTGCAGCTCAGTTGAAAGAAAAATTTAATTTTATGTGTATTGGAATGCGGAGAGGGGAGAAGCCTGATAAGTGGGAAAAATGTGGCAATTCTATTTACTTGAGACCTAAAATAACAATCTACAATAAAAAAAAGTAACCTTTTCAGGAGGGTTTTTCCAATATGAATGTAATTGTTAGGAGGTGAAGACCCCTGCCAGACCACTATAGGAGCCGTCTTCAGCCTGACTATTTTAGAAGGGTACATCTAATGTTTCTTGGGTAGAGAATGGCAGTAACATTAGAGATACACTTTATAGAGGTTGTTGCCACGACAAACATTGATGTCATATGGTGGGCACAGCAGTCTTACCTGCACTGGTCGTTAGAACAAAGTGGCTATGTCGCTAGGAAAGTGCTGGTCCTTTTAGTCTCCTGTTTGCTCAGTTTGGATTTTTCCAGAGACTGCATGGTCCGCCATTCACTGCATGGTCAGCCATTACGTCCGAAAATACGGCTCCAAATCGCCGGCAAACATCTGTCCATTCATTTGAATGGGTCTTACGATGTTCTGTGCCGACGGTCATTTTTTTTCCGCGCCGCTGTCAAAAGACGGCGCGTAAAAAAGACACCCGCGTCAAAGAAGTGCCTGTCACTTCTTGGGACGTAATTGGAGCCGTTTTCCATTGACTCCATAGAAAAACACTCCAATTACGTCTGTAATGGACGCTGCGAAAAACGCCTGCACATGCCATTACTTCTGAAATTCCGGAGCTGTTTTCTCCTGAAAACAGCTCCGTCATTTCAGGCGTATCGGACGTGTACGTGTGAGTCCAGCCTAATGGTCTGGCCGTGCCCAAGAGCGAAGCCCCAATAATTCGAAGGAGTATAAGATGCAATACCAAACACAACCTATGGATAAGTGTGGCGCTGTATCTTGAAGAAAGCAGCTTTTTTATTTCATCCCCTTTAAATGACTTTGAATACATAGGATCAACATGGTTAATAAACATTCATAGGCATCCGGCATTACAGGGGACGAGGGAGTCAGTGCACATTGAAATGCCTCTATTGTAATTACTGCAGACGTTTTTAGATCGTATTAGTTAATGAATGCGACCAGGTGTTCTCAATAAAATAAGCTACCCATCGCTTCACATGGCGGATTTCTCCCCGAGCCGTCTGACACGGACATTTATTTAACATTCCCATCAGGCGCACACAGTAATTAAGTATATATCATTGCCTCATTTACAAGCAATTTAGAATAAGGCTTTTTTCGTGTTTTTTTTCCTTTTGTGTATACGGGAAAAAAAAAATGATTGATCGGTTCAGTGTCGGGAACGAGAAGCTTTGTCTAGCTGCACTCCTCTGTGTGTAGGACTTTTCAGTTCATCATCCGAAGCGTTCACTTTCCAGTAGTCTCCAAACTTGTCTCCTGCCAAGAGGACTTGTAAAATGCGCCAAATGTATTCGCGACTCCCGACATTTTTAGCTGGAAGATTGGTTTGAAGGACGTGACGTGAGGAAGTGTAAATTGTCTAACGTGTCTAGTGATTTTTCCAATTATAAAATTTTGCGTGCAACGTTTTTACGGCAATATTGATAAATAACCTCCAATGTGTACGTTTAGGCTGGGTTCACACGACCTATTTTCAGGCGTAATGGAGGCGTTTTACGCCTCAAATTACGTCTGAAAAAACGGCTCCAATACGTCGGCAAACATCTGCCCATTACTTGCAATGGGCTTTACGATGTACTGTGCCGACGACCTGTCATTTTACACGTCGCTGTCAAAAGACGGCGCGTAAAATTACAGCCTCGTCAAAAGAAGTGCAGGACACTTCTTGGGACGTTTTTGGAGCCGTTTTCTCATAGACTCCGTATTTTCAGGTGGTTTTGGTCCCTACGTGTGAACATACCCTATCTGTGTGTCTTTGAGTCCCCCTCCCCTGTGTTTATTTGAAGATGTGCATGCTTTATCCCATAGGAGGCAATACTTGTATCTTCTAATATCTTATAAAATACGTAGCCTTGAATTTACACCACAGAATGAAAGTATTTAGAAATCCCAGATGGACGTCAAGTAGTGAAGTGAGTCTAATACTGAAGGCGTTGTCTTCTATGGAATATTGTCTTTTGTCTTAGGGTATGTTCACACGAGGGCGTCCGTAACGGCTGAAATTACGGGGATGTTTCAGCCTGAAAACATCCCCGTAATTTCAGCCGTAACGGCATGTGCAGGCGCTTGAACGCCGCGTCCATTACGGACGTAATTGGCGCTGCTATTCATTGGAGTCAATGAATAACGGCTCCAATTATGCCCAAAGAAGTGACAGGTCACTTCTTTGACGCGGGCGTATATTTACGCGCCGTCATTTGACAACGGCGCGTAAATATACGCCTCGTGTGAACAGACAAACGTCAGCCCATTGCTTTCAATGGGCAGATGTTTGTCAGCGCTATCGAGGCGCTTTTTTCGGACGTAATTCGGGGCAAAAACGCCCGAATTACGTCCGTAATTAGTGTGTGTGCACATACCCAAAGGGTCTGACCAGCTGAAAACTTGGAGTCTCACCGATGGGACCCCAGCAATCAGCTGTAATCTGCAGGGGAACTGGTGCAAGTGTTTAATCCCCCTGCAGCGCCACCACAGGTGAACTGAAGCATTAGTCAAAATCAATAGACTTTCTGTGTATTTAATGGACTTGCTGGGTACTCCGGAGCGAGAGACAGTCTTTGTAGCAAACCTTCGCTATGGCTAATTGGTGATATATTAAGAAATCAATTAGCGCAAAAATTTGGTAGGTCCACAGTATGGCTGTGGTTATGTGACGCTGATGTATAGTGACAGAGACAAACAAACATCAGGTTTAGGTCAGGGCTACACTGAAACTTTTTGTAGTACTATTGATTTTAACTCTTAAGTGACAGCTGTGGTCCACAAGATTGCTTGCAACGCAATATATTTAATTGGACTGCAGATGTAGCTCAATAGTTAAAATGAATTAATAGTACTACAAAAAATCTAATTGTAGCCCTGGTCTTAGAAATCAGGAAACCCTAGTTAACGCTGGTGAATCCAGAAGAAGGCGAAAAATCTTTATAATAATAATCTTTATATAGCGCCAACATATTCCGCAGCACTTTACAATTCAGATGGAACATGCACAAACAATATCAGACATTACATAGTGACTAATATACAATTCAAACAAGAGGAGTGAGGACCCTGCTCGCAAGAGCTTACAATCTATGAGGAAATAAGGGAGACACAAAATGTAAAAAAGTGCTTGTTAAGTACAATGGTCCAGCCATTTTTATACACATGGGGTGGTACACATAAAGCTGCATGAGGCGGTCATCAGCCAGTATCCGTGTATGACAGACATGAAGTGCATTAGGGTGCGAGGAGTGTGGGGATACTGCTGAATGAGGGGGTCAAGTTCTCATGACTAATGTAAAAGGGGGGGGTCAGGGAAGGGAGTCAGATTAGGGAATGTTATAGGCCTGTCTAAGAAGATGTGTTTTCAGGGCACGTTTAAAAGTGTGGACATTGGGAATTAATCTGATTGGGGTAGCGCTTTCCAGAGGACTGGTGCAGCACGAGAAAAATCCTGGAGACGGGAGTGGGAGGTTCGGATTACGGAGGATGTTAAACTAAGGTTGTTGGCAGAACGTAGAGCGCGGATAGGGTGGTAGGCAGAGATGAGATGAGATGAGATGTAAGGAGGTGCAACCCTGTGGAGGACTTTGTCGGTGAGAGTAATAAGTTGCATGGGCAACCAGTGCAGTGACTGGCACAGGGTAGAGGGGTAGGTGTAGTGATCCAGTGTAGAGACTGGTACTGGGTAGAGGAATTTGTGTAGTGGTCAGAAAGATGGGCCTGGCTGCTGCATTAAGGATAGATTGGAGAGGGGAGAGTCTAGTGAGGAGAAGACCGATTAGAAATGATTTAGGCCCCATGCACACGACAGCAAAAAACCTCTGTTTTTGCGGTCCGCAAAAACGGAGCCATTGACTTTCATTGAACACTGACACCTTTCAGTAGCACTACGGAAGGGTGTCAGTGCCGTGGAAATGTTCCGGGAATTATGGAACATGTCCGTTCTTTCGCATTTTGCGGGCCGTGCTCCCATACTTTGTATGGGAGCACGGCCCGAAAATGTGGCTGTCAGTCAGCGTCCGGCCGTGCCCGCAATTGCGGGCCGTGATTGCGGGCACGGTCGTGTGCATGGGGCCTTACAGTAGTCATGACGAGAGTGAATCAGAGTGACATTGAGCATTTTCCACAGTAAGAAAAGGGTGGATTCTGGAGATGTTTTTGAGTTGAAAGTGACAGGCGCGTGAAAGTGATTGAATGTGCGAAATAAAGGAAAGATCTGAGTCAAAAATAATGCCAAGACAGTGGGCGTACGGCCTGGGAGTTATGATAGTGCCACACACTGAGATGGAGACATCAGGTTTAGGGAGGTTAGTAGATCGTGGGAACACAAGGAGCTCAGTTTTAGAAAGATTCAGTTTCAGATAAAGAGAGGACATGATGTTAGAGACAGCGGACAGACAATCACTGGTCTTTTGTATTAGAGCAGGGGTGATGTCACGGGAAGAGGCATATAATTGGGTATCATCAGCGTAGAGATTGTCCTGGAGGCCAAATTCTCTGATGGTTTGACCAATAGGGACTGTGTAAAGAGAAAAGAGGAGCGGACCTAGGACTGATCCCTGAGGAACCCCGATAGCAACGGGAAGAGGAGAAGAAGTAGAACCAGCAAATGACACACTGAACGAGCAGTCAGAGAGATAGGAGGAAAACCAAGAGAGAGCCGCGTCCTTGAGGCCAATAGAGTGGAGCATGTTAAGTAGGATTTTGTGGTCTACAGTGTCAAAGGCTGCAGAGAGATCCAGAAGAATCAGGAGAGAGGATTTACCATTAGATTTAGCCGTCAAGAGATGGTTTGAGACTTTAGCAAGGGCAGTTTCTGTGGAGTGTAGAGTGCGGAAACCAGATTGTAAGGGGTCTAGAATGGAGTTGGCAGAGAGATAGCGCATAAGGCGAGAGTAGACCAAGCGTTCCAGAAATTAGGAGATGAAGGGCAGATTGGAGACTGGTCGGTAGTTGGCAGCGCTGGATGGATCAAGAGTTGTTTTTTTCAGTAATGGGTTTATAATGGCATGTTTAAAAGAGGAGGGAAAGATACCAGAGGAAAGAGAGAGGTTAAATATTTTAGTCAGGTGACTAGTGACAGCCGGGAAGAGAGAGACTGACCGAGGTGTGAGGGGATAGGATCACTGCGGCAGGTGATAGGACGAGAAGAAGTGAGGAGCTTATAAATTGTAACAACAAAGACAATGAATAGTATACAATGTATAGGTTTACTTCTATGCTCTTCCTTACTTCCATTCTGCAGTTTATATGACAGGCTCGGCTCTACTTGCTTTCCATTTTATTTTTCTTGTCACTAGACAGCTGGCCGTTAATATGCAGTGATAGGGGAATAAGCTGCACGACTTAGATCTATCTTGAATCAATTTTAATAAAACTATTACCTCCATTAATTCTGGTTTTTGCTCTTACTGTCACAAAGAAGGGGCATTGCGTAAGTCGCTGTGTACTCCTGAGCTGGGCGGAGGGTGCACACACTTCTCTGGGGAACATACTTATTAGTGCAGTGAAGCTGTGACCCATCTCAAAGGAAGATGACTTAGCTGATTAACTGAGCTGACTGGTGGCTGGGAGCAGCAGGAGCTGCACAATACAAGCCGAGGCAATTAGTAGAAAATCTCATGCCAAACATGCCTACAACTGGCACAAGTGCCTTGTTTTTACTCTATGTTGTCTGTTATTGGTGTGGAGTATCGGCTTGTAATTCACTCATGTGTCTTCTTACTCATACAGATCTATCACAATGTGTATAAATACAACGCTATAAAAGTACTTTTCCTAGTTTATTATAGCACAATTACTATGATATGTCTTCACGCCTCTGCCCTGCATACCTATAGTGCCGTACATGCAACAGAGAGACATGCCATTGTCATCTCTAACTCCTACATCTTTCTACAATCCCAGATCAACGGCCTACATACCACAGAGGTAGACCTTGCAGCTGCTATGGCACACATACAGAGAGGGGGCCCAGTCCTGGTTAGTCCCATCCACTTTTCTACCTTCTCCAGAGGAACTGCATTGTTTGCAAACAAGGGGTAGGGTACTTTTACACGGCCTGTGCAAACGAGCGCCAATCAACAAGACAGCTCGTTGATCGGAGCTTGTTTGCTTCTTTCCCAAGGAGCTAAGTATGGGGACGAGTACTCGTTACTATGATCGTTCATCCCCATACATTTCTATCATGACGGCAGCACATCGCTCTGTTTACATAGGGCTGGTTTGCCCGATATTTGGCTGGTGTAAAAGGGCCCGTAGGGGACTCGGCCCAAGGGTCATAGAAAGGGTGTGGCGGGATAACAAACACCAGGTCGTTCTGTCCTGGATGGCAAAAATAATGGGAGGTGGGTTTTGATCTTTGCCATGAAGCCCCTTTTCTACGTACGCCACTGTGCAAGCTGAAGGAAGAAATCTAATTATTTACGGCAACATATTGCTTTGGGGGAGGAAGCTAGTTGGTAAAAGCCCATTACTTTATTATATCCTCATCATTATATTCCTATATCTGCAGCATTGGAGACCCTGATGACTTATCAGTGCTGGGAGGAAGGTTACTCCATTGCAAGCCACTTCCCAACTTAGCACGAGGCTAAAAAAGCCTGCACTCAAGGACAGTAAAAGCCAGGGCCAGATTAAGGTTGGTTGAGGCCCTGGGCTAAACAATTTGGTGGGGGCTCTTATCCCACCTCTGGAACCTGACACCTATCATAGCCACATATAGGAAAGATGGGCATGCATGCACATTGCCCTCTCTACTGAAATCTTTAGGCTTTATGTAGAAAACTGAGCCAGTGAGTCAATAAAAGTTCAAAAGAGTTAGCTACATACATGCATGGCTTCCTCTCCACGTATTCTTGGCTGGATGGGATTGCAAAACAGCAATAAAGGGACACCCATTTTCCCGAGAGGTGGGGTCCCGGAGCTGAGCAGTGTATACACTACCAACATAGTGACTGTGTCGTTGGGTGGATTGGGAGAATATGTACAGGGAGTGTGGTTTGTGAAGACCCCCTAGATCCTCAAGATGGTGAAGGCTTTGGGGCACATGCCCCTTTTGCCCTCCCTATAATCTGGTCCTGGCAAAACCTGTGCGGGACAACCACCTAAAATTGCAGCGAAAACTGGTCCTCTCAAAGAAGATGGCCTTAATATATAGGATATTGAAAATCTGTTACTGAAAAATCTGATATAGATATTGGAAGTAGTGTTCTCAAAGAGATGTATATTGTATTGCCAACAGTAATTTGGGAAGTGAGATTATACATTGGAGACAAGTAAAAAAAATAATAATAATAATAATGTGTAATATAATGCATTAGGTTATAAGTGTCCAACTATTGAAGGAATATTTCAACATCAATGACTTGAGTCCCAACAGGACCTAGACATAACTTTACTGAAAACTGTGTAGAACCGAGAAGTTAGCTGTTCTGTGACTTTCTGTGGCGACATTTAGACTGAATATGATCAGAATTATGCTTTATATGGTTAGTAAGATTGCATTGTGTTGTATAAAAAAGCAAAGGAACAATGGTGCAGTCCAGAAAATATAACAAGTCACAGGTTGGCATTTAGATTTTAAAGATGAATCCTTAATTCTTGCAAAGCAGGGGTTGGCAATCCGTTGATCGTGATAGACAGGTCGATCAACAATGGGTGCGGAGTAGATCGTGGACAGGAAATCAGTCAGTACTGCAGAGTAAAGTTTATTCTGCAGTACTGACTAAACACTGACCGGGTTGCTATGGAGCTATACATGTCAACGCACTGAAGCTACAGCAAAGAAGTTTGCTCCCCAGCAATAGCACCAGTGAACATCTGCCGGCTCCATAGAAGGAGACGTGGAAAGTGAGTTTAGTTGAGTATTTATTTTTTCCCCTCTCTTTGGTAAACTTTAATTTTAGGTGCCCTATGGGGATTACTATTATTAATGGGGGAACTTGGGAACTTTATTGTTAATGGGGGCACTCTGGGGGATCATTATTACTATGAAGGAGCACTATTACTATTTAGGACACTACTAATGTGGGCACTCTGGGCTAGCGTTATTACTATTGACAGCCACTATCACTAATGGGACTCTCTGGGGTAACATTATTACTGTTGGGTTACATTATTAATAGTAAAGCTTTTTGGGGAGCTTTATTACTATAGGGGCAATCTGGGGAGCACTGTTACTAATAGGGGCACTCCGGGCTAGCCATATTATTATTGGGGGCCACTTTTACTAATGGGGGCACTATGGGCCAGCATTATTATTATTGGGGGACACTTACTAATGGGGCCACTCTGGGGGTCCAATATTACTCATAAATGCACTATGGGGGAGCACTTTTACTAATGGGGGCACTCTGCTACCCACAGTTATTTTTGGAAGTATTTCTTAAGCACTATTAATGTCAGGGGCACGATCTACTTGACAAAATTATTTTTCAGGGGACTTAGTGAACATTATTTCTGTCAGGGGCACTATTTACTTTAGGGGTATTAGTGTTTTTGGTGGGACTATCTGTATGTCACTGTCATCTCTGCAGTACAGTATTTGGGGGCACTGGGCAACACAGCAGGCATAGTATTAGGGCTAGCAGCAAGAGGACATTGTTAGGACACCAGGATGGGGAGCTTGTGTTGAGAAGGCGGGAAGATGATGGGAAAGTGAGTAACCTTGGCAAACTCTGCCAAGATGAGTCATGACTGAAAGAAGCGTTCATGGCGGTCTGGGCCGGATGGAGAAGATGAAGCAAGTGAAAATGTCTCTTCGGAGAAGACGTCACCTGTGAGTCACTGGATGTAATTGTTGTGTATTTTGCCTTTGACAGCGTCTAATCTGTGCTGTATTCTCCTGTATGTTCTGACGCACTAAATGTAATTAAAAAAAGTAATACCCATCCAGGGACCGTGTTTTTTAGACCCTAGCAACGCCCCTGATAACTTAAACACCATTCCCCGCATAGTTCGGTCACAACTCGGTACTGAGTAGATCTCATGATGCTCCCAAGTTACAACTGTAGATCTCCACCTTGCTTAAGTTGACTACCCCTGCTCTAAAATTAAAAAAATAGACTCCCTGTCCTCTTCACTCATTTAGGCATATCTTAGGTTCCTAAAAGTGTTAGTTGACAACCACTAATGGCAGCCGATACGGGACCTTTAGGGGTTGTCAATCAGCTTTGTCACAGAACCTGGAAAAAAAAACAGAAATATATGTATTCTTCTGCAGAGTGATATTCACATTACTTCCTCTCTCCTATTGCTTTGTTTGTGTGGTTTTTTTTTTATATTCGCAGGGATGGAACATCTATGCCGCAACAAATTTGGCACTGGTTTAAGGAACCCCTTTTGTTCTTCACCTATAACCCCCTTGCATAGGCATGGACTTTCCCGGTAGGGTCCCCAGGTCGTAGCCCATGGTGCACTGCAGAGGATATTAGCAGAGACGTGGAAAGTGGATGCAGAGGTCAGGATAGCAAAGGGTCAATACTGGGAAGCCAGAGATGGGCAGAAGTACCAGGGATAAGGAAGTTGTAGTCGGGAAATGGAGATGGGGTCGATACACAGGGTACCAGGCAAAGATAAAAAAGGATGAGGCAGGAGCATAGCCAATTTGTAATCATGGTAAGAATGTAATATGTGCAGAATAACATTAGGATAAACACACTAACCTAAGGGTCAGGCATGGTCCGGAGGGCAATGTACCTATAAATATGCCGCCAAGCAGTGACGTTGCAACGGTAACCGGACAGGTCTGAAGTTCTTGAGATGGCTGCTGGTCGGCAGCAGAGTGGAGCCAAAAGTGGGGAGCAAAAGAGTGGGTGTGGACCGTAGGGAGGCGAGTAACAGAGTGTCAAATATTATGTTTTTGAAGAGAAGTTAACATCACCATTCTGGGTAGATCTGAATGACATTTTTTGAAAAGTTACATCACAGAAGATATGGAAAGTGCCACACAAGTCTTTAGAAAGATGGACATGTGTCTTTTTTCAGCCGTACTAACTATGTAATACTATGTAATACTATGTATAAGTTGTTTTCATGTTTGGTACGGATCACAAGATGAGCCTCGGATGCGTATTCTCATTTTAAAAGACCGATGAAATGTATCGCTACGAACATCCGCTCTGCAAACCCGGGGTGTCAAAGTTGAATAACATTACAATTACGATTGTCACCGCAGACTCATGAGTTTTCTTTCTGTTTTTTTTTTTTGTTCAGACGTAGAAAATCCAGAATCTGGAATGCAGGACACTTGTAATAGCCAATGGTGCGAAGGTTTATCCACCGTTAAATACTTGGAGATATTCTAATTGTTCTTATCTCAAAATCACAAAGGAATTTTGTCATGGGGACCAAAACACATAGAAGTCTCTAGGGAAGGAAATCGCAAATTGCTGTTAAATGCTCAGTCCGATATCACTGGGTCCAAATCCTGCAATGATTTATATCATTTCGATTAAATGTATATTTTGTAATCTTTATTTTTGCAAAAATGATCTCCCATACCATATACAAAAGCAGATAAACGTGGACTATATACAAAAAAACATTGAGTTCAGTACAAAACTTTCTATTGTGCATCATACAAAAGGCCGAGTTATGGCGAGGCAAACTAAGCAACTACCCTGGGCCCCTGTTTTCTAGGGTCTGAATCAGCGCCAAAAAACTTTCTAAATTGTCCCCCATTGTTTTCAATGGGAGCCAGAGGCCTTTTTTTTCCTGAGCAGCTTGTAGCCCGCTCGCGGGAAAAAAAAGTGGCATGTCCTTTCTTGCTGCGGTTCTGCCTCTGACCTTCCATTGAAATCAATGGGAGGCAGGGAAAAAAACGGCGGCGCTCATTTTCTAGCATATTTCTCAAAAATTTTTTGCCCGCGGTCCTTGCATTAGCTTCAATGGCCGCAAGCAAAAAGCTATGAAAACCACAGCAAAAAAACACATGGCAGATCAAAACCTGCCTCAAAATTCGTTAAGGAATTTTGAGGCTGATTTTTTCTGCCTGCAAAAAATTCTGGGTGAACTAGGCCTTAATTATTATTTAGCGATCTAAGTGGTATTACTTGGGAACTGAATTGCAGTATTATGTGGGACATGGGGCCTTACATTGTAGTTGGGTCTTTTTTTTAACCCTGTCAGACACAAAGACGACTGGTACCTCTGCTCTCCCTATAGCTATGTCCCTGGTTTAATGATATTGGAAGAAAATGCCTGTGTTTTTTTCCCCAGGAACATGTCTACTCTTGAGGTGAATGGAGCCGACCTGCAATACAAGACAAAGCCCATGGACAAGCGTGGCGCTGTTTCTGCAGAAATAAAAGGCAGACCTCTTTTTCAAATATTATATAATCAATTCAAGTCTACTTGATTCAACTTTATTGGAAATTACATTTACTGAAATAGGGGTCCCAAGCCCCTTGTACCTCTTCAATGCATTGCTCGCTGTGTGGAGGAGCTTGAAAGGAGAGGCACCCTTCTACTCCATACTCCCTTCTACTCAATTCAATGTCTATGGGGCTAATGGAAACAGCCGATCGCTGTAATAAACTTTGAAAGGAGGGGTAGCACGTGGTGAACTCTTGTTGTGTGGAGAGGTGGAACGGAGGGCTCAAGACCCCCATCCTAGTATTCGAATAAGTAATAAATGTTGATCTTTGGACCCCCATTCCAATGGTTGGATAGGTGATAAATGTTGATCTGGGCACAACCCATTTAATAAACGTAGCGCATGCCATGTACACCACCTGTCAGGGAATCACTACTTGAGCAATTCTCCAGAGGGAAAGTTTATGGAATTGCTATTAGAGCAATTCCCCTAAGACAGTGGGAGACTGTCTGGATCAAGTGTGCAGGTAAATCATCTACCTCAAGTCAGTCACCACTCTGGTCAGCAGAGTCTAAGGCTACTCTATGGTCTTCACCAGAGCTCGCCGCAAGGCAGGTTGGATTTGGCTGCATAGAACCCAGGTTACTTTTACAGAATACGATGTTGGACAGGTGGTGCAACTGCAGGCAATGACAGAACGGATAACCAGACAAGCCAGAGGGGTAATCAGCAAGCAGAGTAAAAAAAACAGGAGATGCTAAATGTCTGAATCAGTGAGCTGAAGTCCAGTTAAAAAATTCCAAATAGTCAAAGTGATTCAGGGTGTAACCAGGTACTTGATCAGACACATGCATACACAAGAGAATCACAAGCAACAATGAGAAGACTGAACAGATTCAAATAATACACGCCTGGCCCTGATAGGTAGCAGACAGAGAAATTAGATTGGCTCTGCATCTCAAACCAGGTCCACCCAGAAGCTAGGCTAGCAGTCATGACAACCTTAAAGTGACGGACGTTTCCTAACACACCTTTTTAACGCAATTTGTTCCAGAATTCTGGCACAGTAAATCTCCCCAGTTCTTTATTGTCAAAATTGTCTCTCACCCCATCATTTCTAGTAATGACATAATCCCATTTTACGATTGATTCCTACTGTAAATTCCTAAAATAAAACCTACTTGTAGATATGATGCCTCTTAAGCTGACCTTAAATGGCCAAATTCAATAAGTCAATCAGAAGACTCAAAATGAGCAAGAGATGTATTTTCGTATTCTCAAAATCACTCCCATCATGCCTCAGGAGGGAGCACAACTTCATCCTAGGACATGTTTTTTCCTCTGCTTGTTATTACACCCTACATATTACCCCCTACAATGTGGCTGGCATATCGATCACCCTGTACCCAACTCTCCCAGGTTGACATCTCTGATTCACGTAGAATTATTGTTTACATGGAGTCAGGATAAATTATTGCACGATTTTTGCAAGTAAAAAACTTTTATCCATATCAGCACAAAATTTGTCAGCATATAGATACCATAGCATATAATATATACCATTAATGTAATAGTCCCAGCAGTGGTTTGTATCGCCGTTGTCAAATATAGTCCATAATTCACACGGAGAGACGTTGCTGGAGGGAGACAAACGTTTAACACGCCAATGCAACGTCTATCCGTGTGAATTATGGACTATATTTGACAACGGCGATACAAACCACTGCTGGGACTATTACACTAATGGTGGATATTATATGCTATGGCATCTATATGCTGCCAAATTTTGTGCTGATATGGATAAAAGATTTTTAAATTGTGCATTAGTTTATCCTATGATTACTATTGAGGGACGAGAGACCCTCACCTGCACGTATTACTACAGGGGTGGCGCCTATAAATCTTCTGGTTTTGCTTCCTGTTTGCTACATGGAGTAAGGGCCAGTTTTAGGGGATTGCAAACTGAACAATTGCCTAGGGCCATCATTTCCAGGGCCCCCTTCCTCAAAGACGGGACCCCCAGGAAGAACCACAATTTACCATTGATCTCTTCACAGCCCTTGATCACCAGGGAATCTAACAATAACCCCGTCACTGACGAAGACCACCAGGGAACTTACAATGAACCCTTTCACTATCCTAGACTATCACAGTTTTTGTAATTACGAGAAACCTTGTGTGTCATACATATGTGTATAGGTCATTAAGCATATAAGCGGTGATTATCAGGAATGCTGCAAATTAACCGGTTCAGGACCAGGCATCGTTTAGCCATTTTTAGCATGCGTTAATTAAAGAGCTATAACACTTTTATTTTTTAGGCTCTCTACGTGATTTTTGTGATGTTTATTCGTGATCAATGTAGGTTTTTTTCTTTTAGTTTTTATACACATCATATTTGCTTTTTTAGCATTTTTAGGCCTATAGTTTAAAAAACATAAAAAATATATGCCTTTTAGCAATTTTTTCTGATGATAATAATATAGGTGTTGCCCTAAGATAAACCTTTTATTTGTGATTGTCATTGTCTACTGTAAATTTTGACATATTACAAGTGTATCTTAAGGTAATTGGGTCAGGCCTAGCGTTACTACAATAATTGGCGGTTATATTATGTGTAATTTTCATTTAATTCATTTAGTTTTTTTAGGTTTTTTTTCTATTATTATGGCCTGACCCTCAAAGGTCAGAAAACACCTTTGGTGGACTTTATTATTTAAATTAATTATTTTTCAATATACTTTTCCACTGTAGAGGGGAATTCAGTCCTGTTATAGTGACTATTGTCGCTGTAAGGCGGAGTTCCCACTGGACGGATACGCTGCATAAAACTACGCAGCGTATCCGACCTAGAACCCGCAGCCCATTCCATCCGAAAAATGTGGTGTGGTTTTTCGGTCAGAATTTCCACTGCGGAAAGCAGCGCTTGAAAAAAAGAGATTTTTTTTAAATCTCATTCACTTTGCTGCTACTGTAAATGCTGCAGAATTTCTGCACAGAATCCATTGTGGAAATAGTTAGATCCAGTAGCAGCCTCTTACTACCGGCATCCCGGCAATCATGTGACCAGTCACATGACCACCGTGACCAATAGAGGCAGCTCATTGAGCGCTGTGTACGTGAATACAGAAATGGTAAAAAACGCTACTGTCTTCTTTCCAGAGTCCCTAGTAGTCTCTGACTCGCTCAGTCAGAAGCTTAAACCCGCAGCGTATATATATACAGTAAGCGGTCGGGTTGTCTAGAAATTGCACGTGTGATTTCACAGCTGCGGTACAATATCTATATTTTATATATAATAATGTACCAGAGGAAAGCAACGCAAATAACCTAGTTGAGCCCCGGCTGGTTTTTATTTTATATTCTTTTTTAGCCACCGCCGAGCAGCTCTTATTATTGCTTTCCCGCGAGTGATTTGGTACGCAGCTACTACATTTGGGCTTGTCTACTTATCTTATATTGTGTGTTGCTTTCTGCTTCTATCAATATAGTATGTTGGTGAGTGGATGATGGGGGAGGGTGCATACAAATCCATTTGACGTCTCCACAATGCCGGCTGAATGCACAAGTAGCTCAGACAGGTTTCCAATGCTGCACACTGCTGGTGTTGCGTGGCTTTAACACCTGGCGTGCTGGGAGCCTCTGAGGCATTCATCTCCACCTCCTCCTGTGCCTCTGCAGTACCGCAACCAACTGAGCTACTACAGATCGGTAATTAAAGGGTTACTGTAAAAAAAAATGTTACAGAATGGAAGTGATGGATGTTCAGTGTGGTAATATGACAGGACACCATCTACATGTGGCGTATGTGCGGTTTAGTGTAATAATAGTTGCGCTATAACCCGTCATAGATGGACAATTTTCTCACCGTGCAGACACTTGGTAAGAGATGTGCCCATCCAACCACCTCCTATTGGCATGGACACATATTGATAAATCTGATAATAGGAAGGACGGCTCCAGGTATAAATGAGAAATAGAGGGAGAGCATGTTTACCCGTTGTGGGCCCCTCAAGTCTGTTTGGTGCTGACACCGGCCCTGAGTACAACAGCAAATACTTCCAATAGTTGGGAACAAGGGCGTAAACAGCATTGTGGCTGACTGTGTGACTGCTATGGCCCTTGGAGAAAGGGGGCCTAGTCCTGGTTGGTCCTATCCGCTTTGCTCTTTGTGGCTAGAACCTATGTAGGACCCCCTTCTCCAGAGGAACTGCATTGTTATCAAACTAAAGGGAGGGGATGTGACCCAGCCGTCATAGGAAGGACATAAAGGGGAGACAAACACCATTCTCTCCCGATTGGCAAAAACAAGCACCCTTATGCAGGGCCGATTTTGATCATTGGTGTAAGACACTCTCTCTTCTATGTACGCTATTGGTCGAAGGCACTTGATAAAGTCCCTATATTTAAAATAACAATATCCCTCCTAATGTATTTTCTGCCTCATGGAGGAACATGTAAAACCCCAATAACCCCCCAAACCTCCATACAGCAAAAGGCACCATTAGCCAATTCCCGAACAAGGTCATTTTATTTCTCAAAAAATAATAATAACTGGCCGATGAATAAATAACTGGCCAAACTTACATACAGCCTTAAAGGATGTGTACACTTTTGCAATAATTTTAATAATTGACTGATCCTGTAGTTATCTTTCCTCCATCTGCCTTCTCCTCTCCTGTCTGTAGGTTAGCAAGAAGAGGGGCAGAGGTAGTGGATAACACGAGACTGCAAAATCACACTACACAGGGTTTCTGCAGATGTCTCTTTGACGCTTTAAGGGAATGTATCACCTATATTTTTTTAATAATTAAAATAAGATAGTAAAGCATATTCTTTTTTTTAATTTGTTTTTATTGTTTGATTTTAGAATTTTTTAGTCATATTTTCTGTACATTTTGACTAAGCTGCTGTTAACAGCATTTAGAGATATGCTTTACAGCCGCCTCATGGACTATAGGAAACAATAGTCTGGTGAAGGCCCATTGACTTCTATGGGAGAGTTTTCTAGGCATGCTCTGTGACCTGTGCTGAGGTCACTGTGTAGGGAGGGGGAGGAGGGGAGCTGTGTCCATTGCCTATTGTCAATGTTGGATCCTGTGTTATCTATATATAGGTGTTACCTGTCAGTGTAATCCTGCCTGTGATGATAATGAGATGACTGCCGAGAAGTCATCTCTACAGAACAGGAAGTGTTAGCCTATAATGAAAGGTGGATCCTGTGTTATCTATATATAGGTGTTACCTGTCAGTATAATCCTGCCTGTGATGACTGCTGAGAAGTGATCTCTACAGAACAGGAAGGGTCAGTCTATTATGAATGGTGGACCCTGTGTTATCTATATAGAGGTGTTACCTGTCAGCGTAAGGCTTTGTTCCCATCTGTGCTAGGGCTTCCTTTACGACGGAGCTTTTCGTAGGAAGGGAGCCCTGACAGACACAAACGGAAACCATAGCATCACCATTGATTTCCATGGTGATGGATTCGGTGCCAATGGTGTCTGTTTGTCTCCGTTGCGCAAGGGTTCCGTTGTTTTGAAACCTTTGGTTTCCATTTGTGTCAGTCAGGGTCCCGTTACAATGGAAAGCTCAGACGGAACGGGACCCTAGCGCAGATGTGAACGAAGTCTTACGCCTCATGCACATGACCCTTGTGCCACCCGGGCCATTTTTGACGGCATCCGAATGGCACCTGATAGTCTTCACGGACTCATTCACTTTAGCAGGTGAATCGGGTCCGCTAAAAATGAACAGAGTCTCCGATCCGAGGAAAGATAGGACATGTTCTATCTTTCCTCGGATCACTGATGGGAGTGGGCCGGCGCACAGGGTCGTGTGCATGAGGGGCATTAGTCGCATTGAGATTTTGCAGCTTTATTAAGGTTGCAGCATACTGGTGCTCAGTGTATGGCAGCTGCATTGCATTGGACCTGTGTGTGACACAATATTTTCCTATGGGCTGGAGTTGTGCTCCCACAGCCGTTGCACAGCATTGCATGACATGTAACCTTACTATTCACGTTTCTAAAGACACATAGGACCAGTTTGTTGGTACATCAGGGATTTGTTGCCGAGCATTGCTGCTACAACATTAGTCACCTATGTGAGCTCAGCATTGTGGAGGATGGGGACCTGCTGCGGTCTTTCAGTTACCCTGTCATTTGTAAAATATTTATCTACACAAATTTTAGAGCAGGGGCATTGCTAGGATCCTAAATGATCACGGGCACAGACCCCATAGCATATGTTTTGCCCCCCACCACAATCACCCCAAAAAATGTATCAAAGACTAAATAATTCTAACACTTATAAGACAACTTTTATAACACGTGATAAGATTAGGCGCTAATCACACAACAGGGTCCGAGTATCTGCCGATAAAAAACGTAGATTTGGTCCATTTTTCTCGCCCATTGTGCATCCGTTTTGCATCCGTTCCGTCTCCGTTCCAGGCCCTGTTTCCATTTTTAACGGTCGATTTTGACCCGTTTTGCATCCGTTTTTTCCCTGTCTGTCTTAAAAATGGATGAATTTAATTTGCAAATTTTGTGCCACACACTTCCCTCTGTAGATAATGCCACACAGCCCCCTGTGGATACTGTCACAACCATCCTGTACATAATGCCACACACTGCTTTCTCTAGATAATGCCACAGCCCCCCTTAGATATTGACACAGCCCCCCTGTAGATAATGCCACACACTGCCCTCTGTAGATAATGCCACACAGCCCCCTGTAGATATTGCCACAGCCCCCTGTAGATACTGCCACAGCCCCCTGTAGATACTGCCACAGCCCCCTGTAGATACTGCCACGCACTGCCCTCTGTAGATACTGCCACACGGCCGTCACTTCAGATGTTCAGGCATTGGATCGTACCCGGCTCTTCCCGGTACCCCTGGCAGCGTTGGGTACCGGGTTAATAATGGGAGGTTGGTGCTAAGCCTTTTTACTGGTTAACAGTAAGCCCCAGCCTTAGTAATGGATGCTGTCAATCAGATAGAGGCCATTACACTGGCAGTAATAATGTATTAAAAAAAACACATGGACATAAGAAACCTTTTTTAACTGAAATAAAAACTCCCTCACACAACCCACTTCCACCATTTTATTAAAAAAAAAACAACAAAAAAAACAACATAGATCATGAAAGTAGTCGAATAAATCTACGGCGTAGTCCAAACGGTCCATTGGAACCATCCGGAAAAAAAATTTATGAAAAATAAAAAAATATACACTTTCCTTCTCCCCTGCAACGCACTAGAAACTAGAGGTCAAAGAAAAATAATTCCCCATCATGTAAGTCTGCTACCTGTCAACTGAAAAGACATTCGCCAGAGGGAAACATTTTTCCACATGGCGGAGTAACAGGTCCCAGGCCCAGGTGAAGCTTTCTTTTAAGACTCCACCATTGGGAAACATGTTTCCTCTGGTGGAAGATTTTTCCATTGACATGTAGCAGTTCTATAGGGGTGGTGTTAGGGAGGGCACACTCAGCAATTGCACAGTGCCCCCAAAATGGGCCGCTACTCTTGGGCAAGTGCTGTGTGCTTGCCTCCAGGCTAAAATTTGCCAGCCAGCCCTGGGCCGTTGGCTCCCTGCCCCTCCGTTTTCTCTCGTAGACCACAGCCTGGTTTAAGCCTGCGGTCTACAACAGTCCAAGAGCACGCTATTGACGTCAGCAGAAAGTCAGAATGTTCGGATGGGGTTACTCGGATAGATTAGGGGGGGTGCCTTTCTATAGTTCGCCTCAGGCAGCAAAGGGGCTAGGTTTACCCCTGACTCTGTGTGTATACAGTATGTGTCTCTGTGGCTATACGGTATGTGTCTCTGTGTGTATACAGTATGTGTCTCTGTGTGTATACATTATGTGTCTCTGTGTGTATACAGTGTGTCTCTCTGTGTATACAATATGCGTCTCTCTGTGTATACAGTATGTGTCTCTGTGTTTGTATGTGTATATGTTACAGTGTGAGTGTGTGTGTGTGTGTGTGTGTGTGTGTGTGTGTCTGTATGTGTTTATGTCTCTTTGTAAAAGTGTGTGTTCAATATTAACCCCTTCCCCCTGCATGCATTCTGGGCCCTAATGACCACGTGGACATGGCAGTATGAGGAATTGTTTTTTGCAAGATGAGTTGTATTTTTCAATGGCACTGTTTTGGGGTATGTAGACTTTTTTTAATTAACTTTTATTAACTTTCTTTGTGGGAGGGATATATAAAAAAAGCAGCAATTTAGCCATTGTTGTATGCGTTTTACATTTACGCTGATTTACTGTGCAGCATAAATGACATGCTTCTGCTCGCCGCTTTCCAACAGCCATAACTTTTTTATTTTTCCGTCAATGTCGCCATATGAGGGCTTGTTTTTTTTGGGACTTAATTGCTACCATTATGGGGTACATGGGACTTATTGATTAGCCTTTTATTATTTTTTTTGGGGGGGGGATGGGAAAAAATAGCAATTTTGCTGTTGTTTTTTGCCTTTTTTTACGGGGTTCCCCTTGCGGTTTAAATAATATGATAACTTTATTTTTTCAGTCTTTACGATTGCGGGGATACCATATACACTACCGTTCAAAAGTTTGGGGTCACCCAGACAATTTTGCGTTTTCCATGAAAACTCACACTTATATTTATCAAATGAGTTGCAAAATGACTAGAAAATATAGTCAAGACATTGACAAGGTTAGAAATAATGATTTTTATTTGAAATAATAATTTTCTCCTTCAAACTTTGCTTTGGTCTTGGAATGCTCCATTTGCAGCAATTACAGCATTGCAGACCTTTGGCATTCTAGCTGTTAATTTGCTGAGGTAATCGGGAGAAATTTCACCCCATGCTTACAGATGCCCCTCCCACAAGTTGGATTGGCTTGATGGGCACTTCTTGCGTACCATACGGTCAAGCTGCTCCCACAACAGCTCTATGGGGTTGAGATCTGGTGACTGCGCTGGCCACTCCATTACAGATAGAATACCAGCTGCCTGCTTCTTCCCTAAATAGTTCTTGCATAATTTGGAGGTGTGCTTTGGGTCATTGTCCTGTTGTAGGATGAAATTGGCTCCAATCAAGCGCTGTCCACAGGGTATGGTATGGCGTTGCAAAATGGAGTGACAGCCTTCCTTATTCAAAATCCCTTTTACCTTGTACAAATCTCCCACTTTACCAGCACCAAAGCAACCCCAGACCATCACATTACCTCCACCATGCTTGACAGATGGCATCAGGCACTCTTCCAGCATCTTTTCAGTTGTTCTGCGTCTCACAAATGTTCTTCTGTGTGATCCAAACACCTCAAACTTCGATTCGTCTGTCCATAACACTTTTTCCAATCTTCCTCTGTCCAATGTCTGTGTGCTTTTGCCCATATTAATCTTTTCCTTTTATTAGCCAGTCTCGGATATGGCTTTTTCTTTGCCACTCTGCCCTGAAGGCCAGCATCCCGGAGTCGCCTCTTGACTGTAGATGTTGACACTGGCATTTTGTGGGTACTATTTAATGAAGCTGCCGGTTGAGGACCTGTGAGGCGTCTATTTCTCAAACTAGAAACTCTAATGTACTTGTCTTGTTGCTCAGTTGTGCAGTGTTTTCTAATCATCCATTAGCCTTCTAACACAGTTAGCAAACACAATGTACCATTAGAACACTGGAGTGATGGTTGCTGGAAATGGGCCTCTATACACCTATGTAGATATTGCATTAAAAACCAGACGTTTGCAGGTAGAATAGTCATTTAGCACATTTAGCAATGTATAGAGTGTATTTCTGATTAATTTAATGTTATCTTCATTGAAAAAAACTGTGCTTTTCTTTCAAAAAATAAGGACATTTCTAAGTGACCCTAAACTTTTGAACGGTAGTGTATGTGTAGTTTTTATTTTATTTTTACACTTTTACTAAATAAATTTAAAGTGTACCTTATTAATTTCTATTTCATATTACTTATTTTTTCAGTCTCACTAGGAGACTTCACTATGCGATCTTTGGATCGCAGATATAATGCTTTGGTATACTTCGTATACCAGAGCATTATTGCCTGTCAGTATAAAACTGACAGGCATCTATTAGGACGTGCCTCTGGCATGTCCTAATAGGTATATAGCCAGGGCAGACCTGGGGGCCTTTGTTAGGCCCCCGGCTGCCATGGCACCCCATCGGATGCCCGCAATTGCATTTGCGGGCCGCCGATGCGTGACAGAGGGAGCTCACTTCCTCTGTAAACAATTTAAATGCAGCGGTCGCTAATGACCACGGCATTTGAGGGGTTAAATGGCAGCGATCTAAGTAAGCTTAGATCGCTACCGTTGGAGCAGGAGCCCGGCTATCATCAGACAGCCGAGCCCTGGCTCCAGCCTGCACGGGAGACCCGTGAGGGACGTTGATTAGGCCACCGTGAAAAGGCGGTGGCCTAGAATAAAGCCCATTAATGACCGCCGTGAAAAGGCGTATCGGAGGTCATTAAGGGGTTAAAGTGGAACAGATAAAACTAACATATCTGTGCTGCCCCTATATACCCTGCTGCCCCTTACATACCCTGCTGCCCCCTATATAACCTGCTGCCTCCTATATACCCTGCAGCTCCTTATATACCCTGCAGCTCCTTATATACCCTGCTGCCCCTTATATACCCTGCTGCCCCCTATATACACTGCTGCTCTTATATATATATATATATTTATATGCCTCTGTTTGTGTTTATATGTCAGATGACTGGTCAGGTGACTGGACTGGTCCACTCCCGGGCTGGCACCGGCCCCAGTCAGAATGCTGCTGCAAGACCTCCTGCCTTCTCCTAACGGTGAGTGACGTTAGGCAGAGCATAGAGTGTTAGCAGGAGGCTATCTCTACTGCTCTCCGCTCTGGCGGCATTGTGGCACAAAGTAAAAGGGCGATGGGGTTGTGTGGCACTATGTACAAGGGAGGGAGGGGGGTTGTGTGGCACTATGTATATATGTATATTCAGCATCCTAATCAGGAGATTTCATACCGATATATATCAAGAGAGGAGAAATAACCCACAGATGCTGCTTATATGCTCAAAATACTCCTCTGGGGGTTTATTGCCAAACTCAATTACAATACTATCATTCAGAAGGGGTCTAGAAATGAGGTTCACCAATCAGAGGCAATGTGACAATATTTCTTATTCAGCCAATTACAGACATATGATACATTCCAGATACATCATTATAATACATCACACATCAGGTTTGCAGGTGCCTTATCTCTCCTGGCAAGAATATTCCTGTAAGATGGGGAGGCATTCCCACATGCATATGTGAGCATTTCTCCACCTCCTATCTCACACTCCTCTTTCCTTCTTCCCTTGAATTTCGTATGAAAACCAAGGTCAAAGATAACTAACTTTAAAAACATGAAAACCTGTCTTAAAGGAGTAATGACTTTCTTATTCATTACAAAAGAAAGAAGATGGGAACTCCAGACATGATGGCCGCTGCAAGAAATTAAATAATTTAATACATATCTTAGTAATATGGCATCCTGCTTGATAATTCATTATGTAATTTAATACAGAGAATATAAGCAAATAAACCATCCTTCACGCCACCCTTGTAATGCTAGGCTGCTGCTGTGTTGTATCAGGCTGGTTATGAAAAATGGGGAGGACCCCACATCATTTTTGAAAAAAATAACAAGAAAAACAAAGAAAATGACATTGCGCCCCCCCCATTTTCATAATCAGCCAGATACAACATAGCAGCAGCCTGGCATTATCAGGGTGGGAAGGGCCACTGTTTCTGGCCTCTCCAAGCCTAATAATACCAGCCTATGGCTGCCCCAGTGCCCGCCCATCACTACAGATGGTCAGGTACTGGATCGTACCTGGTGGCGATGGGTACCGGGGTAATAATGGGGATTAGTTGCAGCCTTTTTACTGGCTCACACTAAGCCCCGCCTCAGTAATGGATGCTGTCAATTAGACAACTGCTATTACCAAGGCGCTATTAAAGTATTAAAAAACAATCCTCTTTCCCCATTTTATTTTAAAAAAAACGTAGATCATCGAAGTAGTCCAGCAAATCTACGACGTAGTCCAAACAGTCCAGCGGAACCTGCAAAACAAAAAAAAATAAAGTAATATGAAGAATAAAAAAAATTCTCACCTCCAGCGACTTCTGTCTTCTTCCCTGCGCTGCAATAGAAACTAGACATCAATAAAAAATAATTCCCCTTCATGTAACTCTGCTACCTGTCAGCTGAAAAGTCATCCACCACAGGTAAAAAGGTTTCCCCATCATGTCTGATTCCCAGGTGTTTCTTTGTGGTAATCCGCCATGTTGGAAACATTTTTCCTTCTGGCAAATTATTTTTCCATTGACCGGTAGCAGAGTTACACAACTGGAAAAAAAATTCCCCATCATGTAACTCTGCTACCCGTCAATTGAAAAGTCGTCTACCACAGGGTCTCCCTCTTGACTTTCACTGTTCTCAGGCCTTTGTTTTGTCCTGCAGCTGCCGCCGTGATGAGCAAGTGTTATACCCAAGATAGGAAAAGTAACATAAAGACGACATAACCTTGGTGATATCCATAAAATTGGTGATATCAATAGTTTATTTTTTTTTTGTAAGTCTAGAGATCTGCAGTTAGAATGTGCGCGTGTTATTTGAAGAAGGATCTGGCCATGATTTGATGTGTTTATGCGGGATATTGGGCGTGGCTTAAAATGTCCCTCTTTTCCGAATTCAAAAGTTGGGATGTATGATGTTAGCACAAGGATACTTACTGCTGTGGCCCTGGATCTAAGTCTTTCATGTATGATACTGTCTGCTGGGGCCATGTATCTAATGTATGACACTGTCTGATGAGACAAGGTGGGTTTGTGGGACTGCATGGCACTGACTACAAGGGGGATGTATGGCAGGGGGTCTGTGTGTGGAACCATACAGGGGGTTGTGACACTATATACAGGGGGCATTGTGTGGGGAACACTCTACAGGTGTCTTTAATTAGGGCCCCGAGACATAACTTTGCTTGGGGCCCTAGAAATGCCAAATTTGCCCCTGAAGGATACTTACTGCTGGGGCCCTGTATCTAAGGCTACATTCACACGAGCGTGACAGATTTACGTGCGTAAAAAACGTGCGTTAATCTGATTGTGTATGTGTTGCGTTTCGCACCAGTGTGCTTTCCGTGTGGCATGTGTTTTTTACGCACTTGCAAGAACTTTTTTTTTCATTGCAACTGATGCGTGAGACACGGACAGCACACGGATGTCGTCCATGTGCTGTCCGTGGTTTTCACGCACCCATTGACTTCAATGGGCAACTAGGTGCGTGAAATACACTAACATAAGACATGCAGTGAGTTTCACACAACGGACACTCCCTACGTGAAAACTCAGGCATGTGTGAGTGGCCCCATTGAAATCAATGGGTCCGTGTGCTGTGAGTTGTTTCAAAGCACAGCACACGGATGAGAATCACGCTCATCTGAATGAGCCCTAAGTCTGCTGGGGCCATATATCTAAGCCTATCATGTGTGATACTGTCTGCTGGGGCCATGTATCTAAGCCTATCGTGTGTGATATTGTCTGCTGGGGCCATGTATCTAAGCCTATCATGTGTGATACTGTCTGCTGGGGCCATGTATTTAAGCCTATCATGTGTGATACTGTCTGCTGGGGCCATGTATCTAAGCCTATCATGTGTGATACTATCTGCTGGGGCCATGTATCTAAGCCTATCATGTGTGATACTGTCTGCTGGGGCCATGTATCTAAGCCTATCATGTGTGATTCTGTCTGCTGGGGCCATGTAACTAATCCTATCATGTGTGATACTGTCTGCTGGGGCCATGTATCTAAGCCTATCATGTGTGATACTGTCTGCTGGGGCCATGTATCTAAGCCTATCATGTGTGATACTGTCTGCTGGGACCATGTATCTAAGCCTATCATGTGTGATACTGTCTGCTGGGACCATGTATCTAAGCCTATCATGTGTGATACTGTCTGCTGGGGCCCTGTATCTAAGCCTATCATGTGTGATACTGTCTGCTGGGGCCATGTATCTAATCCTATCATGTGTGATACTGTCTGCTGGGGCCATGTATCTAAGCCTATTATGTGTGATACTGTCTGCTGGGGCCATGTATCTAATCCTATCATGTGTGATACTGTCTGCTGGGGCCATGTATCTAAGCCTATCATGTGTGATACTGTCTGCTGGGGCCATGTATCTAAGCCTATTATGTGTGATACTGTCTGCTGGGGCCATGTATCTAAGCCTATCATGTGTGATACTGTCTGCTGGGGCCATGTATCTAAGCTTATTATGTGTGATACCTTCTGCTGGGGCCATGTATCTAAGCCTATTGTGTGTGATACTGTCTGCTGGGGCCATGTATCTAAGCCTATGGTGTGTGATACTATCTGCTGGGGCCATGTATCTAAGCCTATCATGTGTGATACTGTCTGCTGGGGCCATGTATCTAAGCCTATCATGTGTGATTCTGTCTGCTGGGGCCATGTATCTAAGCCTATCATGTGTGATTCTGTCTGCTGGGGCCATGTAACTAAGCCTATCATGTGTGATACTGTCTGCTGGGGCCATGTTTCTAAGCCTATCATGTGTGATACTGTCTGCTAGGGCCATGTGTCTAAGCCTATCATGTGTGATACTGTCTGCTGGGGCCATGTATCTAAGCCTATAATGTGTGATACTGTCTGCTGGGGCCATGTATCTAAGCCTATTATGTGTGATACTGTCTGCTGGGGCCATGTATCTAAGCCTATCATGTGTGATACTGTCTGCTGGGGCCATGTATCTAAGCTTATTATGTGTGATACCTTCTGCTGGGGCCATGTATCTAAGCCTATTGTGTGTGATACTGTCTGCTGGGGCCATGTATCTAAGCCTATGGTGTGTGATACTATCTGCTGGGGCCATGTATCTAAGCCTATCATGTGTGATACTGTCTGCTGGGGCCATGTATCTAAGCCTATCATGTGTGATTCTGTCTGCTGGGGCCATGTATCTAAGCCTATCATGTGTGATTCTGTCTGCTGGGGCCATGTAACTAAGCCTATCATGTGTGATACTGTCTGCTGGGGCCATGTTTCTAAGCCTATCATGTGTGATACTGTCTGCTAGGGCCATGTGTCTAAGCCTATCATGTGTGATACTGTCTGCTGGGGCCATGTATCTAAGCCTATAATGTGTGATACTGTCTGCTGGGGCCATGTATCTAAGCCTATCATGTGTGATTCTGTCTGCTGGGGCCATGTATCTAAGCCTATCATGTGTCATACTGTCTGCTGGGGCCATGTATCTAAGCCTATCATGTGTGATACTGTCTGCTGGGGCCATGTATCTAAGCCTATCATGTGTGATACTGTCTGCTGGGGCCATGTATCTAAGCCTATCATGTGTGATACTGTCTGGGGCCATGTATCTAATCCTATCATGTGTGATACTGTCTGCTGGGGCCATGTATCTAATCCTATCATGTGTGATACTGTCTGCTGGGGCCATGTATCTAAGCCTATTATGTGTGATACTGTCTGCTGGGGCCATGTATCTAATCCTATCATGTGTGATACTGTCTGCTGGGGCTATGTATCTAAGCCTATCATGTGTGATACTGTCTGCTGGGGCCATGTATCTAAGCCTATTATGTGTGATACTGTCTGCTGGGGCCATGTATCTAAGCCTATCATGTGTGATACTGTCTGCTGGGGCCATGTATCTAAGCTTATTATGTGTGATACCTTCTGCTGGGGCCATGTATCTAAGCCTATTGTGTGTGATACTGTCTGCTGGGGCCATGTATCTAAGCCTATGGTGTGTGATACTATCTGCTGGGGCCATGTATCTAAGCCTATCATGTGTGATACTGTCTGCTGGGGCCATGTATCTAAGCCTATCATGTGTGATTCTGTCTGCTGGGGCCATGTATCTAAGCCTATCATGTGTGATTCTGTCTGCTGGGGCCATGTAACTAAGCCTATCATGTGTGATACTGTCTGCTGGGGCCATGTATCTAAGCCTATCATGTGTGATTCTGTCTGCTGGGGCCATGTATCTAAGCCTATCATGTGTGATTCTGTCTGCTGGGGCCATGTATCTAAGCCTATCATGTGTGATACTGTCTGCTGGGGCCATGTTTCTAAGCCTATCATGTGTGATACTGTCTGCTGGGGCCATGTATCTAAGCCTATAATGTGTGATACTGTCTGCTGGGGCCATGTATCTAAGCCTATCATGTGTGATTCTGTCTGCTGGGGCCATGTATCTAAGCCTATCATGTGTCATACTGTCTGCTGGGGCCATGTATCTAAGCCTATCATGTGTGATACTGTCTGCTGGGGCCATGTATCTAAGCCTATCATGTGTGATACTGTCTGCTGGGGCCATGTATCTAAGCCTATCATGTGTGATACTGTCTGGGGCCATGTATCTAATCCTATCATGTGTGATACTGTCTGCTGGGGCCATGTATCTAATCCTATCATGTGTGATACTGTCTGCTGGGGCCATGTATCTAAGCCTATTATGTGTGATACTGTCTGCTGGGGCCATGTATCTAATCCTATCATGTGTGATACTGTCTGCTGGGGCTATGTATCTAAGCCTATCATGTGTGATACTGTCTGCTCGGGCCATGTATCTAAGCCTATTATGTGTGATACTGTCTGCTGGGGCCATGTATCTAAGCCTATCATGTGTGATACTGTCTGCTGGGGCCATGTATCTAAGCTTATTATGTGTGATACCTTCTGCTGGGGCCATGTATCTAAGCCTATTGTGTGTGATACTGTCTGCTGGGGCCATGTATCTAAGCCTATGGTGTGTGATACTATCTGCTGGGGCCATGTATCTAAGCCTATCATGTGTGATACTGTCTGCTGGGGCCATGTATCTAAGCCTATCATGTGTGATTCTGTCTGCTGGGGCCATGTATCTAAGCCTATCATGTGTGATTCTGTCTGCTGGGGCCATGTAACTAAGCCTATCATGTGTGATACTGTCTGCTGGGGCCATGTATCTAAGCCTATCATGTGTGATTCTGTCTGCTGGGGCCATGTATCTAAGCCTATCATGTGTGATTCTGTCTGCTGGGGCCATGTATCTAAGCCTATCATGTGTGATACTGTCTGCTGGGGCCATGTTTCTAAGCCTATCATGTGTGATACTGTCTGCTGGGGCCATGTATCTAAGCCTATCATGTGTGATACTGTCTGCTGGGGCCATGTATCTAAGCCTATAATGTGTGATACTGTCTGCTGGGGCCATGTATCTAAGCCTATCATGTGTGATTCTGTCTGCTGGGGCCATGTATCTAAGCCTATCATGTGTCATACTGTCTGCTGGGGCCATGTATCTAAGCCTATCATGTGTGATACTGTCTGCTGGGGCCATGTATCTAAGCCTATCATGTGTGATACTGTCTGCTGGGGCCATGTATCTAAGCCTATCATGTGTGATACTGTCTGGGGCCATGTATCTAATCCTATCATGTGTGATACTGTCTGCTGGGGCCATGTACCTAAGCCTATTATGTGTGATACTGTCTGCTGGGGCCATGTATCTAAGCCTATCATGTGTGATACTGTCTGGGGCCATGTATCTAATCCTATCATGTGTGATACTGTCTGCTGGGGCCATGTACCTAAGCCTATTATGTGTGATACTGTCTGCTGGAGCCATGTATCTTAGCCTATCATGTGTGATACTGTCTGCTGGGGCCATGTATCTAAGCCTATCATGTGTGATACTGTCTACTGGGGCCATGTATCTAAGCCTATCATGTGTGATACTGTCTGCTGGGGCTATGTATCTAAGCCTATCATGTGTGATACTGTCTGCTGAGACAATGCACCCAATTCTATCCAGCGATGCAGCTATAGGAGTCTCAGGGTATGTGCACACGTAGTGACCAAAAACGTCTGAAAATACGGAGCTGTTTTCAAGGGAAAACAGCCCCTGATTTTCAGAAGTTTTTTGAGCAACTCACGTTTTTCGCTGCGTTTTTCGCTCCGTTTTTTACGTCCGTTTTTGGAGCTGTTTTCATTGGAGTCTACGAGATAACGGCTCCAAAAACGTCCAAAGAAGTGTCCTGCACTTCTTTTGACGAGGCTGTATCTTTACGCGTCGTCGTTTGACAGCTGTCAAACGACGACGCGTAAATGACAGGTTGTCTGCACAATACGTCGGCAAATGAATGGGCAGATGTTTGCCGACGTATTGTAGCCCTATTTTCAGACGTAAAACGAGGAATAAGGGTATGTTCACACGAGGGCGTCCGTTACGGCTGAAATGATGGGGATGTTTCAGCCTGAAAACATCTCCGTAATTTCAGCCGTACCGGCATGTGCAGGCGCTTGAACGCTGCGTCAATTACGGACGTAATTGGCGCTGCTATTCATTGGAGTCTATGAATAACGGCTCCAATTACGGCCAAAGAAGTGACAGGTCACTTCTTTGACGCGGGCGTCTATTTACGCGCCGTCATTTGACAGCAGCGCGTAAATTACGCCTCGTGTGAACAGACAAACGTCTGCCCATTGCTTTCAATGGGCAGATGTTTGTCAACGCTATTGAGGCGCTATTTTCAGACGTAATTCGGGGCAAAAACGCCCGAATCACGTCCGTAATTAGTGCGTGTGAACATACCCTTATATGCCTCGTTTACGTCTGAAAATAGGTCGTGTGAACCCAGCCTCAGTCTTAGGCCTGATTTACACGAGCGTGTGCGTTTTGCGCGCGCAAAAAACATTGCGTTTTGCGCGCGCAAAAGGCACTTGACAGCTCCGTGTGTCATCCGTGTATGATGCGCGGCTGCGTGATTTTCGCGTGATAGAGATGAGGCTAGTCGACGCCCGTCACTGTCCAAGGTGCTGAAAGAGCTAACTGATCGGCAGTAACTCTTTCAGCACCCTCGACAGTGAGTTCCGATCACAATATACACCAACCTGTGAATCAAAAAAAGACATTCATACTTACAATGAACTTCCTGCTTCCTCCAGTCCGGTCTCCCGGCCGTTGCCTTGGTGACGCGTCCCTCTCTTGTCATCCGGCCCCACCTCCCAGGATGACACGGCAGTCCATGAGACCGCTGCAGCCTGTGATTGGCTGCAGCCTGTGCTTGGCCTGTGATTGGCTGCAGCTGTCACTTGGACTGAATTGTCATCCTGGGAGGTCGGACTGGAGGAAGAAGCCGGGAGTTATCGGTAAGTCAGAACCTCTTGTTTTTTTTACACGTATATGTATATTGTGATCGGAAGTCACTGTTCATGGTGCTGAACCAGTTTAACTCTTTCAGCACCGTGGACAGTGACTGTCTCCTGCCGTCGCGTACCCGAACATTTTTTGCCGGGTTCAGTCAAAACGAGTTCGGCTGAACCCGGTGAAGTTCGGTGCGCTCATCTCTAATTTGACACTCCGTTTGGATGTTTGTAAACAGAAAAGCACGTGGTGCTTTTCTGTTTACATTCATCCTTTTGACAGCTCTTGCGCGAATCACGCAGTTCGCACGGAAGTGTTTCCGTGCGGCATGCGTGGTTTTCACGCACCCATTGACTTCAATGGGTGCGTGATGCGCGAAAAACGCACGATTATAGAACATGTCGTGAGTTTTACGCAACACACTCGCGCTGCGCAAAATTCACGCATCGTCTACACTGCCCCATAGACTAATATAGGTGCGTACGACACGCGTGAAAAGCACGCGCGTATATTACGCTCGTGTAAATGAGGCCTTATAGATATGCTGTCTCCGATATATATGCAAAAATGTATATATTTTTCCGGGGGGGGGGGGGGGGGGCGGTAAATGTATGTCTCGGGGCTTGTGCCCCTGATCTTTATAGACCCTAGCTGGTTATCAACTCTCATAATGAAAATGACATTATTTGCATCGTGGCAGTTTTTTTAAACACTGTATCGTTCAATAATTTATTGTTTTAATAAAAATCACGACGGCTTCGATCTTACCATACAAAATGATTTTCAGCACCACCGGTTACCCTATCCCTCATAGTGACCTATTAATTTCACCACCACTTCATAACAGAAGACAACCTATATGCCTTGCTCTGAAAGAGTTAACCGTGATTGATTATTCCACATCCATGTAATATTAAACCCGGGAGCTATGGCACAACCTGGGCAGAAGGTGTTTGTGGTGGGGATGGGATGATGGTTTGCACCAGTTACAAGGGAGGGCCGGGAGGAGGAGGGGAGGAGGAGTTGATTTTGGCCTCCAGGGGGCTTCTTTGTGTTGGATTCAGCAGCAGCCTCTAAGCTGCAAACCCATGGGTCCATGCAAACCTAGCGATCAGTAAGTGTCAAGCCCAGCAGCACCCCGTCTCCAGCTCCTGCTCCCATCTGCAGTTATCCGCACAAAGACCCCCAATAAGCCAGAGCTACCTAGAGGCTCCAAGAAGCCCCCCACAGCTAGTGCCCATCCTACAGAAGAAGAAGGTGACCACCAGGTCCTGCATCTCCTCCTCCCGTGGTGAGTACATCATCTTTTTTTTCCATTTAATCAATAGGAAATGTCTTGCGTCTTGCAGGAGGCCATCACTTGCAATCTGTCCTGATGATAAAAAGGCTTTGCATTATTAAACAGTAGCAATCGGCGTTATTTCCTGATGGGGATGATGGTCAGGGAGGGATTTCTTCTTGCGCAGCAGCCAAGAACGGGCAGCATTATCCTCCTAGAATATGTGTAGGCACCCCCCCCCCCTCCTTTCTTCTTCTTTTGAGTTACTGCTTTTGTTCAGCATCTGGGGGCTCCTCATTACTGTAATTCATTGTACCCATCCCTGGTGGCGGCAGAAGGTGGCGTTGCCTTTGTTGAGACTTTATGCTTTGATTTGCTTTGCAGGGGCGCTGATTAGTTCAACAGAATGGTGAAGCTGGGCAATAATTTTAGCGAGAAGGGGACAAAGCCTCCTATCTGTGAAGATGGATTTGACACCATCCCATTGATGACCCCTCTGGATGTCAATCAGCTGCAGTTCCCACCCCCAGACAAGGTATGTATAGAGGAGGGGGCATTACACAAAGGTGGGCACCAGCAGGTGCAGCTCGCCCGTCATTATACAAGAGCTGGTAGACAATGGGCACCCTTATTATTGATATGAGGTGTTTTTTTTTTAGCCACCACCCATATTACCATCTGTATAGCTTACATGGTATTATTATATACAAATGTACTTTTATAATAAATGACCTGGATACTTGTGATCTGATCTCCAGATGTTGATACAATATCTCCACTGGTCATATGGTTTTTATGTAATTATATGAATTATTTTTCTAGTCAATACCAGTGTCCATAATGTTATTACCCAGCTCTCCGCAGACCCTGAATGACATAGCTCTGTATTTTTATTCAATGTTACATCACCGATCTTTTTTGTCCACTACTGGTGTGTCATTATTCACTGTAGTACTGGCATGCTATTCATGTCTGGATGCTCATGATGAACGGGGCTACATATCTCACATAGATTGGTGAGTGCTGCAGTATACGGAATTGGTGGAGGATGTATGAAACATTTATTTTATTATTATTTATTTATTTATTTTATTATTTATTATTTATTTATTTTATTATTATTGTTTTTATTATTATTTTTATTATACAAATATTTCCATACAAGTCTTAACTGGCCTTTCACCCTATATTCCTGACATTTTAGCTTCTAACATTATTCTATCCTTGAATTTCAGTGTTTTCAGAAAAACTAGTTTGTTGTACCAGTGACCCAATATATATATATATATATATATATATATATATATATATATATATATATATATATATATATATCTCTCTGTTCTAAGATTCTATAGATGTAGGTAAACTTGTATTTTACTTTTTCCTGTTTTGACATTGAATGGGCACTAAGCTTTAAGGTCTTCTAATCTAGATTTGTTGTAGAGGTGTATATAATCTATTGTTCCCTGTTATCAGCCATTTAGACCGTTCTTCAATGGGATTACTGAAGAAAAATCTCTGCTCCTATGATCACTACTTTATCTAATATGCCTCTAGGAAACATTACATACAGAATGGTGACTGATATCAGCATCTTGTGGTATAACATTGCATTTTTATATATATATACTGCTCTGGGACTAGTGGCACTTTAATGCTTTGTCTAGTATCAGTCTTGACTTATATATATGTCTCCTGCACCATAATAATAATATTAATAATATATAAAAAGCAGGACATTGCAGTTGGTATGCAGTACTGGGAAGCTAGCGTCCTTATTTATAAACCTGGTGATGTCACCCAGCGGTCTCATCACTGATCATCCATTTAAAGATACACTCCAGCTACAGATGTGGCAGAGCTGAAGTAAGGTAATGCAGGTTTGCCTGCAGTCCTATGTAAAACTGCAGATAGCTTATCATGATGAAGACAAACTCAGCTCTAGTGCATTGACCAACTGAGCTCTGCTACATCTCTTTAAACAAAGAATACAGGCAGTTATTGTTGTAAGGAATTATTGCTGTACCGATGATGAGGATGATAATGACGTCATTTATCTATTTTTATCATAAAATAATGCAAAATAATAAATAAAATTAAAACATTGTGGTCAAATGTGTAACGATTATGATGCAGTTCATTACAATATGCTTTCATGTTGTAATCTACAACCAATTTTTAGAAATGACCCCAAATATCCTTAAGGCTGGATTCACACATGTAGTTTTGTAGCAGTTTTTGATGCAGTTTTTTTTTTTTAAGCCAAATACAGGAGTGGAAACATTAGAGAGGAGATGTATCTGTTTTCTTTTATGCTTTTCCTTCTTTTTGGATCCACCTGTATTTGGCAGTTCCTGAGGTATCTTGGTCTAACAGATGTTCGATTTCCAAATTATTGGCAGCCATTGCAGTCGACTTTCTACAGACCATAAATGACATATAAACTGTAATTCTGTATGTGAGTCACAGCTTGCTGCCTCCTCCTCTCATGTTCACACGCAGTGTTTTCAGGAGTATTTTGGGGCGTTTACGCCTCGAAAAACGCCAGAAAAAACGGAAGCTGAACGCCTACAAACATCTGCCCATCGAAATTAATGGTAAAAACAGCATTTAGTTCATATGGGGCGTCTTTTTACGCCGCTGTTTTAAACAACGGAGCGTAAAAAGTTGCTCCGTAAAAAAAAGTGCATGTCACTTCTTGAGGCGTTTTTTGGAGCTGATTTTCCATTGAACACTATGAAAAACGCCTCAAGAAATGCCTGAAAAGAAGCTCCAAATTAAAACAAGATTCATTTTCAGCTTCAAAAATGCCTGAAAATCAGAGGCTGTTTTCACTGAAATCAGCTCCGTAATTTTCAGCCGTTTTTGACTCAGCGTGTGAACATACCATTAGGCTCGGCCTCGACATGTCACAGTTGCACTGGCAACACCTCCTAGCCAGGGTTGCCAACCTCCACTTCATAAATTTCTGGATAACTGAGCTAAAAATCACGGGCAGACCAAAATCATTGCCTGTGCAGTGTGCAGTGTTCTAGGAGTAACTCACCATGACCTGCCTAGGTAGAGTCGTGTGTTAACCTTAAACCATACTATCCCCCACCCCCATTTAGTAACGACACATGACACCGAGGTTGGATGTGAAATGGCCACAGCAGCCGTTTATTAATTTCACAGTTTTATAAAAACAATTTAAATCCGAAACATTCGGATAACTAGTTAGGAATCCACCAGAGAATTCCTCCTAATAATTCACATGACCCAACATGGGTCAGAATCATAAATAACAATTAAACGTTAACATTAACCCGAGCAGAGGAAGTCCTTGAAGCCCCTTCAGATGTTCCTTTCAAGAACACACCGAATTAGCCATCTGCAAACCACTAATTACCTCCAGCCGTAAACCAGCTCGGAAGCACCGTTCACCTCTGCAGATGGCTCCAACCACTAGAAGTCCACTTCAAGGGGATAACACCCGATGAAGCCCTCAAGTGATATACCGACCACTAGAAGTCCACTTCAAAGGGATAACACCCGATGAAGCCTTCAAGTGACATACCTTCTACCAGAAGACCACTTCAAAGGGATAACACCCGATGAAGTCTTCAACCATGTACCTTTTTTGGGGGACGCATACCCCCGATGCGACCCCCCCACCATTTTGTACTGACTGGCCTCAAGGACTCCCCCCGCCAGCTGCCATGACAACAGAACCTACTCCGGAAAAAAGAAAAACATGTTAAATAAGCACACAAAATAAAACAAAACGCTCATAGGCAGACGTACATAAGACCTAAGGAGTAACAAAACAAGGGTGGGAGGGTGGGAGCTTTGCTTAATGTGTGTTACTCCTCCCGCTGCTTCCGGCTCAATGCCGAGAAACAGCGGGAAGCGCAGTAACGGCCCCCCCGCCCCCCTTAACTCCTCCCCGTCCCTCCTTCAGCTCCTTCAACTTTCCCTGACCTCGTAACATTAACCCTTTCCCTACCAGGACGGTCATGTCGGCTTCCCTTAAGCCTGCAGCTGCGTCCAGCCTCTTCTTGACCTGCCTAGGTAGAGTCGTGTGTTAACCTTAAACCATACTATCCCCCACCCCCATTTAGTAACGACACATGACACCGAGGTTGGATGTGAAATGGCCACAGCAGCCGTTTATTAATTTCACAGTTTTATAAAAACAATTTAAATCCGAAACATTCGGATAACTAGTTAGGAATCCACCAGAGAATTCCTCCTAATAATTCACATGACCCAACATGGGTCAGAATCATAAATAACAATTAAACGTTAACATTAACCCGAGCAGAGGAAGTCCTTGAAGCCCCTTCAGATGTTCCTTTCAAGAACACACCGAATTAGCCATCTGCAAACCACTAATTACCTCCAGCCGTAAACCAGCTCGGAAGCACCGTTCACCTCTGCAGATGGCTCCAACCACTAGAAGTCCACTTCAAAGGGATAACACCCGATGAAGCCCTCAAGTGATATACCGACCACTAGAAGTCCACTTCAAAGGGATAACACCCGATGAAGCCTTCAAGTGACATACCTTCTACCAGAAGACCACTTCAAAGGGATAACACCCGATGAAGTCTTCAACCATGTACCTTTTTTGGGGGACGCATACCCCCGATGCGACCCCCCCACCATTTTGTACTGACTGGCCTCAAGGACTCCCCCCGCCACCGCGAAACAGGCCTTGACCACCTTAAGCCTGTGAGTTCCTCCACACCACCACCGCCCTTTCTATGCCTTCTGCTATAGCCAAGCTCCAAATATCAATGCCAACCTCGGTCAGATGAACCCCGTCACTCCTCCAGAAATTCCCCAATCCTGACTCCAAATCCCTATGCCTCACGCAAATGCCCCCGTTCTTTGCCACAAAACGGGACACCGCCCGGTTAACTTTTATCCGAGCCTTATTGACTCTCTCCACCGATCTAGCTAACCGCCAATGCTTCCTTGGGACTATGTCCGACCACACTACCACCAACTTGGGATAAGATACCCACAAACACAACAAATCATGTTTGATATCCCGCACCAACTCACGAAAAGGGCGGACTCCTAAGTCATTCCCACCCACGTGCAACACTAAAACCTCCGGAACCCTATCAAGCCGCACATATGTCTGGAATTCCGCCAACACCCTGTTCCACGACATACCTCTAAACCCCAGCCAATGCACAACCGCATCCTGTCGCGGAATGCGCAACTGGCGACCATCCGGGCGGACGTCCGCCCTCAAAGCCCCCCAGTGCACGTACGAATGACCCATCAACCACACCAGACAAGGAGGCGAATCTGAAACGGAAAACACAGTTAGGCACCACCATATAACATTTGCAAGCATAAACAACAAAATTACAACATATGGGGGCGGACATAGGACTTAAACCTTTTAGACTCCCAACGACCAATACGCCTCACCCCCTCATCATCCAACCCCCAGCGCCCTGCTTCCGTTGCTGCGCCAATCCGGAAGGAATGAGATGAATATGAGCCTGCTGCAACCCCAACCGCCGTCAAACATTTTTTAAAAACAGCTCCAAACTGAAACCTGGACAAGAACGACCCGTCCACATGACGTAACAAAGGCAAATCTGGAGACCCCCTGTTTTTTGTAAAACCCCGCATGCACTCTACTGGGCACATGACCGACCCCGGGAGAGCGAACAAAACTATCAGTTTTCCCTTCCCTAATTGGTCAGTTTTTGATCTACGCAACCATACCTCCAACCGATCTGCAAAAAGGCTCACCTCCCCAGATCTCAGCCCCCCTGCCTGTTTAGTACTTGGCGACACCAACTCACCTACTCTAAATGCTCCGAAGAACGCCAACGAGAAAGCCAACCGAAACAAATCCATTTCATCTGAAGAACGACATACCGATGCCAATGAACCGCCCAACAAGCCCAGCAAAGCAAACGACACCGGCCTTCTACTATCCGCCTCCACCCTACCTCTGCGCAACCCCTTCAAAGCCTGCGATACCAGAAATTCCTTCGATACATCCCGCAAGCCCCGCAACTTAAGCCCAAACGCCACCGCGGATATAAACCGGTTCACCTTCGCTACTGAAAACCCCCCCTCCCAGGCATCCCCTAACCAATACAAAAGTGCCACCAACCTGTCTCTATCCGTATTGACATCACCCAACTCTCTTACCCACTCCTCCCACTGCCTCCAACAAGCAGCATAAGCCCTCCACGTCGTGCGCGCCAAAGACCTTTGTAACAGCTGCTCTACGGGACCGATACCAGATCCCATAGATGATCCGGACACGCCAAACCGAGACGTTCCGCTCCCGGGGCCAATTCCCGAAACCGGTCCCACTGCGAGCGAGAAAGAGCATCAGCAACACAATTCCGTACACCCGGGACATGCACCGCCACCACCCACGCGTTCAGCGACAAACACACCAACACTAAATGTCGCAACAATTGAACTACCGGAGGAGAGGACGCCGTGATGTTATTAATGGCAAGCACCACCCCCATGTTGTCGCAGTAAAAACGGACCTTCTTATCCCTGAGCCTGTCCCCCCAAATGGTAGCCGCCACCACGATGGGAAACAGCTCGAGCAGGGCCAGATTCCGCGTCAATCCACTGGACACCCAGCTAGCCGGCCATTGACCTGCGCACCACGGACCTCCCCCGTAAGCTCCAAAGCCACCCGCCCCAGCCGCATCCGTGAAAATATTCAGATCACTCGTATCCTGCGCTGGGGCCATCCATAGCGAGCGACCATTGTACTGGCCCAAGAAGTCATCCCAAACCTGAAGATCAGCTCGGTGCTCCTCCTTGAGCCTCACAAAATGATGCGGCGCCCGCACTCCCGCCGTTGCCGCCGCCAACCTTCTACCAAACACCCTCCCCATCGGCATAATCCGGCAGGCGAAATTCAACTTCCCCAGCAGCGACTGAAGCTCCCTCAGCGACATTTTCTTCCTTCTACAAGCCCGTCGCACCTCCAGCCTCAAAGCACCCAACTTATCCGCCGGGAGCCGACACTCCATCGCCACCGAGTCAATTTCGATTCCCAAGAAAGAAATCGTCGCTACCGGGCCCTCCGTTTTTTCCGGCGCCAAAGGGATCCCAAAATCCCTCGCCACCTTCTGCAGGGCATGAAGCAAGTTACCGCAAACCGGCGAACCCCCCGGGCCAACGCACAAAAAATCATCTAAGTAATGGATCAACGAATCGACCCCGGATACTCCCCTCGTTACCCACTCCACGAAGCTACTAAACGCCTCGAAGTATGCACAAGAAAGAGAACACCCCATCGGAAGGCACCGATCCACGTAAAAGGCCCCATTCCAAAAACAACCCAACAGCCGTTGGCTTTCTGGATGGACCGGCAACAACCTGAACGCCGCCTCGATGTCGGTTTTTGCTAGCAGCGCCCCCGCACCCGCAGCCCGCACTAACCCCACCGCCTTATCGAATGAGGTATAAACTACGGAACACAACTCGTGATCAATCCCGTCATTTACCGACGAACCTTTGGGATACGATAAATGTTGAATCAAACGAAACTTTCCGGGCTCGCGTTTAGGGACAATACCCAAAGGGGACACAACTAAATCTTTTACCGGCGACTCCACAAATGGCCCCGACATGCGCCCCAACGAAACTTCTTTTAACAACTTTTCCGACACGACTTCCGCATGCAAGTAAGCCGATTTTAAATTCCTCCGCGTAACCGGAACCTCATAAGGAGGCGGAGGAATAACAAAACCAACACTAAACCCTTCATAAAGCAACTTAGCTGCCGCCCTATCCGGATACTCATTTAGATAAGGGGCCATCCTTTCCACCCTCACCGGCGACACCCCCTTGACCAGCCCCGTGCTGGTTCCCGGACCTCTTTTTCCGCAGACATTTTGCCGCCCCGTGTGATGCACCATTACACTCGGAGCACACGTGCTTGAACTTGCACGTGGCCCCAAACTTGCACTGGCCTTCATTGAATTGCCAGCAAAACCCCGCCTTTCCCCCGCCGCTTGGTCCACTCTGACTAGTCTGGCCTCCCTGGCCACCGCTCCCGGGAAAGGGCTGCCTAACCGGAGCCGTAACCCGTAACCAGAGAGCAATATCCTTCTGGTCCCACCGAATCGCCGGCCGAACCGCCTTCCGCTGACGGAATTGCTCATCATATCGCAGCCACGCCTGACCCCCATACGCCCTATGAGCCTCCCCAATAGCATCAAAATAACAAAATAACGCCGAACAATTTTCCGGCGCCTTTTCCCCTATCACACTAGCCAATATGGCGAACGCCTGCGACCAATTAACGAACGTCTGCGGGATAAGCCTATACCGCCGCCGTTCCTCCTCGTCCTTTTTACTCTCATCCCGCTTGCTCTTATCCAAATTGAATTTAGCCAGCGGCAAGAGAGAAAAAATTTCAACGTATTCATCTTTCCAGATCCGATCACGCACCTCCTGCTTTAAATGCGCCCCCAACGGACCCTCAAAACAAACATACACCTCCCCCCGAGCACGATCGTCCATGCGCACTCGATCGCCGTCCTTCTGTGCCTCAGTCTGCACCGACACCGCGACCGCCTCTTTAACCGCCACCACAGGACGCGCCTGCAACGATCCCACGTCCCTGGGGCCTTCCCAAACTACCGCAGGGGACACTTCCGTTACAACCGGCGCCGCGGCCCTATCAAGGCGCCCCACCAGCTCCCGTAAGCAACCCACTAAATCTGCCAAACCCGCTCCGTCGCGTCCGCCCGCGCCACTACCGGCCCCCGATGCTATGCTAGCAGCCCCCCCGCCGACACCCGACATAAAAATCGCTGGATAAGACAATAATGGAGTTATACACTCACCGGGCTGCACAGGCGCTGTGTTCCCGTCAGCCGGACCATCCTGACCTCGACGATAGACGTCCAGTTCACCTTCCTCCAGTTCTTCTCTCGCCGACGACTGTCCCTCCCAACGACATCCTCGGAAAGGGGATGAGGACGCGCTGACCGATGGGCCGGCAACCTGCCGCCCGACCGCCGGGACCCAGACTTCCGACCGGACCTGTTGCCTCGACGTCGCTGCAGATCTAGTCGTCCGTCTAGACGATCCTGACGAAGCCTGCCCCCTGGCCGGAACATCACCATGCGGGGCGGCCGTACCTTGCTCTCGACATCTTCCATCTGATGGGGGAGGGGTGACAGGGAGCCCGGCCTGCGACTCCCTGCTTACCGCCGGACCCCGTCGCGGCCTGGGATTCCTGCCAGGACGCAGGGCCTGGGAAGGGGCGGTCCTCCCAGCTGCCTGGCCTGCAGCGTCCGGGATCGGGCTCCCTCTGCGACGCCGTGTCCGCGGGACTACCTCCGGACTAAGGCGCTCTGGAGGTCGGGACCGCCGAGAGGGACGGGTCGACACAGCCTGCATCGCCGTCACCCCTGCCACCGCTCTCTGCCTGCCCAGCGCAGGAGCGGTTGTTGCCGACTCCCCCCCCGCCGCCATAGCCATGCTCGTAGGGGGGCCGGGGGAGGGGAGCCTGTCCCTTACAACAGACCCCGAACGCCGTGCCCGACGTGGCGAAACGGCGTCCGGGATCCGCGTTAATGCAGCCACGGTCTCCTCCAGCCATCCGGGACCGTGGTGCACAGCAGCGGCGCGCAGCCGCTCTAAAATCAAGGCCTCTGCCATTACTAAAAAACCGGGCAACGGGGAGCTTTGCTTAATGTGTGTTACTCCTCCCGCTGCTTCCGGCTCAATGCCGAGAAACAGCGGGAAGCGCAGTAACGGCCCCCCCGCCCCCCTTAACTCCTCCCCGTCCCTCCTTCAGCTCCTTCAACTTTCCCTGACCTCGTAACATTAACCCTTTCCCTACCAGGACGGTCATGTCGGCTTCCCTTAAGCCTGCAGCTGCGTCCAGCCTCTTCTATCACAGCCTCGCTTGTAGCTTTCCCCCGCTAACTTAGGTGATGTTTTCTCTGATTAGTCGTTCACTTTCCCTTTTTTTCTCCATCTGGCCCAGACCGCTGTGACGACTTATTCCAGCCACGACTCTTCTCTGCAGAATTTGACACGCAGACATGTTGGTTTCTCGCTTTTCCAGCATCCACCACACCTATACCCCATCCTCTAAACAAACTCGTAATCCAGATGGTAATAATGATCCCTCAGTGCACGACACATTAAGTAACCATGCCCCCTTTGTGCCCTCTGTAAATAGTGCCACACACAGCACCCCTTTGTAGATAGCGCCACACAGCCCCCTTGTAAATAGCGCCACACAGCTCCCTCCTATGTAGATAGCGCCACACAGCTCCCCCTTGTAAATAGTGCCACACAGCTCCCCCCTTGTAAATAGTGCCATACAGCTCCCGCGCTTGTAAATAGTGCAACACAGCTACCCCCCTTGTAAATAGTGCCATACAGCTCCCCAGCTTGTAAATAGTGCCATACAGCTCCCCCCTTGTAAATAACGCCACACATCTTCCCCTTGTAGATAGTGCCACACAGCCCCCATTGTAAATAGGGCCACACAGCCCTTCTTGTAAATAGCGCCAAATCCCCCCTTGCTCTTAGTGCCAAACCCCCTTGCTCTTAGTGCCACACCCTCCCCCTTTCTCAGTGCCACACTCCCCCCCTTTCTCTTAGTGCCACACTCCCCCCCACATTGCTCTTAGTGCCACGCTGCAAACAGAGCGAAGAGCGGTAGCCTACTGCTACCATTTTCCGCTGTGCCTGACGTGACTCACCATAGGAGGAGACGAGGAGGTCATGTGGCGCAGCGGCGGAGTTCCACTTCTGACTAGGTTCAGTGACGGCCCGGGAGTGGACCAGTCCAGTCAGCTGACCTGAGTCATCTGACCACATGATGCTAACATGAGGTCAGGTGACAGGTCAGGTGACTGGATTGGTCCACACCTGGGCCGTCACCGACCTCACTTGGCAGTGGCCTGCATATTTTCAAATTACGCAGAAGTCAAGCGGAATCTGAAAATATGCCCGGCCACGGCCTATTCATCCTTTACACTGCGCATGTACATTTCAGCGCATGTGCAGTGCAAAGTTCCAAAGAATGAGGAAAAATCTCTACGGATGGCAGAAAAAAAACACCAATTTTTGCCGACTGTCCGTACATTTTTGGACGGTTGGCAAACCTGCTCCTATCATATCTATATCTGTGAAACAGGAGGCTTAGGGCGATTAAAGAGGTTGTCTTACGATCCTATTAAGGGTTATGGATGTCATAGAGCAGGGTACCCCTCTGAGCCAGAACAGAAAGCTAACAAAAAGCAGCTTAGGTCAGTCAAGGTGTAACTTGGGCTACAATGCAAAATCTGTACCAAAGCCCCCACCGACCATATGCCATTTATAAAACTGGTATCTTATGTATCAGAGGGGCAGGGACCAGGTGCAACTGCTACCTCTGTACCCCCTATAGCTATGCCCCTGGTTCTCACTCTGGTAGACTCGGCTCACATAAGTATTACATGGTCAGCAATTTATTTGAATAGCCAAAATGTAATACTATGTTACCCCTTTAAAGTACCTTACAGAGAGAGAGAAAGAGAGAGAGAGAGAGAGAGAGAGAGAGAGAGAGAGAGCTGTGCATACTGTGTGTGTGTGTATGTATATATATATATATATATGTATAATTTATTATCATCCATGGGGGACCATGGAATAGCTTTGTAAAGGGGATGTGTCAGCATTATTCCATTTTTATAAATCAAAACATACAGGGCCCCTATGGATCTCTTTTTTCGCAGAACCGAGTAATAAATCCTGATCCTACTGTTCTTTCCTAAAGACGCACCTGCCGTTCTTGCAGAGACATAGAGGGATGCCGCTTCCTTAGATGGAGTGTTACTAATAGATTTTTCCTGGCTTGTGGTTGAGCTCCTATTAGTTACACTTGATCCCAGACGGCCATTTCCACGTGTACATCTGCCTGCCATGGAGACAGCTCTGTGCTCAGGAGTGGATATACTGCTCTCGTGGTAGAACGGGGTCTATACTGGTGATACTTTCTCTGGGCCTTACAAGTACGTGTTATATTTAATATACAGTACACAAGAAAATGGCGACAGCACACTGCGAACACTAATGCCATCTAAGCCACTAAATATAAATAAATATACATTACTGCTAAATCTACTTACAATAGGGAGGTTCTTAGCGCACATTTTGATCAAATTGTGTGAGCCCACCTGCCACGATAAGGCGACCTCTATGAGGTGGGAACCTACGCTGCACATACACCCAGAACTAGGACTAAGCCTACATATATCTGGGGATGGTAGGAACCAGCATTAAACTAATTAAAATCACCCATGGCAGAATGGGAGGAGTGCAAGATCAAAAAATGGAGGCAGTCACTAACCCCACATATATGAATCATATAAACAACGCAAAAGGTTGAACAGCACATTCCAACAAAATGAAACAAAACGTGTATGCAGGTGCAAGAACACCTGTGACTGCAAATATACAGCAGACAAAGAAATGGCGACAGCACACTGCGAACACCAATGTCACCTAAACCACTAAATATAAATAAATTGGCATTACTGCTAAATCTACTTACAATAGGGAGGTTCTTAGCGCACATTTTGATCAAATTGTGTGAGCCCATGTTATATGTTATATGTAATATAGTTGCTTATAATTGAGTGAATAATTTGAAGCTTGACTGGAAGGTCCATGATGTTTCTAAATGTCTATACATTGCTGCACTTGTGAGTCCTGTTGCTTTAAGTCTTGGTGTAAATCCTAAAAAGGGGAGTATAAATGGAGGACCACTTTTCTGGATCCTGTCCCAGTTTTGGCTCACCTTGTGAACAAAGCTTTGAAGAGGTGTTTGCAGGTAATCATGGCTGATGTTGGTAAAGGGACCATAACATTTTTTTGCCCCGACTCAGATCACTCTGGATCCACCGGTGGTCATAACTCTGGGTCCCGTGACCCATGTTTTGTAATAAAAGTCGGCAGGCCACTGAGGAGAGTTGGCCACTCATGTGAGCGTCTCTCTCTATTCATGTCTATAAGACGTAGGGAAATAGTCAAGTGCACATATCAGGCACACCCCTTCCCATACCGAGAATACCCCTTTCAATTTATTTCTTCAAGCAGGGGGAAGCAGAGAAAAGGATTTACTGTTTTGTCATGGGTATCCAAATCTGTTTTTGGCCCTAACTATATGTCTCCTGCACAGAGTAATAATACAACAGGGTAAATAAAAGCACAGTAAAAAAAAGAAAGAAAGCTGTGTCTGAATGGAAAATTATATTTTCCTATTCATTCGTAAGTTAAAGGGGTTCTCCAGAACAAACATTCATGACCTATATTTAGGATAGGCCATTAATTTTCAATCGGTGGGAGTCTGACCACCGAGACTCCTGTCGATCAGCACAATGACGACGTTAACCTTGCAGGAGTCCCCTTAATTTTTTACACATGGGGTGGGACGATGGGTAGGTAGTTGACTAGAACACAATGGGGGGGGGTCACAAAATATGGATGAACCTTAGGGACTAACGGTTGTAGGGCACATTATGACATCCCCGCCTTGGGCCCTATGAGAGCTTGTCCTACCCGTTTATACAGGCACATCAGATCATCTGAATAAGCGGTTATGTCTAGCAATGCCATTCATTTCCATATAAGTGAATGGGAGAAGGATGTAATACTGTGAACCGCCGCTACGAGTGTGACGGTGTTTAAAAGTGCGGAGCAGCGTAAGCAATGAAGGAAAGCCGCGGCCCCTTCAAACAGCTTATTTGCAGAGATGCCAAGAGTCGGACCCACACCAATCAGATATTGCTTGCCCATCCTGAGGATAGGCAAACAATATATCTCACCGGACAACCCCCCCCCCCCCACAATGACCCTTTTCTTCTCTGTAGTCTAATTGACTAGAATCAAGCTAATTGAGAGAAATGAACAGTATAGGACAATATCAGTCACTCAGCTGGCTCTCCTATAGTATATCAGGCTCCTTATATCCAGTAGGCCTTGATTACAAATCAATACCTGTGACCATATAATAAATAACTGCATGAAAGTGCCATGTCCGTGCCCACATCTGTGTGGCACTGCCCAGAAATTTACATCAGTTGTAGTCATTAACACAGCACTCAAAATACAACATTATGCATTGGAGCATCTGTCACGTAGCAGACGTGTGAGCTAGCCAGGGACCATTAGTGGCCTGAAGGAGATTGAGGCAGGCCATGGATGAGGGTGGTTTGCAGAATTCTGTGCAGGCCATAACTCAAATTAAGTGGTCAGCCCGAGTGTGGGAACCAGTGAGAGGGAGAGTATGTTGTGCTCAAAACCCAAAAGAAGAAAAGAAGATGTAGGCAAGTCCTGGTGGGATTTTTAAGCATCTGTGTTCTGGTGGGCCGCTTGGAGTGATGCAATGAGGACTGGTTGCCCAGTAGGCCTGACATATGGCCTAGTAGTGCTTTCCTGGATTGAGTTGGACTGGGTGAGGTACTCAGTGGGAGGGGTAGTGTGTAGGAGTCTGAAGACGTCAGGGCCCTATACAGCAGGCTGTGGTGAGTGTGTAGAAGTGGACGTGGTCGATTGTTCTATAATGAGATTGCCTATTGGACAAGAGTAGTAGAGTACTCCTTAAGAGTCTGGAAACTGTGACCAAGTCTAGAACCCTTGAAAGTCAGGGAGCTGCAAGTGAGAGTGCCTTGAAGCAGGGTTAGAGTATGGAAACATAGTGCCGTCTGCTGTTGACGGTGGGTGAGAGTTTGGGTGGGACTGTGTGAGGTAATATAGTCTGGGTGTGACCTCTGTGAACCCAACAGAGACCTGCAGAGGAATGATTTTTCGTGAAACGGTAAAGCATCCCTCCAGTCCTGGGACAACATTTTAAATATTATGGTGTATCTGGAGTAATAATATCTGATGCCCTCCAGCTGTGCCCCTCTGCCGTGAATCAACCGGTTTAGGGTCCTCTCTGTGCTGTCCCAAAATGGCTGCAGCTCTTCTTACTCTATGAGTCGAATACACTCCCATTGTTCGCTATTTGGTCGGAGCTGCTCACGTGAGCAGTTCTGTCCAATCCGTAAACAGATGGAGTGTCCTAGACTGTCTGAGAAACGCTGTGGCCATTTTGAGACAACACAGAGGGAACCTGAAAACGGCGGATCCACGGCACATGGGGGGGGGGGGGGTGATGGGACTGGAGGACACCAGGTAATATTACTCCATATACCCTATCACATTTATCATTTTGTCCTGATATCGGAGGGTCGGTTTAAGAGACTTTGCCACTTTGGATGAACTGTAACCGCCAAGATTGTGTGCCTCATTGAAATATTGTAACCATTAAGCAGGTTGTGCCTCTTATGGATATAAGCGTTACGTTTTGTGTGTAATATCAGTTGAGTTCAGTAAAAATTAATCTGTTCAACATTTATTTTCTTTTGTGTTTTCTTAAAAGTGGAACCCCTCCAATATCCACACATTACAGAATTGCATGCAATCATCATAATGATAAGATTGTAAATCCGATTTCACAGAATTGTTATGTTTAGACCCAGCAATAGTGGTAACATTAAGCAGAATAAAATGAAATGTAATCACCAACATAGACCCACCCCTCATTACGCTGGCAACAGGTCCAAGAACAACTCTGGTTGTAATCTCAATACTGTGTTCTAAGTGCCGAGACCTAGATATACCAATTACACTACCCCAGAATTTTTCCAAATTGCAGTGCTCACAGCGGTGCCACACAGCACACAGTAGTGTAGGCCAGGCAGACTGTATCACAAATGTGTCTCTCCACAATCCTCCACTTCTCTCTACTTAACTGACAGGAACATACGAGGATCCACTCGAATGTAGTTATCTCTTCCTGTGCCAATATCTACAGTCACAGATCAGCACTGGAGAATTCTGTCTGGCAGAAATGATCTATAATTGATCTCCACTATTAGAGTAGATGTTTGGTGTTTGGGGACAGTGTCAGGAATCGAAGACACTCATCGAATCCTAGATACTTATTTACAATGGGGGTGGAAGAGTCAGAGGCCTCAAGGAAGAGGCTATAGTTGCCTGAGCTGATGCTCTGCTCTGTTAACAGCATTCAGATATATGCTTTACGGCAGCCAGATGGACTATAGGAAACAATAGTCTGGAGGTGACCCATTGACTTCTATTAGACATTCTCTGTGACCTTTGCAGGCAGCGGGAGGAGGGGAGCTGTGTCCATCGCCTATTGTCAATGGTGGATCCTGTGTTATCTATATAGTGGTGTTAGGCCATATTCACACGACAGGGATTCTCGGCCGTGTGACAGACGTATTTTGAACGGCCGACGTAGAAACAATAGACCCCAAATGGAGCTATTCACACGGCCGACTTTTAAAAAAAAAAAAATGGAACATACCCTATTTTGGGCCATTTTCCCGTCCGCACGGCTCCCATAGTAGTCTATGGAGCCGTGTAAAGCACGGCTGCCACTTGGATGTGATCCGAATGACGGCCAAGCTTTCTGCCTTTCGCTCGCTCTCTTCTCCTCAAAGTGCATGTGAGGAGGTGGAGGAGGAGGAGATTTTTGCTCCCTGTAGGAGCAGAATCGCTAATCCCTGGCCACAGCGTTGCCAAAGCTGTGGCCGGTGATTCCGCTCCAGGAGAAGTCCCTGACGTCACTGTCCATATAAGGAGAGTCACGTCAGGGACCTCTCCTGGAGCGGTCCCCTACTACTGAAGCGGAATCCCCGGCCACAGCGGCCAACGCTGTGGTCGGTAATTCCGCTCCAGGAGAAGTCCCTGACATCACTGTCATATGGACAGTGACGTCAGGAACTTTTCCTGGAGCTGTCAGCTACAGTGGCGCTATCTACAGGAAGGGGGTGCCATCTACAGGGGTGCTATGTATAAAGGGGCTGTGTGGCACTACCTACATGGTGGCTGTGGCAGTATCTACAGAAGGCTGTTTGGCATTATCATCTACAGAATGCATTGTGTGGCATTATCTACAGGGGGACTGTGGCAGTATCTACAGGGGCATGGGTAGCATTATCTACAGAGGGCAGTATGTGTGGCATTATCTACAAAAGGCTGTGGAGGTATCTACAGGAGGATGTGTGGCATTATCTATAGAGAACAGTGTGTGGCATTATCTGCAGGGGCAGTGGCAGTATCTACAGGGGGCTGTGTGGCATTATCTACAGAGGGAAGGGTGTGGCATTATCTAAAGGGGGGCTGTGGCATTATCTACAGGGGGGCTGTGGCATTATCTACAGGGGGGCTGTGGCATTATCTACAGGGGGCTGTGTGCCATTATCTGTAAAGGGCAGTGTGTGGCATTATCTACAGTGCGGCTGTGGCAGTATCTACAGGGGGCTGTGTGGCATTATCTACAGAGGGCAGTATGTGGCATTATCTACAGGTGGTCTGTGGCATTATCTACATGGGCAGTGTGTGGCATTATCTACAGGGGGCTGTGGCAGTATATACCGGGGGTTGTGTGGCATTATCTACAGGGGGCTGTGTGGCATTATCTACAGGGGGGCTGTGGAAGTATCTACAGGGACTGTGTTGCATTATCTATAGAGGGCAGTGTGGTATTATCTACAGTGGGGCTGTGGCAGTGTCTACAGGGGGCTGTGTGGTGTGGCATTATCTACAAAGGGCAGTGTGTGGCATTATCTACAGGGGGGCTGTGGCATTATCTACAGGGGGTCAGTGTGTGGCCTTACAGGGGGCTGTGGCAGTATATACAGGGGGCTGGATGGCATTATCTATAGAGGGCAGTGTGTGGCATTAGCTAAAGGGTGGCTGTGGCAGTATCTACAGGGGGGCTGTGTGGCATTATCTATAGCGGGCAGTGTGTGGCATTATCTACAGGGGGCTGTGGCAGTATCTACAGGGGGCTGTGGCAATATCTACAGGGGGCTGTGTGGCATTATCTACAGAGGGAAGTGTGTGGCAAAAAATTGACAGATGAAATTCAGCAATTTTTAAAATGGACAGGGAAAAAAACGAATGCAAAACTGGTCAAAATCGTCCGTTAAAAATGGAAACATGGCCCGGAACGGAAACGGAACAGATGCAAAACTAATGCAAGACGGCTGAGAAAAACTAACCAAAACGGACGTTTTTATCAGATGACACTCGAACCCTGTCGTGTGGTTGAGCCTTACCTTTAATTGTAATCCTTATGTGAAGATAATGGGATGACTGTTGAGAACAGGAAGGATCAGTCTATTATGAGTGGTTGATCCTTTGTTATCTATATATAGGTGTTACCTGTCATTATAATCCTGCCTGTGATGATAATGAGAAGTGATCTCTACAGAACAGGAAGGGTCAGTCTATTGTGAATGGTGGATCCTTTGTTATCTATATATAGGTGTTACCTGTCATTAAAATCCTGCCTGTGATGATAATGAGATGACTGTTGAAAGTGATTACAGCAGAACAAGAAGACATCAGCCTATTGTGAGGCTTAGTGCCTAGAGGAAAAACTGCAAGATTTCAGGATTATTTTAAAATATAGATAATAATATGAAAAATTAGAAAACACATCACAAAATAAAAAAATTATAATGTTTAATATAAAAATTATATTTACAAAATAGAACATTTTCTGATAATATATTCCATGTCAGCGCTGTGCTAATTATTCACATTAAAAAAAAATCCTGAAATGTTCCAGTTTTCACACAGCTGTTTTCACACGTAGCCTGACATTTCCTGTAGCTCCCTTTTTAACTGTGTACACTGGGACAGACTCAGCAAAGTCATCTCATTCAGGGTGAAGGGTTTAATGACACATATCTCTATTGTACAGCTGGAGGCCTTGATAAGGCAAGATAGTAACACTATACGCACAGATAAGAATCTATATGCAGCCCCCTTGCCACTCTTTTGTCTCCAGGGGAAGTGGATGTACTCCATCTTTTCTGGTAAGTGCCATATATGAGATACACAAATCTTTCTTGCATTGTCTGTATATCATACCTCTCAACCGTCCCAGATTCAACGGTGTCCCACTGTCCCGGGGGTATGTCCTACTGTCAACTGTATCTGCATCCTCAGGACGCAGAAACAGTTGAACCCAATACTGGACTGTCAGCTCCCTTGAACTGTCAGCTCCCTGCTTCAGCATTAGTTCAGAGTGGAGGAGCAGAGGGAGCTACTCCGCTCACCGAGCACTCCCCAGGCACAGCGCTACTTTAAGCGCTGTGCCTGGGGAAGCCATTGACATCACTGTTCATAAATGGACAGTGACTTCAGGGGCTCCACCTGCAGCGGAATCCCCGTTGCTGAAGCTCTAGACGTGGTTTCCGCTCTTAGACGGAATCCCTGACGTCACTGTCCATATATGGTCAGGGGCTCCTCCTGGAGAGGAATCCCCGGCCAAAGCGTCGGCAACACTCTGGCAGGAGATTCCACTCCAGGAGTAGCCCCTGACGTCACTATTCATATATAGACAATGTAGTCAGGGGTTCCCTCTAGGATTATGCGCTGGCTGGGGATTCCACTCCAAGAGGGAATCCCAATGGCGCTATCTACAGGGGGTGAGGGTAGCGCTTGCTACAGGGGGTTGGCGCAATCTATAAGGGGTTGTGGTACTATCTACATCGGCACTGTGGCACTGTCTTTGTGGGCACTGGCACTAGAGGCAGCTAAGGGGACATTATACTGTATGGGGCAGCTAAGGTGGCATTATACTGTATGGGGGCAGCTAAAGGGGCATTATACTGTATGGGGCATCTATGGGGGCATTATACTATATGGGGAAGCTGTGGGGGCATTGTACTGTATGGTGGCAGCTAATGGGGCATTTAACTGTATGGTGGCAGCTAAGGGGGCATTATACTGTATGGGGCAGCTATGGGAGCATTATACTGTATTAGGTAAGCTATAGGGGAATTATACCATATGGGGCAGCTGTGTGGGCATTATACTGTATGGTGGCAGCTAAGGGGGCATTATATTGTATGGTGGCAGCTAAGGGGGCTTTATATTGTATGGGGCAGCTATGGGGGCATTATACTGTATGGGGAAAGCTATAAGGGCATTATACTGTATGTGGCAGCTATGGGGCATTATGCTGTATGTGGGAATTTGTGAGAATCATACTGCATGGGGGCATCTGTGTGGGCAGTATACTTTATGGGGGCATCTGTGTTGGCTTTATACTGTATGGGTGCCTCTATGGGGGCATTATACTGTATGTTAGCAGCTATGGGGGCATTATACCATATGGTGGCAGCTAGAGGGCATTATACTGTGTGAGGGCAGCTAGAGGGCATAATACTGTGTGTGAGGCATTATGGTAGCATGATACTGTGTGGACTGAACCGGGTGTGTATGGGCGGGGATTGGGTGGGATTAGAATCGTGGCGAATATAAAAAAAATTGTCCCTCTTTGTGATTCTTAACATTTTGGAGGTATGTGTATAGTCAGTGCTGCTGGGAGTGTGTGCTTTATGGCAGCTGCAATGAATGGGTGGTAACGGACAGAAAAGTGTCAATAAAGTAATACAGTCTCCAGGGCTCCAAAATGAGACCCAGCATCCTTACCTGGGGGTTAAAATATGCTGGGGTGAGGCCACCTTACCCCATCCCAGTCTATTACAGATGGGCCTGCCTGTTAACCCATTAGTACCTTTGCCCCACACTTACATGCAGAAAACATAATGAGGGAGTCAAAGATAATGAGGGAGTCAAATTAGCTCCAAAAACAGATATTGTCTGGATTTACAGTGATGATTGAATTCCCCTATATTAATACCATACTTAGCAGCATTAATCGCCGTATCGTTTAGTCCGTACAGAACATTATTGGGAAGTATTGCTGTGTAAGGGATTATGTATTCATATCACCCTCCTACCAAGCAAAAAATCAATTACATGATAATTCTGCCACGCCGTATGATAATATGATATTCCGGTTTTGTTTTTTTTAAATAAAATGTGATAAATAGCAGGCGATTTTTCGGAGGCAGATATGTAGCTCTCTGATAATTCTTATCTACGTGACGCGCGTCTCTGGCAGCGCTGGATATAAAGGTTCTGTATGAAGGAGCGTTCGGCGTTTACAATATATTGAGCACAATGAAGAAATGTCAGGCCTGGATTGATGGGCTTCACTTTAATATTATTGCTCAGTAATAGATAATGTTGAATTTCTGTACAGAAATCCTTTTCCCAGTGATTGAGTATAAACCGCTCTAGAATACATTTCCATTTGTAAGCACCAGACAAGAACATGGCATCAATACATCCAATACTCAGGTTTTACACGACAAATACTAGTATATCTCTGCTATTCTTAGAACTTTTTAGTGGAGTTGTCCATCTAGAGACAAACAACTTTTCCAATTCAACATCTCTGCTTGCTGTTAGTGAATGGAAACATTCTGTTCACATCCAGAAGCTACAAAAACCTGTCCTGACCATGTGCATGGCTCGGTGTATGGGTGCGTTCACACGTGGCGGACTTGCATTGTTTTTCTGTATACTACAATGTAGGCCTATGGGGAAAATATTCTAGGATGCAGATACGCCATGCGTGAACGCACCTTATCAGAGTTTGCTTTTGTAACGACCATGTACAGAGCAGTAACTTGTAGCTCCTGGGTCCCAATGCAAAATATGTTACAGGGCCCCAACATCCATGTGCCACGTATAATAGATAGCAGGGTGTAGCTATAGAGGGTGCAGAGGAAGCTGTCGCACCTGGCCCCTTGTGACTGAGGGGGCCCACAGGCCTCTCCGCCACAAAAGGAGACACCAGTATTAGAAATGGTATATGGTAGGTGTGAGGCCCAGTTGCAGATTTTGCATTGTGGCCCAGGAGCTTCAAGTTATGCCTCTAAGGGTATGTTCACACGGCTTATTTACGGACGTAATTCGGGCGTTTTCCGCCTCGATTTACGTCCGAAAATGCGGCTCGATAGCGTCGGCAAACATCTGCCCATTGAAAGCAATGGGTTTTACGTTGGTCTGTTCCCACGAGGCGTAAATTTACGCATCGCTGTCAAAAGACGACGCGTAAATAGACACCCGCGTCAAAGAAGTGCCTGTCACTTCTTCAGACGTAAATGGAGCCGTTTTCCATTGACTCCATGGAAAAACAGCTCCATTTACGTCCGTAATTGACACAGCGAAAAAGTGCCTCAACATGCCATTACGCCTGAAATTACGGAGCTGTTTTCTCCTGAAAACAGCCCCGTAATTTCAGCCGTAAGGGACGCTGCCTTGTGAACATACCCTTACTGACAGCAAGCACTGATCTTGAATATAGTGAGAAATTGAAATACAACATATATTAGAAAGTTGCAGACCCTTTCAGTATAGAATGATTAACCATTTTGAGATTTTCCAGTTTGATGCAAAATAAGCTTAATAATTGTACAAAGAAGTTTGAATATATAAAATGTATGAAGAAAGTTTTAAAACGTTCTAATATACAATGGGGGAGATTTTTTAATACTGAAGCACCGTCCAAATCACCAATCTGTCCTCCAGTGCAGTGCGCGCTATATTCTATAACAAGGCGCATATCCTGTGGTTGAATATGGCACAGGCTAAAAACAAATCCAGGTCACACAGATTGCAGCTCTGAAGCCTCGACCACGTTTCCCTGTACATTCAGACGTGTTCGGAAAAAGTCACAGGGGCTTCATAAAGAGCTCGAATGTCAAATTTTTAAAATGCGGAGCGATGGAAACACATAGGGGGGATTTATGAGGACTTGCGTTTTAGATGCTGGTTCTTATGTAAAGATTGCTGAAGTAAGAAGCGCCTAGTTTATTAAGAGGTGCACGTCTCTTAATAAATTAGGATCATCTCTGGCCGTCTGTGCGCCAGAAAGCCAGCTCTACTGCAGCTACGAGCCAAAGTAGACTTGCGCTATAATTTATGCGACTTTCTTAGACCATACCCTCTTCCGCTAAGCCTCACCCACTTTTTATGTAACATACCGGGAGCGGCGCAAATGCCAAAAGTCGCAGAAAACTAGCATAGAAAGAATAATAAATCCCCCCTAAAGTTTATTAGAAAGTTGCATAATTGTTTTTTTTATTATACTACCTTTTTAAGACAGCGCCACCTCTTGTTGTAATTCTGTGAAGTCCTCTCCATAGACAAAGTCCTAGTGTTATCATTTGGCAGAGATATTGGCACCTCAGCGGTTAGCCCTGCTATGTTGCAGTACTGAGTAATGGGTTCCGATTAACATCTGCATTTTCATGAGTTATCGTGTTAAATATATGAATAGTTATACCTTATTTTACCTGTGGGGGCACTGTTTTGTTTTTCCTATCAAATAATTACAGCTCTGCATTAACAATTTTACAGAGAAAGACAACTCAAGAGCTTATATTTACAGAGGTTTCCTTTTATTTTACGGTGAAATACTCTTTGAAGTCAAATAATTGGATTTTGCAGGTTGATAAAATTCTCATTACTGTGTAGTCATAGAGTTCGCACCTATGAAATATGAATATGGATGTAGTGAACTGTTCATAGACCACTGTGCTTCATAGTCCATGTATCAACCCAAAACACTCAGCTTTCTATAGTTGTATTACTCATTAGATTAACTTTCATTTTATTTATTTCTTCTAGGTTGTGGTGAAAACAAAGACTGAATATGAACGCGATCACAAGAAAGGGAAATTTCGCCCCCCGAAAATTGCAGAATTTACAATCAGTATCAGTGAAGGGGTTTCTGAAAGATTCAAGGTGAGCGATATATATGAGGCCACTAATTATGATCATGTGTTGTATGTATGAGGAATAGTTAGGATGGAACATGTAGGATTTGGAGTTTCTGATTGGTTGGGCACAGTTGTGTGTCATAAATCACGTTAAAGGTGGAGGATTTCTGAGTTGGCTGTCCTGGTTGTAAAAGACACTGTGTCGTTAAATCAAAAAGTTGAGCAGCTTTGTAAATACATTCTATTACATTACTTATCTTGTATAGAACTTCACTTACAGCCTGTATTATATCTGAGCTGCATTCAGAATTCTACAGGCTTCAGAGCTGAAATTTCCCAACATTCCCTGCTGGTTCAATGTCTGCACAGAGATTGTTCTAGTGGTCTATATTCTGGGAAGTGTAGTCCTTAAACCAGACACTCTACAGTAATCAAATATAAGAGCTTAGCTCCTGTTAAGGAGTACCTGTCCACGAGCTTGTTGACTGTTTCCATTGATAAGCAACATAACTGTCAATTTATTTCTAGATTTATTGTCCCATTATCGATCCACATATTGATGACATCAGGTAGTGCCTTAGTTGTCTCAAATTCATAAGCTCAGCCCTCACTGTGCGCAAGTCACCTAAAATCCCCTTGTAAGGAAAGTATATGTGTCCATGCCTATAGAAATAGTGAACGGGATCCCCACATGAGACCCTTATTAATAAAAGCCATGTCCAGACACTTCTGTCAGATTGATGAACTGACACACTGTCCATTGCCAGCCAAAAATCATAAATGTTCGATTGATGATGCCCGACCGCAAGGGGGCGAGCCGCACGAATGTGGTCGTGCAGCTGGGGGAGATTGGTGTTCCCCATTCTAGCAACTTCTCTATAGATGTTGGGGCCGATGTTCTGTTCCCTGAAAGGGAATACGATGTATTTAATTTTAGTTTCATTCATTAGATGTAAGTATATAGATGATATATAAGGTTTTTAGTCTTTTTTTAATGTTGTAATTTTTTATTTTTAATTTTTAAGACTTCTCATATAGTAGACACAACCACTTCCTTCCTGTATTTCCTGTATAGACAGTACAGCATAGTGCTTTATGGCAGCTGCAATGAATAGGAGCCATTTTATATAAATGATTACAGTCTCCAGGAAGTGATGGAGTACAACCCCCTCCTTGTTAATGCGGTGCTTGTATTTTCCTCCATAATTGGCCTGATTGTTGGATCAGAATATAAAATTAGGCCATGTAAGAATACGTTGAAACATTGATAAACTAAAACTTTAAGGCCCAAGTGGGAATTGGGGAGGACTTCGCCTCTAGTCGCTTGGATCCCCTTTTTTTTTTTTATCTCTAGGCTGACAATCTACTTTGGAATTGATTAGCTTCTGTATCTATATCAGTACACTGCTCATATGGATTTCTCATTTAAGCACAACAGTAGGGCAGCATATTGCAATGGGATGTGGGGTCTTAAAAGGGTCTATTTATGATTAGAAAACTAGGTCTGCTTTCTCCCCAAGGACCAGCACCGCCGTTGTCTATGGGCTCTGTCTGGTATTGCAGCGCAGTCCTATTTAAAGGGGTTGTCCAGAATTAGAAAACCATGGCTGCTTTCTTCCAAACGCAGTACCACACCTGTCCACAGGTAGTGTGTGGTATTGCAGCTCAGCTGAAATCACTTCAATGGAGCTGAGCTGCAATTCCAGACAAAACCTATTGACGGGTGTGGCGCTGTTTCTGGAAACAGACCATAGGCCATAACTAATGCAGTGAATCCATTGCCAGAAGTTCACTTATACCACCTATATTGAAGGTGTTTATATATCCCCATCCTAGTAAACACCTTCCCATAGAGATAAAACATTGCTGATTCTGCAGTACATGGGATGAGAGTTTTTTTTTTATAGGCAACAATCATGATCTACACTGGTAATAAAGTTTACAATGAACACAGTCCCTCTTCTTCTAATATATCTGTCAACAGTCCTGATTGTTTTACCTTATTTCTAGTTTTTTTTAGTATAAGAAATGGACAGAGTCGCCGTATTTCTGGGGGGGGGGGGGGGGGGTTATCTGGGGTCTGGATGGGCTATAGATGTGTGACACAAATGATCCGGGGAGTAGAGCTCGCTATAGACATAAAATAAATATTGCCCACAAGATATTTTGGACTAATGAGCATAAAAATTTCCCAATCCTATAGCAAAAATATACAATGCCATGCAACATATTCGACACCCCAAAAAAAGTGAACAGATTTGTCTGGATTACAAATGGCACTACACAGACTGGGGCAGATGTATTTATGTCAATTTGCTGAATATGGCGCACACACAGTACAGTGCGTCAGTATTAATACAGCTCCCCCATTGTACCAGCCAATATATATATATTCATAGAGTAACGCCCACATACGTCAGCCCTGTTAATAAGACTATTTATAGCATTAGCTAATAGACTTTTCCAGGAAAATGACACTTTTGATCTAAGGCCTACGGATATCTGTGTCATTTGATTTTGTCCGTACATTTGTCAGATTTGCACGATTCACTGCACAAAGGGTTCACGGTATTGATTTACATTGTAGAAAAAGAAATGACTGTGTAAGGACTGGCACTTCTTATGTCAGCTAGGTAATGACTAGCTATAGAGATTTCTGCTTTAAATGTCCATTTAGTCTATAGCCTATCTAGTCTACGTTGTATGTGCAATTGAGTGCAGTCTAACAATAGAACAATCTATTGTGTAATCTACATGCTGCAATTTTGTTGGACAGTCCCTGCCGCTCAAATGCGTCAACCATCCAGGGGTTCCATGTTATCTAGTGCAAAGCATTTGTATAATTTTTTTGTGATCGTATGGCCATAAGGTGGCACTGTTTTGTGTCTGAGAAATTATTGTCTAGGAAATAATTTATATGTTTTTATTTTGACCAGAACAAACTGTGTGTCAAACGACTTTTAGATGTTTCGTTGAAATCTTGTGAAAATTCTACATTTATGTCACTTGGTAGAAGTCACATAATATCTCAAATTCCAGATCAATTTTAAAGGGGTTGTCTGCTTTAGACAATCTCTTTATTAGAAGGGTCCCCTGACAATATGTTGATTACTGCTGAAACCCCCGGCGATCAGCTTTAATCTGTGTGGAAACACAGCAGCAAGTGTTCAATTTCCATGCAGTGCCACCACAGGTGAAACGAAGCATTGCACAGTTCACATTGTCATCAATGAGCTGCCCGTTAAATGTACAGGTCCTCCAGAGCAAGAGACGCTCTTAGTAGCCACTCTCTGCTCTGGCTATTAGATGAGAATCCTGAATGGGGAACTCTCTCTATAAACCTAGAATTCACGAATAGGGTATTTGACAATTTTTTTTTTATAGCTACACCTCTGATTAGGGATTATTAACTGCCTGTCTGTATTCACACATTTGCATAATATAGACATCTACTAAATAATGTAGAATAATAATATAGAGAAATAATGCAATTTACCAAATCGCGTTCCTGTTGGGATTCGTCAGAACGCCGTTTGGCCGTAATGATGTTATTAACATTTGCCCGTTGTTGTCTCTTTGGGATTATTCAGCATTCTGTGTTGCTATGACGTGCTGCTAGGTAGCCACAGCATCACACACGGGATATTGTAAGATTTTATGTTTCAGGATCTGACAAGATTAGCTGTGTGCTGAAAATTTCATGCTCATAATTAGAGATGGTTGAGTTCATTTGTAAGAGTTTCACCGATTCTCATATTAATTCACGATCTATCGGCCATTGTGCAATTACGGTCGTCAAACTGTAGTAAATTGATTTCTCATTGCATTTACTGGGCTGGTAGAATGGGGCAAACCAGTGAATTGAGTGGATAGAGTCGCCCATCTCATCTTATAGCTCCAAAGAGAGTCTATAATTCCATTGGGTGTGCATGTGTTACACCAACCGGTCATCTACACAACGCTGTAACATATGGCAAACATTTGGTAATCTACACTTTATATATTAATAAATACTATACAGTTAGGTGACCCCACTGAGTGCGGCATCCCACACTCTGCCCACTAATCCCGCTTGCCTGGACTGCCCACCAAAAGAACCAGTGGCGTCCAGTCCCATCCGACTGGCGACCTGCTAAATAGCCTGTGCCCCACCGATTTGCAACATTGCCATAAGCCTGTGGTTTACTCGCCCAGGAAATGCCTGTTCCATGCGTACTCTGCCACTATGCTGTCTTATCACTAATCCATTACATAACATTAGAAGGTGAAAGTATAACAAGTGCATGTGCGGTCCATGTCTAGTTCTACAATACTGAGGCTTAGAAGGTGGGCGGTATCTTCACACTGTAAGAGAACGGTCTACCGGCCCTTAGAAAACATTGTTCAATGACGATTACTGATCAGAACGGAATTGATTCTCCCATTGTATTCTCCGGGCTCGCTCTTCTCTAGTCCTAAAGTCCTAACTTCAAGCAGAGAGTCCATAGTTCTGTAATAAGGCTATGACTGCAGTCATGGAAAAATAAAGAGTCAATGTGGAACAGTCCGCTGCTATTTCTGACCGTATACATTGTCATAATCCCTTCTGCCGGCTGAGGAGAACATGAATAATTGATGGTGCTTCATAAATGTGATAATTAATAGGGGTGTCGTCTGGAGCTACCTCCTGGGTCCTCGATAATTGAGAATCATCATGCTCACTGCTGTTGTTGTTGATTTCAAGAGTCCTGAAGGATGTTTTTCTTACAAAGGCAAATATTTAGTATAATTAAATGATGCGGCATTAACTACATATCTGTATCATAGGGCTAAGTCCGGACGTGGCGGAAAGAATCTACCGCAGATTTTGATTTAAATTCACATTTACCACAGATTTTTGTATGGAAAATCCGTAGCTTCCCATTATTTCCGTGCTGATTATTTCCAATACGTGTGACTAGGGTTCTGAAAACTCCACCCACATGTATTGTACGGTAAATTGCCACAGTTTGTGGCAGAGAATCTGCACTGTAATTCCGCTACATCTGAATATACCCTTCGAGTAAAGGATTTTGCTAAGCAAACCAGTCTTTACTCGGTGCATCTAAATTATTACCAAAATAACAGGACAGTGCAGCGCTCTAAACTAAATTCAGTGTTCACCGTATACGCAATGTGGCCAAAAGTATGTGGACACCTGACTTTTACACCTATATAAGCTTGATGGACATCCCATTCCAAAACCATGGGCATTGGCTATAACAGCCTCCTCTCACCTGGTAAGGCTTTCTACAAGATTTTGGAGCGTGTCTGTGAGAATTTGTGCCCATTCAGCGAAAAGAGCAATTGTGAGGTCAGACACTGATGTTGGACGAGAGGGCATGGCTCACAATCTCCATTCTAGTTCATCCAAAAGGTGTTGGATGGGGTTGAGGTCTGGGCTCTGTACGGACACTCGAGTTCCTCCCCATTAAACTCGTCGCACCATGTCTTTATAGACCTCGCTTTGTTCCACTGATGCATAGTCATACTGGAACAGGAGAGGGCTTTCCCCAAACTATAGCCATAAAGTCGGAAGTATACAATTATCCAAAATGTTGTAGCTTTAAAGGGGCTGTTTAACAAAGCCTATGTAAAAGTTTGCATTGTTGTTTTTTAAAAAAAATAAAAATGTCTATCAGTGTGTTTGTTGCAACTTCCTAAATATATTTTATTAAAAAATATTTTAACTTTTTTAGATACAGCTGCTTTGTATCCTCTATACAGAGCATCTGTATCGTACGCTAAGACCTGAATCCACCAGGTTCGCGGGACTGACCGGTTCAGTGACAGTGGGTCCTGCGTGTCTCTGACACACAGGATCCACCATTAATCTATTACATCCAAGATATGAACTTAGATGTAATTGGTAACAGATCGATCCTGCCTGTCAGAGACACACAGGACCCGCTGTCACTGACCCCGTCAGTCCCATGGATCTGACAGATAAAGGATTCAGTGCAAGATACAGCTGCTCTGTATACAGGATACAACATGCTCGGGACATTCCCCCCTCTATTATCCAAAGTAGAGAGCTACTGAAAAGTGTCTCCCATTCTTAAGAACCCATCGTTATATCACATGGTTGCCCACAGTGATAACATGGTGAATTCAGCTGTTGGACCCTCATTCAGAGAAGGATTTTTTTTAGATGGGACAACCACTTTAATGTGAAATATTTTGTAAGGCTGACATGTGCTGCCTTCTAGGTAGATGAAGTAGATAAGTAGATGAAACAGCCATACTCATAGTAGGGTATACAGTCCCTATCTATATACTTGATTGCAACTAAAAGGACAAGAGTCCAGGACGTACAGTATTTGAGCAGGTCAACTATGGCAGAAATCCATAGCTGTTTACAAATCTGCCAATTAGATCTATGTAACGATCAATTCACATATCCACTGGTGCAAATTAATCCATACAACTATTAATCCATACAACTATTAATCCATACAACCATTAATCCATACAATCATTAATCCATACAACCATTAATCCATACAACCATTTATCCCTACAGCCATTAATCCATACAGTCTGACACTTTGCACAATTCCCATATGTAATTTGCTGTGGTCCTTAGTAGAGTCGGCACCCATTCATTGCTGGTTGAGGTAGCAGCCATTGTGATTCTTCTACTGATGGTTTTTGGAATGATGACCTTGGCTCTCGTGAATATCATTGCTCACAACTGTACCGAATTAGGTCGGACAAGTTCTATTCTCTATCATCTATATCACCTCAATTCAGCCATCTGTTTATCGGTTAATTTTTACTCTGTGCAGTGTAGAAAAGAAGCTCCTGTTGGGAAACTGTCAACATAGTCACATAGTTAAGGCCCTTGGACACGTGTCAATGATCAGGCGAACGAGTGCTCGTACAAACGCCTGTTCCCGATCATTGCACGCACTGTGATGCCGACAAACAAACAAACGCTAGTCATCTGCCGATCGCATCTATTATGTGGGGTAAAAAAACGGTCGCTTGTTGGCGGCACATGTAAACAGGGGATGTGCTGCCCATAAGATCCAAATGTATGGGGACGAACGAGCGTAATAACTCATTATTGTTGCGTTTGATTATTGCTCCGGATCATTGCTCTGTTTGAATGGAACAAACGAGCACCGATCGACATCACGTATTGTCAATCTATTCTCGTTTTACTGGCAGAATATCTGCCCGTGTAATAGGACCTTTACATAGTTGATAAGGTTGAAAAAAAACACTGGTCCATCAAGTCCAAACAATAATCCTACAGTGTGGATCCAGAGGAAGGCAAAAAACCCTGATGAGGAGGATGCCAATTGCCCCATATTAGGTGAATAAATTCCTTCCGAATATGACAACCAGAATAAATTCCTACATCAACTTCCAATCTACAAAGTCTAGTAACCATAACTCGTAATATTATACTTTTGGAGAAATGCATCCAGGCCCCTACCGAACCATCCATCAACCATCACAACATCCTGTAGCAGAGAGTTCCATAATCTTGGTGCTCTTACAGTAAAGAATCCATGTACTTATGACACCTTCTTTCCTGTAGATGTGGAGGATGCCCCCTTGTCATGGTTACCTTGGTGTGGGGCCTAGGTGTAAAAAGATCATTATAAAGATCTCTGTACTGTCCAATTATATATTTGTACATTGTAATTAGATCGCCCCCTATGCCGTCTTTTTTCTAAACTGATAGCCCCAAGTTTGATAACCTTTCATGGTACAGCAATCCGCCCATTCCCTTAATTACTTTGGTCGCCCTTCTTTGCACCTGTTCTAGTTCAGCCATGTCCTTCTTATACACAGGTGCCCAAAATTGTACACAATATTCCATATGTGGTCTGACTAGTGATTTGTATAGAGGCAAAACTATGTTCTTTTCATTGGTATCTATGCCTTTTTTGATGCATCCTATGATTTTATTAGCCTTGGCAGCAGCTGCCTGGCACTGGTTGCTAAGGTTAAGTTTACTGTCCATGCTGCTCTTTACAGATCCGTCTCTCTGTTAAGTACTTTGAGTGCACAATGATGTCTTGCAATAACTGGGTTGTGGGTCAGATTGCCTCGACTTGGGAGTGTGTACTGTCAGAGAGTTGCTAGGCTATATTTACATGGGTTGTTGGCGCTCTGGTAAATTACCACAAAAGCCAGTTCTTACACTACACACGATCCCGATGCAATTTATAACAGCAAGGGTTCCAGAACATTATGCCCCAAAGGAAAATGGAACAGGCCCTTCAATAAAACCCCAACAAAAAATGCATGTAGTTACATCTTGGGTTTGTGTCGTTATTTTCGTGGTGTGATAATGGTGCACCCTACATGATGTCCTACTATAAGACGGAACATTCCTTGTATACTATTGACATTAGTGAGGCGTGAGGCGTACTGTCTCTCCCACTGAATTCACACCCCTGAATTGACCAGACTACAAAATATTTGTTTCTGCTGAAGGGATAAGTGTTCTATCTATCTATCTAATCTATCTATCTATCTATCTATCTATCTATCTATCTATCTATCTATCTATCTATCTATCTATCTATCTATCTATCTATCTATCTATCTATCTATCTATCACTATGTAAATTGTAGATCTAAAATGATAGTCATCTTCTAAATAGACAATGAAACATATCACCATAGCAATCTCCCACGCTGTTACATTTACTTAAAGGGAATGTATCACATATACATTTTTTTTTTACTAATGAAAACTAGATACTGACATACTCTTTTTACAGCAGCCACATGGACTATAGAAACCTGTAAACAAGAGGGGACCCATTGACTTCTATGGCAGAGTTTTCTAGGCATGCTCTGTGACCTGTGCAGAGGTCATTGTGCAGGGAGGGGGAGGAGGGGAGATGTTTCTTTTACTTATTGTCAGTGCTGGATTCTGTGTTATCTATAGGAAGGTATTACCCTTCATTGTAATCCTGCCTGTGATGGTAATGAGATGACTCCCGAGAAGTGATCTCTACGGAAAAGAAAGGGATAGGAGGGGAGCTATGTCCATCCCTATTATTACTGGTGATAATGAGATGACTGCTGAGAAGTGATCTCTACAGAACAGGAAGGGTTAGCCTATTGTGGGGCTCAGAGGCCAGTGTATAAACTGCAAGATTTCAGGATTCTTTTTTACATTTAGGCCTCATGCACACGAACGCATTTTTGCGTCCACAATTCATTTCGGATGATTTGTGGACCCATTTGTTTCTATGGGCCCATACACACGTCCGTGGTTGACACAGACAATGTGGGGGCCGCAATTGTGGACCGTAAAAACTCAGGACAAGTCATTTTATGGTTCGCAATTTCGGTCCTGCACCATTGAAATGAATGCACATCTTTTGTGATTGCGGACGGCCTGCGGATGACACGTCACGGCCGTCGGTGCCTGTAACCACGGGTCATGCTACGGCCGTGTGCATGAGGCCTTGGAGAGTTAAATAAAAAAAGAAAAAGCACCCCTAAAAATAAAAAATTTTTAAGGTTTAATGTAAAAGCTAGATTTAAATAATGGGTAATTTCTTGATGATAAATTCCCTTTAACAGACAGTTTACATCAGGGAAGCTTCATACATTTGACCACTTCGTGCTTGTTTCCAGAATATCAGGCTCTAGAATCTCTATTCTACCTTATTGTACAGTGGGAGTAGAATTTCTAGTGTCATGCCTACATTTTGTATGACACTCATATTGTGACAGGTTCCATCAGTTCATAGCAGCAGTTGAGAAAACCGCATCTTCCTTCAGTGAATTTATTTTATTGTGCAAATCATCATCATACAAAGAATAGAAGCAACATTTCGGCCTGTAACAGTGGTTGGGTCTTTCTTGAAAAAGACCCAGCCACCACAACGGGTCGAAACGTTGCTTCAATTTTATGTACAATGCTGATGGGAACAATAAAAGAAATTCCCTACAGGGGATGCTGTTTTCTTAACTACTACTTGGAATATTTTTTGGGGAGTGAAGACCATCCCATATGAGTACGTGCACAAAGTTATTCCATAACAGAATCAGGAGGCGAGATGAAAGCTCGTGACAAAGTCAGGAGAGACGGGAGATGTTTAAGAAAGCTACAATCTGGATTGCCTGGCACATATACTGATACGGAGCCTGAGCCCTACACAAGAGGATAACTGTATCCGTAGCAAAAGAAGAGAAATGATATTAATAAAATCCTGGCTCCCGAAAATAGATTATTGCAATAACAATCCACTGTAAGCACTGCCATACATCTCCCTCACCAGACGCTCACCCGGCTCTATGGGATGTGTCACTTTCTTGAGCACCCTTGTCAGAAAGCATTCTTCTTTATATACCCCCTCTTGTAATGCAGCTTCTTAAAGAGCCACAAAACCTAAAGATCACAGCTCATGAAAGTAAAGCTATAAAAATAAGTCATGTATATGTATGTAAATGTCTCTGAAGCTTCTCGGAACTTGAGATATGTGAGATAAGGTAGAGGTCGTGGGGCAAGGATTTTTTTTTTGGTCATCCTGCCACTATTTGCTAGGGCTTGTACTGATACTCTGTGATTCGTAGTAAGGAATAAATTGCTTCTTACAGAGCGACATCTGATGCATCATTATGGATGTTTGGTCCTTTACGTTATGGCCCCCGCCAAAAACAGTGGGATCTGCCGACGAAAAACAAATGCATAGGCCTAAAGATTGCACAGAAAGTGTAATACATAGACGTCTCGAAGAAGTCACTCTTACGGATTCTGGCTCATAGAGAGGGACTCAAGTGGTCGATATGCTGCCGACCGTCCCCAGCACAGACTCAGGATAAAATGATCTACTGTGGTGTTATTTAGGCAATGTATGGTGGTATGTTTAGGCATTGTATGTGGTATTATGTGGAGACTTTATGGTACTGTTCCGTTTTAAACGGATGTTGTGCTTCCGTTTGTCTTCCGTTTTAAAATCAGAAGGTATTAAAATTAACTTGTCACATGACACAGGGAACACCCATAGGAACGTCACATGATCGTTTTGGCGCAGTTTTCTCTAGCTTTCAGAGTATAACCACAAAACAGGGCCATAAATAATGAATTACAGCAAAGTGCAATGTGTGTATTTACTTACTTATTTTCTGACGCTGCGCACGAGTTCCCTGATCCCAACGACGCTACAACAGCTCCTTTGAAAGCTCCTCCCACGCGGCATCCTTTTTGTACCGGTCGTGGTACGATTCTGCCCGCATATCCCACAGTTCTGGGTGGTCATGCACCATTGTGATCAGTCTGTCCACATCCATCTTGTGTGTTGAATGCTGTGAACTTTGGCGCACTCAGCCATTGCTTGCCAACGGATCCATCAAAAACGGATGACACACGGATGCCTTTCATGTGCCGTCCGTTATTTTGACGGACCCATAGACTTCAATGGGCCCCACAATCACTGAACAACAGACATAAGTAGGACATGCTCTACTTTTGACGGCACAGAACAATGGAACCGTCAAAACAACGGAAGTGTGCATGGCACCATTGAAATGAATGGGTCAGGGTGCTATCAGTTAAAAAAACGGATAGCACCCTGAAGAAAATAACAGAAGTGGGCATGAGGTCTTATTAAGAGTGTTCTCTGTTAGTGGTTTATACCATAATAAATGTGGACTTTTTGTTTGGTTACCTCAATCCTTATAGCAGCTTTATATGTTAACTGGAAGGGAAAAAAACCTTCCACATCCATTGATCACCCAATTATATGTATTTAATATTCATACACAGCTTCACACATCCCATTATACAATAATAAATGTTAATAGGAATGCAGAAATAAAGCACAGTAATTGCTGGTCGTAAATACATTCATTTTATAGGCAGCACAAGTTTACATAATTATAACGAGCTCTTCCTATTAATGGCAATATGTAATGTCTACTTCTATTTAGAAGCCGGTGCGGAGTAAGAAATGATAATTGCTATAAAAACAAATGTGTTCACTGTGTCAAGTGTAAAAACAATAGAATTGCAAGACTCTATTCACACTGTGCACTGTACGTTCGCTGTATGTACTGGAAAACGCATGATCGCCAAACCTGTCCATAGACTTCTATGGACTATGGACCTGACGTATGCCAAAAAAGTGTTCTGGCGTACATCTGGCCTGTGTACAGCAGTATACATTTTGTTTTTTAACTGTATTAGGATGCGTAGTTGACTAAACTTTCCAATACAAGGGCATCTCCCTAAAAAATTTATATGGTATATGTGTTTTTGTTTTGTTTTTTTGCAATGGGAGCCATTGGCAGACTTATGGCATACAGTTGCATACGTCTGGGCCATACGATTGAGAATTTCCTGGTGCATATGCCAAACTTCGACCTACCTATGTACACATTTGCGTCTTCACGTGCCCATACTTAGAGGCCGCTATGGATATAAACATAGATAATTATAGACATAGCCTACATATCCGAGCAATAAAGACCTCTTCTCTCATCCATTGTTGCAAGGTGGATATAATGTTGGGGTAGTGCTACAGGGCTGTACCGGTTATGAGGTTACTAGCGAGCACGTTAAGGGAGGCAATGTGACTGGCAAGGTGGCTGGCTCTGTTATGGAGTCACTTTGGTGCCTGTAAAAAACTTTCAGTCTGCAAATCTTACCACATTTCCTGCACTTTAGTCAATCTCCCAACAATAAGCTGATTACAAGGTGTCTCGCTGCAGGGGACCCCCAATGATCTGCAGTGAGGTCACAACCAAAATGGAAATGCATGGACCTGTTGGGACCTCCAAGGCAATATATGCTTTATGTAGCCGCTCTCTGTAGAGGGGGGGGGGGGGTCTGATATGGCATTTAAAATGTTTTTTTCTAATCCAGACAACCCCTTTAATAACTGTGTTTTACTGTGGACTTACCCAATTGATCATGTGTAGCCCTGAATTCTGCTGACAAGTTATGAATGAGTACTTTATATATGCCCATAGTGATAAAAGGGTTGTTGCCCAGCTATAGATGGTGTTATGTCAGACAGCTTTTGGGCAGAAACTTCTGTTCATGTTTTTAATGTTTGCATCTATGAGTGCAGTCCTATAAAGCTGTGCAAAATCTATTCCAGGGCCTCCCAACCGTCAAGTGCCATTTATAGAAGTGCCCTCCACTGATGTAACAGACGGACCATTAGTCACCCTCCAGTACCAGGACCTGGGTGCGATTGATACCTCCACACCCTATAGTTATGAACTGTAGCTTTTACCCTTATCTCGCCTCTTCCATAATGTTACATTATGTTGGTATAAATATTTCTACAACCACGCACATCAATATCTTCTACTATTGTAAAATTGTTCTACCCTTTTGTGAGACTGAATCTAATAGTCAATCAATTCGTGAAGACTGTATGGAAATAATCTGTGTATTCTGTGCTCCAGATAGGACAAGACTAAGCAAAGACAAATTTTACAAATCTCTTTTGTATTTACAGGTCACCGTCCTCGTCCTCTTTGCTTTGGCGTTTCTGGCGTGTGTCGTATTCCTAGTAGTCTACAAGGTGTATAAGTATGATCACGCCTGTCCTGAGGGATTTGTGCTCAAGGTAAGACGAGTAAAAACAACCTCTTCTTATGTCAACCTCAAGTAGAACTTCTGTGCAGGACAAATTTCGAGAATTGCTTGGATAAATTTTACAGAGGTCTTCTGTCTCTTCAGGTTCATTGGCACTTTCTTAAAGCTGAAGTTATCATTAGGCAATGTAGGCCTGTGCCTATAACCGTCAAAGAGAAATGAACCAATACCCAAGGGCTGGACATATCATATGTGCAATGTGTACAGGGGCCATGTAGGGGGCCTCAGCTAATTAATTTCATGGTTCATTATTGCAATCCTTTAGAGAAAATGGATTATCTATGAGGACTTGCTCGAGACACATGACGTAGGTACATTATAGTGAGTTCTTGGAGAGCAGGAGCCCTTATACTGTTGTTGGATAGGACCCCCTCTGCTGTTTGTCTTCGGTGCTGCAGTACTCAACACTCGGAGGTAATATTAATTGTGGATGGCAGTGATTTTTAAGATACTTTAGAACTTAGGACTCTAAAAAGTTACAGAACTTGCTGAGGACAACTTATAATCAGCACTGGCCATTACGTCTTTTTGGAGTAACAAATCTTTTTGGGATATTAGGCCCTATACTATAGAGTGAATCCTGTTAGTTTGGTGGCAAGCCCAAGACCCATTAAGTGTGAGCAACAATTAGTTAATTGGAAGACTGTATAGATGAACTGAACTGCCCAACTGTTCAGATGGTGGTGGCACTACACCCTTCTTACAGCACTGTCATATTTCTTCTCGGAGATCCCTGCAGTAAGCTACTAAATTGGAAGATTCTTAGGGCACAAGAAAAGAGCTCCCCTACAGTGATACTGTGGAGAACGTCTGATTGCACTTTGCTCACTCTGTGACACCCAATCCAAGCATATGGTGACCAGCTGCACAGACTGTATTACTGCATTCTGCTCCCTCTATGACATCATCATCCGAATGCAAATACCCTGCTACACCGACTGCATGCCTGCATTGTAATATCACCATTCCATCTCAGAGCAACCTGCTGCACAATCTAATCCAATCACAGACTGCGCTGGCCATATACAGTGAGATGTCTTAGTGAGCAAAATGGTGAGATTTCTAGTTTTCTGACTCACCCCACTATGCTGCTGATCTTGAATGGCAGGTTGTCATCTTATATTTTCCAATATTTTGAACTTACAATTGTCTTTTCTGGGCCATCTTAACTTGAAAGCACGTTCAACTTAAAGTGGCACAGACAATGCCGATCATGCTGTGACTTACTTTATGTGCTCCTTCCATGACATGACCAACCAATCTGAAACTAACCTTCTACATAACCTTCACTATGCTCCGTCTATGACATCACCAACCAATTAGAAACTAGTTGGCTACATAGACGGTGTGACTTCACTATCCTGCTTCGATTACATCACTTACCAATCAGAAACTATCCTTCCACATAGCCTTTTTTATTTCATTGTGCTCTTTATATGACATTACCAACCAGTTAGAAACTAACCTGCTACATAGACTGTGTGACTTCACTGTGCTTCCTCTATGACATCACCAACCAATCAGAAACTGACCTACTACATAGACTGTGTGACTTCACTGTGCTCCCTCTATGATATCACCAACCAATCAGAAACTGACCTACTACATAGACTGTGTGACTTCACTGTGCTCCCTCTATGATATCACCAACCAATCAGAAACTGACCTGCTACATAGACTGTGTGACTTCACTGTGCTTCCTCTATGACATCATCAACCATTTAGAAACTGACCTGATACATAGACTTTGTACTTCAGGGTGCTCCCACTATGATATCACCAACCAGCCAATCAGAAACCTACCATGATAGTCTTCCCTTTCTTGATGTTATAATTTTTCATATTGCAATCAAAGGGAAAAGAAATACAAAGTTTTCCACAGTCTCCGTTTTTATTTACCTGGAGGTACTCATTTTATCGCCCCCTCCCTCTCATTTATTTAGTACATGAGAACAAGGGAAGGTTGGGGGGGGGGGGTATGGAGATGTATTTACAGTCTCCAGAGTCTTCTGCCAGCCAAGACAAATAGGCAAGTGATTTACGTATTAATTTAATAACACTCATTTCTAGGTTTAGTGTTCCTTTAATTTTGGAATGATTGGTGGCCAACTATAAGTGCGCTTACAGAGCGTAGTCCGTATAATATTGCAACTCCTGTGTCGCATATCATTCATCCACACAACCTCTAGTATTTCTAGGTTCTTGGACTATATTTCCATACAGATTCTTCAATTGTACGTTTTTGTTACGCCAGTAATATAAAAATAACTTGTGGTGTCGGTAAATGTTTGTTAATCTATGGGTGAAGGATACTACAGGGCATTGGCTCCCGCTGTATAATCATCCTGAAGGTGAATGTCGGAGAGCGGGATATGAGTCAAATCCAGCGACCTGTATATTTAGTATAATCTTCAGTACTGACCTTTTCATTTTTATCCAGTATGTCAGCCAGAATATTACACTGCAGTGGCAGATCTGCATTGACTAATCCCTTAAAGAGCTCGTTGGCAATACTGTAGGCTTTCATCACCATCGTCCTAGAGTTCAAGTGCGATAAAACCTTGACACATCAGCCAAGAGCGATTATTATCTTTTGTGAGTGGGGTATTCAGGGGGTAATTGCACTCATAGACCGGTAAGCCTGGAAGATGCCATACTCTGAAGGGGTTTTTTTTCTAGTGTTGTTCATGGGCTTAAAAATATCATGAAAAGTATAATCAGTCAGAGACTTGATATTGAAGATTACGTTCTCCTGCTCAGTAGTGGCTTATGCCGTATTATGACTACAAGATACTTTCCTTAATGCTGCAAGATATTTTGGTGTAATTTTTAACCTAATAACGATGATACGAAGAGTATCTATCGCTCTGGAAGACACGCCATGTCTATGCATCACATGGACAGCCCATTGATTTCAATAGGCACTATGTAATGCTTTATTTAACCTGTGGTGGCGCTGCAGGAAAATGAATCACTTTGTGATTACAGTTAATAAATGGGAGACCCTGTGATCAGCTTTTCATTGAGAGACCCTTCTAACTAGAAGGCATTATCCAAAGCCATCAGTCGTGTATTTTTAATTGTTGTTTTTTTTAACATTTATTAATTTCAGTTTTTTATGATTTGTATTACACTGAAATTGAAATACAATATAACAAGTAAACGTCTACAAAAATATGATTTCCATACACACTACTGTAACAGGCAGCAGGTACAAATTCCAGTCCCTACTGCCGCCACTCAGACACCAAAAAAATTCATGAAAAAAGCCTATTCTTCTGGGAGTCTGAGGGGTCTCCCGGACATTTCAGTAGAATAGACATGTACGCCTATTCAAGGGGGACTATTTCATGAAAGGTGTCCAGCCTATGGATCTAAACAAGAATGATTCCTTTCAATGAGCACAAGCAGAGCTATTATAAACCAAAAGAAACTGAAACACAAAGTATATTGAACGAGTTGCAGAATTTCTCATTTTATTTAAATAAAACTTGAAAACCCCTTTAAGGACAATCGCAGAAGGTCAGAACGTAAACGCTTCACCTCTTACATCAATGAAAGCCGTAACCAGGGATTGAGGTCCAGCTAGGTGCTTGCTTGGCAGATGATGTAGGGAAATGACATTTGTTATTGCATCAGTCTTCTCTTTGAAGAGGTTGGTAATATCTTAGGCTGTGATGGGGTTATTATGTGCGGAGCTTTGTCACTGACGTCTTATCGATCTCCGGTTTGCTCTGATGCACTCAGTAATTGCCCTTCCTTGACTCCGAGTCTCGGACTCTGCACATTTAACATTAGAAAACATTGATGTCACTTGGTATTTGTTGACCTGTATTGCGGCGCCTGAAAGAGTATTCTGAAGTGAAGTTTCAAAAGTACTTTGTGTTCTGCGGCAGGACTAATATGAATACCCCAGGCGGATTTCTATTGTTGAGTCACTCAGTCGGGAAGGAAGGAAACCTCAAGTGCACATTTTATTATGTGGAGAATAACACAGCATGTTCTAGAAATTAGCTCAAAGCGATGTCTAAATTACACCTGGATATGAAAATGATATCACGATGTGCTGGACTCGCTGCTAATAAAGAAATCTGCCTTCATTCCAGTCATTAAAGAAAATGGATTCTGGAAGAAAGGAGACATTTTCTATTCAGGGAAATGGAAAAACATGACATTTATGAAACAGCAGAGTCCATGCAGAACATACACGGGGAGGCCGAGGTTGTTCTAGGAAACCTAAATCCATATAATAAACGCCAAAGGTCAAGCGTGTTGAATGAATGGAGTCATTTTATAACAATTGTTCATCATTGTGGTCCCTGTGATGTAACAGATGGGCTCATGGGACTGGTCAAACAGAAGGCTAATGTAAAACAATAGAAAGTGTTACCAATGTGAAACTAAAATATTATGTAGTCCAACCGATATAACTCCTGGTTGATCCAGAATAAGGATAAAACCAATTTGCCCCAAATGCATTAACTCTTCGTGCACCACTTTGCTGCCCATTCTTAAAGTTTGTGTCTATAAGTACTTGCCACCATATTCGTACCATAGAGGTAGCCTAGTGCAGCTGCTATGGAGCCCATGTATAAGGAGGGCCCCACTTCAGGTTGGTCCAATCCTAGCTCCCACTGGGTGGTAAGAATCTAAGAAAGACGTTTCATCTCTACTGCAAAGGCAATGTTAGCAAACAAAGGATCCTTCTGTTACATAGTTACAAACAGTAGTTGATAAGGCTGAAAATAGACACAGATCTAAGGGCCCTTTTACACCGGCCAATTGTCAGGCAAACGGGCGTTCACAGAATGCTGGTTCCTGATAATTGCCCTGTGTAAACAGGGCATCGATCAGCCGATGAACGAGCAAACACTCGTCCATCTGCTGATTGTATCGTTTTAAATGCACAAAATATTATAATTTTTGGCAGCACATCTCCCTGTGTAAACCTGGAGACGCGCTGCCGACATGATAGAAATGTATGGGGACGAGCAATCGGAGTAACGGCAGCTGTCTCATTGAGCGGCGCTCATTGTACCACCCAAAATGGGCCGGAGTAAGGTGGTCTTGAGTGTTAGTCATAACTTAGATGTGATCGATACTAAGGTGGTCTTGAGTGTTAGTCATAACTTAGATGTGATCGATACTAAGGTGGTCTTGAGTGTTAGTCATAACTTAGATGTGATCGATACTAAGGTGGTCTTGAGTGTTAGACACACACAGGACCCTCTCTCAGCCGAGCTATCAGTTCAGCTGAACTGACAAAATCGGCTCACAGCGAACGATACAGCTTCTATGTGTAGAGGATACATTAAAGCTGTATCGGGTAAATGAAATTTTTTTTTTTTTACTAAGAGTCAATTTAAAAACACCTTAAACAAGCTTTCAAAGATCTTTAAAGTGTAAGACATGTCAGAAGTTTGTTGAAAGTTTAGTTACGCTTTAAGTATTAGAAAGATTGTTCTGTCTATCACAATTTTCAAGTCCTGCATATCTCGGGGGGCGCGCGCGGGGGGGGGGGGGGGGGTTGGGCGTTATGCTATCCAGACCCAGTTTTTTGTCTATTTTTGGGTCTGTTGCTGTCGTTCTCTGCTAAAAGGAATGAAAGAGGGTTGGGGTAAACAAACTCTGGATCCTTTGTAAAGTGGATAAAGACATTACATTTTTTGGAAGTTTTTGGGACCAGGCAGGCGTTTTGCTGATGACTGCTGCCGAGTGAAACAGGGATCCAACAGAACGGATTTTGATTTTGGTTTAGCTATGCAGTGAATCGGTTGTCAATACATTACATTAGAAATTGCTTATGCCAGCAGCTTGTAAGAGCCACTAAACAAGGTTATCCAAGGTGAAAAGTTCTATACTTAATATGACAGCTCCACAGACCTGCTGAACACAGAAACAATGCTGGTCCCCTCAAAAACGGCATCTTCCATTGTAGTATCTGCAATATGGATGCGTTCTGCATTGCAGTTATTTTTCTGCAGTGTGGATTAACCCTCTTCTCTTCTAAATCATCCCCCTGGCCAGGAATGGGCAGAAGGCAAAATTTGGCCCCATGGAATTGTCCCCATTTTCATTCTAGTGTACTCATGGTGTATACATGGGTGTAGATAAGAGATGCCCCTAATGAATTAATGCCACAGTTACTTATGAATTTCCATACACTGCGAGTCATATACTGGAATTCTCAATAGCAAAGTTCAAGCGAGATACAGTAATTGACTCATTTAATACATCACATTGACGGATCCAATTTAAAAAACCCATAGTCACAAGAAGCCTCTCGGCGAATGTTAATCTTTAGGTCAAACAGACGAGTGCTGCGCATGTTAATTATAGGTACAGTTGTATAATATGGCTGTACATCTAACACAGAGTAAGGGCATGTGACATCGCAGAACTACATTACAGGTATTTGTAGAAATCATTATAGATTTTAGACCTTAACTACCAAAATCTTTGTTTTTAATTGCTCCAATGCTTCTAAAATGAAGCAGCTTTGCAGATAATCTTGATTTAGAATGTTTTGTGTCTATAGCTCCTATTAAGAACTGTCTCCATGGTTACAGACTACAAACAAGCCCTGCGTAGTCTTATCCTTCCGAATGCATTTCATCAAGAAGTAGGAAAAAGAGTATGACACCTGGATTTGAATATAAGAGTAAAGGGCCTTTTATAAAGGCCAATGATCAGGCAAACGAGCGTACATATGAAAGCTCTGTCCCATTCATTGCCCTGTGTAAACAGGGCAACGATCAGCCGATGAACGAGCAAACGCTTATTCCTTGACTGATCCGCTCATTTATGCAGCCAATAAAATGATCGCTAGTCGGCAGCACATTTCCCTGTGTAAACAGGAAGATGTGCTGCCAACCTGATGTAAATGTATGGGGAGGAACGATCGTTGTAACTATTGCTCGCCCCTGTACATATACGATCATTGCTTCTTGTGAAAGGAGCAAATGAGCGCCGATCGACAAGCTGTCTTGTCGATCGGCCCTCGTTTTGATGGCCCAAATCGGGTTGTGTAAAAGGACCCTGGGAGTATAAATATAGGATTTATTTGTAGTCTGTAGACTTATAGGTATTCATAGGATCTCTAGACTCAAAATGGTAAGAAATTTGTAAACTAGATTATCTGCAAATTTGCTTCATTTTGGATGCATTGGGACAATTAAAAATAAATAAATTTGTTAGCGAAGGTGAACATAGTCCTTAATCTAAATGTCTGCACATGAATGTTTATTGGGGAATCTGCCAATATCCCGCCCTCTTAAAATACATATAGTAAATGACTAGCTTCCTCTACATGTGGACTGGTCTGTTATGTGACCACACACTGGTGAGCAATAGGGAACGTGATTGGTCAAGTCTACAAGCTCCACCCTTTAGACTAGTTCAGAGTTAGAAAAAAACGGAGAAACAGAAGCCACAGGTTAATTAGAATATAATTGCTAAATTTTATTTGAACATACAACAATAAAATAACATCAATATAAAATTTAAAGGGATCTAAAAATATCAGTGTGGTTGCTTCAGGTCAATCAAAGAAAGATCAAAGTCAAGGTAAATATAGATGGAAATGAAGACCCAGCATTTAAAGCAAACATGAAACAGAAGAAGATCTGTTTCAAATGGGGTATATATGTAGCGCTACTACACCAGGCTGCAGTGTGGTGCTACTAAGACCATTCATTTTCCATGGGTAAGCTCACATATATACCCCATTTGAAACAGATCTTCTTGTTCCATGTTTGCTTTAAATGCTGGGTCTTCATTTCCATCTATATTTACCTTGACTTTGATCTTTCTTTGACCTGTCCTTTTATGGTGTATTTTATGCAACCTTCTGACTCTGGGCACTGAGTACACGGTTCTGTATAAACCCTCTGTCTCCCTAAACCTAAACTCTTTGTACAATGAGGATGCATGTACGCTCATATAAATTCAGATATCAAACCCCGATCCTCATTTAAGGTATATGTAATTACCAAGAAGCTTTCTATGTTAGTTATGCTCGATTTGATTGACCTGAAGCAACCACACTGATATTTTTAGATCCCTTTAAATTTTATATTGATGTTATTTTATTGTTGTATGTTCAAATAAAATTTAGCAATTATATTCTAATTAACCTGTGGCTTCTGTTTCTCCGTTTTTTTCTATGATCTAGTGAAGCTTTGCTACAATATCATTACACATTGGAAGTGCTCAGACACTTGTCATTGGCACTTAACCTGTGATTTGACCTGCTGAGTCTATATATTTAAACTAGTTCAGAGGTAGAAGCACCCCTTAGACTTGCTTGCATATAATTAAAATTTCTCAGAAAAAAGCTACAACTGGACAGTAACATTTTTTATTGAATCCTCCCAAGAGAATATATTATAAGATAACATTGATTCTAACTTTATTAAGCGAGGTGCTCTTGACTGTCACCTCTCGTTCAATTGTACGGTTTATCTACATGAAGCGACAGATGAACAATCGTAATGCTCCTTAATTGCTCTCTCCAATGCAGGGTCACACAGGCCACTATGTTTCCACAGAGAGATGGCTGTAGAGCGGACAACCATTTATTTTCCCAATGAGCTCAATTCACGTTGATGGAGCAGACATGTTTTCTCTTTTTACTGCTTCTGTGGCTAAAGTAACCCCTGCATGGACAGATTACTATCAAAATTATGGGTCCATTAGATAGTTTTAGGAGCCAATAAGATTGGCATTTGTAGAAGACAACCCAAAAAATTCTTGTCACGTTGGTTACCTCCTGGAATTTGTCAGGCCGTCTGCAAGCCAAATTGATATTTTTCATGTTCATTTTTTATATTTAACACAAATATTAGTCTTCTGCCTGTGTAATCTCATCTAATCTGGGCCGTTACTGACCTAGATCGCGTTGACAGGACAATCTAATCTGTGTGAGGTATGGCATACACCACCGGTTCTGCATTCATAGGAGGGCGGTCCACGTGGAAGTTTTTACTTGATCTTCTCCGCCCACCATGGAATAGCAGCACCATAGATATCTGGTATTGGACTTACCGCTTCTCCCATTAAAGATCAGTGAGATGTGCAGAATGTACATGGTTGGGTACAGACAGCAACCAATGGATGAAGCACATACTGCGCTATAGACTATTTTGTGTGCTCCATTTCCTTAAAAACCTATGTCGATTTTATTTGACATAAATATTTTTCACCAATGTTGTGACCTTAAGCACAAGTGCAACTTAGGCCTCATGCACACGACCGTAGTTTTCATCCGTAATTACGGGATCCATAATTATGGATGAAATTGCGGACCCATTAATTTCTATTGGCCACGGACACCTTTCCGTATATTTACGTACGTGTGTCTGGGCCGTTGAAATGATCTGCAAAATATAGAACATGTCCTATTCCTGTCCGCAACTGCGGCACGGACTAGCCCATAGAAGTCAATGGACGTTTCCGCAATTGCCGACAGCTACGGATGTGTATCCGTATTTGCGGACAGTAAAAACACTTACGGTCGTGTGCATGAGACCTAAATAACAGGTCACGCCTAGGAAACGTATAGTCAGTCCTTTCGAGATCACACAAGACAATGCAAACATTAACAATATCTGGTCAGTTGCCGGACTGCAGCAGGACATAAAGGCTTTGTACACAGTTGCAAATATTTCTATTGTTCCAATGCATCTAAAATGAAAATTGAAGCAACTTCGCAAATAGCCTTAATTAAAAAGGTCCAATTGTTCTGTCTACAGCTTCTGTACAGATCTGTGTTTTCATGGTAACAGACCACAAACAAACCGCGTAGTCTAATCCTGCAGTCACATTGCCGTCCATCTTCCCCTTACTTCTTGCTGACCTACCAAATATATGTCAGTAAGAAATACGGGAAACATATAGACCTGTATGGGGGCCGTAGACCCAAAATAAGGGAACATTTTTAATTTTAGACACACTGGAACAATTAAAATAAAATTGGTTGCAAAGGTGGACATAGCCTTTAGGAGACTGTATGGGAATTAAAAAAAAGAAAAAAAAAGATGCTTTTTTTTTTGGCAGGAACAGCGCCACTCTTATCTGTGGGCTGTGTTTATTATTGCAGGTCAGCCCCACTCTAGTGAATGTAATACCAGATACAGTCCATCAATATAGATATGAACAATATCAGAAACAGCCCATGTAAAAGGCATTGGAAAGGGAACCTGTCACATTGAACATGAAGTCCTGCGGGCAGCAGGTTATAGAGTAGGGGGGCTGAGCAGATGATTATATATTTTTGTGGGAAAATAATCAGTGTAACTTGTAATTTATTCATTTAAACCTCTGCTCATTCTAGGCTTTAGGAGTCCAGTGGGCGGTCCTACTCAGTGATTGACAACCATTCTTCTATGAGTGTGCATACAGAGATTGGACTACATTTTAAATTTGACAAGTTCATTTTAGGTTATGTTCACACGGCCTATTTACGGACGTAATTCGGGCGTTTTAACCCCCGAATTACGTCCGAAATTACGGCTTGAAAGCGTTGACAAACATCTGCCCATTGAAAGCAATGGGCTGACGTTTGTCTGTTCACACGAGGCGTATATTTACGCATCGCTGACAAAAGACGGCGTGTAAATAGACGCCCGCGCCAAAGAAGTGTCATGTCACTTCTTCAGACGTAAATGGAGCCGTTTTCCATGGACTCCATGGAAAACCAGCTCCAGTTACGTCCGTAATGCACGCGGCCAGGGGCGTAACTAGGAAAGACTGGGCCCCATAGCAAACTTTTGACTGGGGCCCCCCCTCCCCTGGGTGTCACACAACCCCCCCCCCCCCCTTGTAGATAGTGCCTTTTTTTACAGCCCCCCTGTAGATAACGCCATACAGCGCCCACCTGTAGATAACGCCATACAGCCCCCCCCCTGTAGACTGTATGGCATTATCCACAGGGGGGACTGTGTGGCGTTATCTACAGAGGGGGCTGTATGGCGTTATCTACAGGGGGGGCACTGTATGGCGTTATCTACAGAGGGGGACTGTGTGGCGTTATCTACAGGGGGGACTGTGTGGCGCTATCTACAGAGGGGGACTGTGTGGCGTTATCTACAGAGGGGGACTGTGTTGCGTTATCTACAGGGGGGAATGTGTGGCATTATCTACAGGGGGGGCTGTGTGGCGTTATCTACAGGGGGGGCTGTGTGGCGTTATCTACAGGGGGACTGTATGGCGTTCTCTGCAGAGGGGGCTGTATGGTGCTAACGCCATACAGCCCCCACTGTAGAGAACGCCATACAGCCCCCCCTGTAGGGAACGCCATACAGCGCCCCCCTGTAGGGAACGCCATACAGCGTCCCCCCTGTAGGGAACGCCATACAGCGCCTCCCCCTGCAGGGAACGCCATACAGCGCCTCCCCCTGCAGGGAATGCCATACAGCGCCTCCCCCTGCAGGGAACGCCATACAGCCCCCCCCCTCCAAAAAAAAACTGCGACCTACAGTGTGTCGGCAGCTCAATAAAAATGAAAGGAGCGCTGGTCACGCATGCGCACAAGCGCGACCGGCGCTCCATTCATTTCTACGGAGCTGCCGACACAGACCCCGGAAGTCCGAGGTTTGTGATGGAGAACTTCAGCGGACTTTCGGTCCCCCGTTCTCCCTATCGCTGCCAGCGATCACACATGTATTCCCTGTCCTGTGGAGAGGGGATACATGTCTTTTGTTTAATGGCAGAGCGGGGAGATACCTCCCTGCTCTGCCGTAGTGTTCAGTGGCGTCCCGCTGTAGCAGCCGTAGCGGCTGCTAGCGGAGCCTGCGGCCATGGTGGGGGCCCATGCCAGCGGGCGACACGGACCCTCTCATGCTGCGGGCCCCGTAGCAGTCGCTACGGCTGCTACGGCGGTAGTTACGCCACTGGACGCGGCGTTCAAGCGCCTGCACATGCCGTTACAGCTGAAATGACGGGGCTGTTTTCTCCTGGAAACAGCCCCATAATTTCGGCCGTTACGGACGCTGCCGTGTGAACATACCCTTAGGTTCACACGTCGCGATTTGTTGCAGATTTTAGAGTGTTTTTTTTTTAGCCAAAGCCAGAAGTGGATCCAGGAGAAGTATATGTTACTTTATATTTCCCATACCTTTTGAAACCACTTCCGGCTTTGGCTCAAAAATCTGTATCAAAATCTGCAACAAATTGCGATGGGTGTGAACATAGCCTTAATCTCCCTCAACCCCTTTAACCCTAGCATGGGTCCAAACCCCATCATAGGTGGTTCGTATAGCTGCAACTGTATCTATACTAGACAATTCTCTGTACAGCCTGGACTCTTCATTTACACCTCACTTGGGGATTAACCAACGTATCGAGAGACGTATGGAACGGTCTGCCTTTACATAGATACATGTGCCACTGACTGCCTTTAAAATATATATGTATACTATGCGGTATATACATTTTTTTCTGTATACAGTTGCATTGAACAGCAGAGTCATGTGCTATTTAAAACATTTGGGGCTGCAGGATCCCGACGTGTCTTGGCCAAACGTATGCCAAAAGGACCCCTTTTGGCATATACTTTTGGTCCTTAAAGTGGGCAAGTCAGTGTTTGCATCTGGAGACTTTTTGGCATATACATTGACAGCACTGATATTTTTTCAGCACACTATCAGGACAGGGAGGGATTCATGCTGCTCATCTGTTTAGCTCACAGAGCATTGTTTGACTGGATAAAATTCAGGATCGGACTGGTCCACCAGAGAAGCAGAGGATCCTCCGATGGGTCCAGGCTCTAACACAATAATGGGCCCTAAAGATCCAGCAGAAGACAATCCCATTTGGAGGTGACTTTGGAGACAATCACTTGCCACTAGGGTTTATTACTTATGGGATGATTTACAAATCACCTAAGAGACCTCATTGATGAGATTTCCTGTGTGTACAACGATAACAACAAGGACTATGATAAAATTAAAAGTGGACATGTACAGGTTCTATATAGATGGAGGGTGGGCCCTTAGAATCATCTCCTCTGGTGGGCCCAAGGAACCCCAGTCCGACGCTGATAAAATTGTATCACTTCTAAGCTGTGAGACGTATAAGGTTTGCACAGGTTTTTAGCCTCTGGATGTAAACAACAACTCTCCATTCACTGACCTCAAACAGAGATCTTGAAAATGGTAAGGAATTGAAACAAAGTATATTATAAACTTGTAGAACATTATATTATACAATGAGTAAGCTTTCTTACATAGAACTGAAAAACCATTTAAAGCGTGAAATCTGGCTGCCATTTTGAACTCTAGAGTAGAACACATTAGCCGTTGTCCATTCAGCTTTTCTTTTATTGTGTTACTTGAGAGGGAAAACTGCAGACATTGCATCAAAATGCAGCGAGCGTTCCACTGTTTAATCAGCAGTATGGCATTGCAGGCAGCGCGGCTCCGTCAGATTGCCCTCCGAGCACATGATAATCCCATTGGTCTTCAATGAGTGAAAGAAATGTATAAATTTAGGATAAAGTAGACATTTAATCATACACATTTAAACAAAGCCTCATGTCACTCCACCAGTCCGCGGCTGATTTACTGCAGCAACGTCTCTTCATTTTGCCACAATTATTTAGGGCTTCTCATCATACAAATATAAAAAAGCTTGTGACGTATAAAGCCTTTGAATCCAGAAATCTGAAGAATTCAGCTGGTAAAATATTCTGCTCACGGGCTGACAATTGTTGCCTTTTTAGTAATTGGATCCCAAGAGTTTAGATGCGCAGCTCCAGCAGACTTAAGTTTGCGGTTTTGAGTGACAGGTTGGAAGATCATAGCTGCGGAGTGATGATGAAAGTGCAGAGATCGCAGGCTGCCCTTCAGCGGGTGGAAGCCATTGCATGATCTAAACACAGATGCATCTATTAATAAGTATAGCCCTGGATATGGAAGGGACATGGCGGGAGCACGGTCTGTGGAGGTGGAAGAAAATGTAGGACGGATACATAAAGGACGACGCATTGGTGAAAAAATAATAGCACCCACAATTCTTTTCATGATCCCTATATTCAGACCGCGATAATCTGCAGTAATCCATGCAAACATCTAGCCGTGCAGAGGAATAACATAAAGCTCCCAGGCCCCAATGCAAAATCTGTAACAGGACCTACACCAACCATGTGCCACGTATAACACTGGCATCTTATGTGGCAGAGGGGCCTTTGGGCGCAACTGCTACTCCCCCATAAAGCTACACTTTTGCAGCCATGGTGTATCTCATCTGGGATAGGAGATCATTTGAAAACTTGGGGAAAGGGAATCCTGAGCAACATTAATATTTGGAAGTGGGAGAGTTGAAGCAATTTTGCCAATAGTTTTGCAAATTGTCTCCATGGTAACAGACAACAATGTGTAGTCTGGTCCTACAGCATTATTACCATCCATCTATCTTGCTAATGTACATTAGGTGGGCTGCAGAGATTCTGATGACATTTTCTGTTCTGATTAGTCAGGTGCAGGGCTATCATGGTGACCTCACATGGATTCAAATCCGAAAAACATCAACAGGGGTGATGTATCAAAACTGATGCAAAGCAAAAGTGCCCAAAGCAAATATTTGGATTCCATTTCTCATTTTTCGGAGGCCATTTGAAAAATAAAAGCAGCAACATATTGATTGCCACGGGCGACTCATCCTATGCACCAGTTTGATACATCTCCCCCAATGTCTCCACATATACATGCATAACAGGAATTATTTCCTCCACACAGCGGCTCGATGGCATCTGATACGTGTTGTTTTTGGAATTTCTCAGTAGTGCAGCTGTAGAAGTAAAGGCTATGGACCTTTGCCCTGAATTTTTTTTTATTCATTTGCTCCTTTCTTTAGAAAGTTGCTTAATTAAAGGATTGTCCAGCTGAGAAAACCCATTTTTATATAACCTATTATGGAGTTAATGAGGGGGAAGGGGTCCTCTGTTCAGGGTACTCATTTCTTGTTTAGAGTAAGGAGTAGCTACAAAGAAAGTAAGGAAGTATTTCGCTCTGGAGGACCTGACCTGTCCTGTATTACACAGAAAACCCATTTATATGAATGGGCACTGTGAAATATGTATTTTCCTCTGTGGTGGTACTGCATGGAAATGTAACACATACAGACAGTTTTCTCGCAGATTACAGCTTACCACTAGGGGTCCCAGGACGGGGACACATTGTGATCAGCTTATTGTCAAGAGACCCTCTTAACCAGAAGTGATTTTCCAAAACGGATAACCCCCTAAAAACTTTCCTACCATTTTGCTGCTGTAGTATGTGCTACTCCGATACGTAGCTGGCTGTCCAGCGGATTCTAACATAGATTGGACAGCAAAGTGCTCCTGGCTGTGGCAGTATTCTCTGCTCTCAACAGCTGGGAAGAGAGGAGTTTGTACATGGCAGAGTGTGAAAAAGGAATAAATCTTCAAAGTGTTTAGGGAGGGCAGATCACACAGGCTGTACTGTATTAGTGAAGATTGGGAGGACTGCAGGGAGAAGGGGAGAGAGATCACACAGGCCGGCTGTATATCTGTGTAACGAGAAAGGAGAGCCCCCATGGCAGATCAAACACTCCTCAGCATCGGTGTCTTTTAGCACGAGGGAGAACAGATCCCTCATGAGCCTTAGAAGAAGAAAGCAGTACAAGAATTAAGCTGTGTTGATACATAATGGCTAGTGACGGCAGCAGTATTCTGGAGTCACAAACCTCACATCCAGCATGTATTACTGGCAGGGATACATTCTCTGGAGAACAGTATCAAACTAGGAGCAGGTTGCAAACTGCATATTAGGGAATCTGCAAATAAGGGAATGTAGATTGCAGCCTGGAACTTACTGCAACTTTTTTTTCTTAACACCAGGTAACCACTGATATATGTAAAAATATATATTTTTTCATGTCAAACGTGTTAATAGCCTTTAAGGTTTACTGTACTGAAAGTGTTTATGTCTCAGCATAGCAGTAATACATTAGGGTGCATTTACCTCCTATAACTGGAAACATTTTAATATAATTATTTACTGCTATAAAAAAAACTCCCAAAAGTTACATGTGGTTCCTGTGATGCAGTAGTAACTACACACTAGAAAATAGCTATAAAAAAAAAATCCATATGTTAATGTACACTAAACAGGGCCATTTGTAAAAAAAATTTAGGATTGTGTTTTTTAAATGCAGTAAGGGCCTGTTCACATCAGCATTCGGTTTCTGTTGATGGGTTCTGTCAGAACTTTCCGTCAGAGGAACCCATTAATGGAAAGGCAAACGGAAACCATAGCTTCCGTTTGCATTACCATTGATTTCAATGGTAATGCTTCTGTTGTAAATAGTTTCCGTTTGTCTCCGTTCCGTAAGGTTTTCGTTCTTTTGGCGGAAACAATAGTGCAGTCAACTACGCTATTGATTCTGCTGAAAAAACTGAAACCTTACGGAGCGGAGATAACCGGAAACCATTAGCAACAGAAGCATTACCATTTAAATCAACGCAAACCGAACACTGATGTGAACAGGCCCTAACAGGTTTACATAGCACATTGGAACAGGAGCAAACATTAAGATCACTGAAGGAATTGATAATGTAGGAGCCCCGCATTGTCATCCTTATAATTACCCATCTCTCATTCCACTCTTAATAACATTTTAACCATAATAGATCATATACATTAGTTAATTAATTAGGTGGAAGAACATTATATTCAATGGCTGCAGGACGGGTCATGTAGCGGATTGTCCAATGTACTTAGGGCCCTGTATTATTTGGGGTTGGGGTGGCTGTAGTACAGTATAATTCATGAAGTGACTGTCATACATATAATGGGCTGAGTACCCTGGCCGTATCTGATAATTCCAGCATGTGTCCACCTTTAAATGCTTCTTAACACTCCAATCAATCAGCACCAACAGAGACGTCCTCACAGCATGCGGCCCGATTAATCACATTTCTCAAGGTAATTACCCATATATGTGCGGCATGTTATCGGGGACACTTAACTGATAGCGGTTGGTTTTATAAGACATGTCAAAAAAATAAATAGACACCACTGGTTATCAGCCTCCTAGACAAAGAGATGAGAATAGACATCTAGAAACATTGAAATGGTTGTCACCTACCGGTACCTGTTAACAGGGAAATAGCAAATACTGCTGACACACGGACGGGAGCTTGTCTGATGCTGCTATCAGGTCCACTGTACATGTATAGATGTCTAACGGACTGGTTTAATAATCTAAGGTGGCTTTGGTTTCCTGAAATGATGGCCTCTTATTGTTGGGTCATTTGTTTGTTTCCTCTTGTGCTGCACCAACTCTCTGATACCTTTTCCTCACTAATAATGTTCCCTCTAAGTCTTTGCAGCAGATGACCAGAGTAGCTGCAGTAGGGACATGGACAACGTTCCCCCTGAGCTGAGCCAGCCGAAAAACTTACTGTGAGACAAGAAGTGTGGTACATCTGTAAAACAAATCGTAAAAAGGGATGACCTGGAACATTTACGAACATAGAAAGCAATGCTGTTTTTTCACATTTTCATTCTACCAGAGATCGATCATTTGCTGATGACATTTGTGAACAGACATTGTAAACTCCAGATCAATCTTACTCCAGAATTATCAGATTTAAAGGGTAATCATCGTGACTTTTTATTTTTTTGCCCAGCTGCAAACCTTTACGTAAATGAAGCCTATTGATGCAGTCAAAGTTATTTTGTTACCATCATTAATACCATTTCTGTGTTCTTTTCTCGGCTCTACATTCCTTTGATCCAGGGCATAAGTGGGCGGTACACTACCCGTCACCGGTGCTGTGCGTACCCGCTCCTGCACTGTGAAAGCCCTGATAAGGGCTCGGCAGCAACATGTCCTGTGCATCTCTATAGAACGACTCCAAGTCTTCTGCACATGCCCAGAACCATCCTATGGACTTCAATAGGGCTGCAGGGAGGTGGTCAGACAGGGAGGTGGTCAGGCAGGGAGCTACTGCGTATGCTGAGAATCCGGCTATCCTCACTGTAAAATTAATAGATACAGCGCAAACAGGGCCAAAACTGCAGGACCGTAGTGGTGCCCGTAACCAGGGACAACAATTTGAAAACAAATGAAAGGACTTTGGGTCTAAAAAAAAAGATAAGGCTAGCAAATAGTTCCTTTTCTAAAAATAAAAAATAAAATAAAAATTAATTTACATTTTTATATTAGCTATTATATTAGATTGCATTGGCCAGATGGGATTACTGCTTTAATCCCTAGTGTTCCCATTAACAGTGTCATCAGCGCTCAAATTAAGTGCAATCACACTTCCCCCAGCAACCGTGCCATCATCAGTGCCCCCATTAACAGTGCTATCATCAGTGCCCCCCCATTAACAGTGCCATCATCAGTGCCCCCCATTAACAGTGCTATCAGGGCCCCCCCATTAACAGTGCTATCATCAGTGCCTCCCCCCCATTAACAGTGCTATCAGTGCCCCCCATTAACAGTGCTATCATCAGTGCCCCCCCCATTAACAGTGCTATCATCAGTGCCCCCCCCATTAACAGTGCTATCATCATTCCCCCCCCCCCATTAACAGTGCTAACTTCAGTGCCCCCCATTAACAGTGCTATCATCAGTCCCCCCCCCCCCTTATTGACGAGTTCTTAGTTGAGGAGGAAGACGTATGTGCACTTCTGAGCTTTTTTTGCAAGCGCAGTAGAAGCAGCACTGCAGATTTGAGTTGTTACTTCTCAACATACCGAAAAGAGATGAACATGTAATAATGGGCATTATAAGTATTGTGTGGCCTTACATGCAGCAAGTGCACCAGGTTGTTGTGGCTTTAATCATTCAATTGGGCCATTTTTTCCTTTTTAATGCAAACAGCAAATCTATAGGTCTTCATACACAATGTGATAAAGCAATTGGTTGCGGGTACCAAGGTCTTATGGGGTCAAACAATTTCCTCTACTAGCAATGATGCTCTCTAAACCCACGACTGCCGACTCCATCTATTAGATGTGTCATTACTTGTTATATACGGCTAGCTTACTTTTGGTACAACTATTATTGGTAAATGAGAGATCTACGATTATCCTTGTTGTTTGCACATTTGTTACTTTATCTGGATGTAACACACACTCATTATGTAACAATAAGGGCACATTTGTGTAATATACAGAGCCCTGTAAAATTATTTCCTATTTTGTTGCATTATAACCCTGAATTCAAATAGATTTTTGTACCATTTGATTTACACGTCTGCCAATTTGAAGGGGCAAAATATATATATTTTTTACTGTGACACAAACAATGATTAAGACAAAAACCTGAGAACTTTGTTGTGTATAAGTATTCACCCCCTTTTTTGCTGCAATTACAGACACAAGTCTCCTGGGGTTTGTCTCTATTAGTTCAGTACATCTACACACTGGGATTTTTTTTCCATTCTTCCAGGCAAAACTGCTCCAAATCCTACACGTTAGACGGGTTGCGTTGGTGTTCAGCGTCTACAAGTCATGCCACGGATTCTCTATTGGATTGAGGTCTGGGCTTTGACTCGGCCATTCCAAGACATGTAAATATTTCCCCTTAAACCCCTCCAGTGAAGCTTTAGCAGGATGTTTAGGGTTATTGTCCTCCAGGAAGGTGAACCTCCGTCCCAGTCTCAAATCTCAGGCAGACTGAAACAGGTTTTCCTCAAGAATTGCTCTGTATTAACTGCCATCCCACTTTCCTTCAATCCTGACCAGTTTTCCAGTCCCTACCCCCCCACAACATAATGCTGCCACCACCATGCTGCACTGTGGGCATGATGTTCTTGGGGTGATGAGAAGTGTTGGGTTTGCGCCACACATGGCGTTTCCTATGATGGCCAAAGTTAAAGGAGTTTTCTAGCATCTAAAAATTGGTGGCCTATCCTTAGGATAGGCCATCAATAGCTGATGGGTCGGGGTCCAAATCCCGGGAGCCCCGCCGATACGCTGTTTTAAAGGGGCCGCAGCAATCGTACGAGCGCTGCTTCCCTTTCATTTCTTCTTGCTCACTGTGAATACCTGTGAATTGCCTGAGGATAGGCCATCAATTTTTAGTGCCGGAAAACCCCTTTAAATAATAGTCTCATCTGAGCAGAGAACCTTCTTCATGTGTTTGGGGAGTTTGCCGCATGATGTTTGGTGAACTCAAAATGTGTTTTCTTACACTACCGTTCAAAAGTTTGGGGTCACCCAGACAATTTTGTGTTTTCCATGAAAACTCACACTTTTATTTATTAAATGAGTTGCAAAATGACTAGAAAAATATAGTCAAGACATTGACAAGATTAGAAATAATGATTTTTATTTGAAATAATAATTTTCTCCTTCAAACTTTGTTTTCGTCAAAGAATGCTCCATTTGCAGCAATTACAGCATTGCAGACCTTTGGCATTCTAGCTGTTAATTTGCTGAGGTAAATCGGTAGAAATTTCACCCCATGCTTCCAGAAGCCCCTCCCACAAGTTGGATTGGCTTGATGGGCACTTCTTGCGTACCATACGGTCAAGCTGCTCCCACAACAGCTCTTTGGGGTTGAGATCTGGTGACTGCGCTGGCCACTCCATTACAGATAGAATACCAGCTGCCTGCTTCTTCCCTAAATAGTTCTTGCATAATTTGGAGGTGTGCTTTGGGTCATTGTCCTGTTGTAGGATGAAATTGGCTCCAATGAAGCGCTGTCCACAGGGTATGGCATGGCGTTGCAAAATGAAGTGATAGTCTTCCTTATTCAAAATCCCTTTTACCTTGTACAAATCTCCCACTTTACCAGCACCAAAGCAACCCCAGACCATCACATTACCTCCACCATGCTTGACAGATGGCGTCAGGCACTCTTCCAGCATCTTTTCAGTTGTTCTGCGTCTCACAAATGTTCTTCTGTGTGATCCAAACACCTCAAACTTCGATTCGTCTGTCCATAGCACTTTTTTCCAATCTTCCTCTGTCCAATGTCTGTGTGCATTTGCCCATATTAATCTTTTCCTTTTATTAGCCAGTCTCAGATATGGCTTTTTCTTTGCCACTCTGCCCTGAAGGCCAGCATCCCGGAGTCGCCTCTTCACTGTAGACGTTGACACTGGCGTTTTGCGGGTACTATTTAATGAAGCCGCCAGTTGAGGACCTGTGAGGCATCTATTTCTCAAACTAGAGACTCTAATGTACTTGTCTTGTTGTTCAGTTGTGCAGCGGGGCCTCCCACTTCCCTTTCTACTCTGGTTAGAGCCTGTGTGTGCTGTCCTCTGAAGGGAGTAGTACACACCGTTGTAGGAAATCTTCAGTTTCTTGACAATTTCTCGCATGGAATAGCCTTCATTTCTAAGAACAAGAATAGACTGTCGAGTTTCACATGAAAGCTCTCTTTTTCTAGCCATTTTGAGAGTTTAATCGAACACACAAATGTAATGCTCCAGATTCTCTACTAGCTCAAAGGAAGGTCAGTTTTATAGCTCCTCTAAACAGCAAAACTGTTTACAGCGGTGCTAACATAAGGGTTTTCAAGTGTTTTCTAATCAATTAGCCTTCTAACACAGTTAGCAAACACATAAGAACACTGGAGTGATGGTTGCTGGAAATGGGCCTCTATACACCTATGTAGATATTGCATTAAAAACCAGACGTTTGCAGCTAGAATAGTCATTTAGCACATTAACAATGTATAGAGTGTATTTCTGTTTAATTTAAGGTTGTCTTCATTGAAAAGAGGTTTTCTTTCAAAAATAAGGAAATTTCTAAGTGACCCTAAACTTTTGAACGGTAGTGTATATTTTTCTTTAAGCAATGGCTTTTTTTTTGGCCACTTATTTATTTAGTCCCACTCTGCAGTGTACGGCTTGTAGTGATCCTATGGACAGATTCTTCCATCTCTGCTGTGGACCTTTGTAGCTCCTTTAGTGTTATTGTTGGTGTCTTTGTTGAATCTCGGATTAATGCCCTCATTGCCCGGTCTGTGGGGTTTGGTGGGCGGCTTCTCTTGTCCGGTTTATAGCTGTGCCATATTATTTTCGTTGTGTTATAATGGATGTCATGGTGCTCCGTGGGATGTTTAAAGTTTGGGAATTTTTTTTTATAACCCAACCCTGATCTATTCTTCTCCACAACTTTGTCTCTGACCTGTTTGGAGAGCTCCTTGGTCTTCATGTTACTTGCTTCGTGGTGGTGTAGACTCCGGGTGTGTTTATACAGACATCATGTGACACTTTGACTGCACACAGGGGGGTACTTATACAACTCACTATGTGACTTCTGAAGTTAATAGGTTTGAGCAGATCTTATTTAGTGGTTTCATAGCAAAGCGGGTGATTGCATACGTACTTACAACCTTTCAGTTATTTTTTTTGAAACTAGGCATATTTTTCTCATTCCACTGGAACAATTTGTAATATTTGTCAGATCCAATACATAAAATCAAATTTAAAATCCATTTTAATTCTTAGGTTTTAATGCAACAAAACAGGAAAGACACTGCACATATGGCACGTCTTACCAACATATAACTAACCAGTGACTACGTTACCTGATCTCTGGAGAGACACTGCCCTATAAATGCCAGCATACACCGCAGCATAAAGTAATGATCACTAATGATTATTTTTGCTCATACGTAGTTGTAGCAGTTTCCCTTTAACATCGGGAGTATGTGCTAGGTCATTGCCTGCATATCAGACTACAACAAACCTGCTGTGCAGACACCAAAGCAATAGACCGCAGCCGCTCCAAGTACGAAACTAATTAGTTCAGATATTTTAAGTGTCAGAACATTCTGTTCTAATTTAACTTATTTTTAAAATACCAAGTTAACTATATATGGAACACGTAATGCCCCGTATTTCCTGCACAACAGGCAATCTTTCATATTCTTTTCATTAAAACAAATAAATAAAGGGGAAATGTAACATTGCTCTCACTATTTTTTAATGTTGATTTTAATCGTTAAATCATCTGCATAGTCAAAGCGCTAAATGACAAAATTCTGGTTGCCTGCAGCCGCCAGTAGGGGGAGCTTAGGAATTTACTGTATACTATGTTATTATTGTGTTCAATGTTTAACCCCTTTAGGACACAGCCTGTTTTGGCCTTGTGGACACAGATGATTTTTTCAAATCTGACATGTGTCACTTTATGTGGTAATAACTCAAACGCTTTTACCTATCCAAGCGATTCTGAGATTGTTTTCTCGTGACATATTGTACTTTGTTAGGGAAAAAATTTGGTCGATAAATTCAATATTTATTTGTGAAAAACGTCAAATTTTAGCAAAAATTAGCATTTTTCTAAATTTTGAATGTATTTGCTTGTGAAACAGATAGTAATACCACACAAAGTAGTTACTAGTTAACATCCCCCATATGTCTACTTTATGTTTGCATCATTTTTTTTCACGTACTTTTATTTTTCTAGGACGTTACGAGGCTTAGAACTTTAGCAGCAATTTCTCATATTTTCAATAAAATCTCAAAAGGCTATTTTTTCAGGGACCAGTTCAGTTCTGAAGTGGCTTTGAGGGCCTTATATATTAGAAAGTCCCCATAAATCACCCCATTTTCAAAACTGCCCCCCTCAAAGTATTCAAAACCACATTCAGAAAGTATTTAGGCGTTTCACAGGAATTAAGGCAAAGTAGAGGTGAAATTTACAAATTTAATTTTTTTTGCCGAAATTCATTTGTAAAAATCTGTAACACAGAAGGTTTTACTAGAGAAACGCAACTCAATATTTATTGCCCAGATTCTGCAGATTTTAGAAATATCCAACATGTGGCCCTAGTGTCCTAATGGACTGAAGCACCGGCCTCAGAAGCAAAGGAGCGCCTAGTGGATTTTGGGGCCTCCTTTTTTTAGGAATATATTTTAGGCGCCATGTCAGGTTTGAGGAGGTCTTGTGGTACCTAAACAGTCGAAACCCCCAAAAAGTGACCCCATTTTGGAAACTACACCCCTCAAGGCATTTTTCTAGTGGTATAGTTAGCATTTTGACCCCACAGTTTTTTTGCAGAATTTAGTGGAATTAGTCAGTGAAGAAGAAAATCACCTATTTTTCTGTGGAAACATAGAATTTTTTCATTTTTACAAGGAATAAAGGAGAAAAAGCACCCCAACATTTGTAAAGCAATTTCTACCGATTACAGCAATACCCCATATGTGGTCGTAAACTGATGTTTGGACCCACAGCAAGGCTCAGGAGCGAGGGAGCGCCTTTTGGATTTTGGAGCGCAGATTTTGCTGGATTGGTTTTCAGTGCCATGTCGGGTTTGCAACGCCCCGGAGGGACCAAAACAGTGGAAACCCCCCAAAAATCACCCTATTTTGGAATCTACACCCCTCAAGGAATTTTTCTAGGGGTATAGTGAGCATTTTGGCCCCTCAGGATCTTTTTTTAGAGCTACGGTGACCAAAAAACAGCAATTTTGGCGCTTTAAATTCTTTATTTATTACAGCGTTCACCGTGCGCAATAAATTAAGTTTTAATTTATTCTGCCGGTCGGTACGATTACGCCGATACCATATGTGTATAGTTTTTTTTACGTTTTGCAGCGTTTGCACAATAAAATAAAGTTTCTATAAAATTATTTATTTTCTGAGACACGCTATTCTGAGCCGTAACTTTTTTATTTTTCGTGAAAAAAGCTGTGGGGGGTCTTGTTTTTTGCGGGATGGGTTGTAGTTTTTATTGGTACCATTTTGGGGTAAATGCGACTTTTTGATCACTTTTCATTCTATATCTTGGGAGGGGTGGTGACCAAAAAATAGCGATGCTGACAGTTTTCCGTTTATTTTGTTTGCTGCGTTCACCGTGCGGAAAAATTAACATTATAGTTTCATAGTTTGGGCCGTTACGAACGCGGCGATACCAAATATGTGCACTTTTTTTTAACATTTTAATTTTTTCCCTATAATAAATGACTTATTATAGGAAAACAAAACCTTTTATTTTTACACTTTTATAAAACATTTTTATTAACTTTTTACACTTTATATTTTTGTTTATTTACTTTTTACACTTTATTTTTTTGACCTGCAGCTTTGATCGCTGCTAGAATACATTACACTACCTAGGTAGTGTAATGTATTCCAACTGTCAGTGTGACGTCACAGTCACTCTGACAGTTGGTCTACGAGGATCAGCAGAGGCTGATCCTCATAGGCTGACATACATGGCAGACCTGGGGGCCGTTGTCTGGCCCCCAGGTGCCATCACAAGCATCAGAAGCCCCCACGATTGCATGGGGGCTGCTTATGCGCTACAAACCCGCTACATGCGGAGATCGCAATCGAGCCCCGCATGTAACGGGTTAATTGCCGAAATCAGCGGCGATGAGCCGCTGATCGGCAACACTGGAGAGTGTCAGCTGTCGGGGACAGCGGATCTCCAAGTTCCCGATGCACACTGTCGCCGACAGTGTGCATCGGGAACGGCACAGTGACTTTCTGTCACTCTGACAGGAAGCCTATCAAGACCAGCCGAAGGTTGGTCCTGATGGGCTTTCGTCCATGGCAGACCCGGAAGCCATTGTTTGGCTTCCGTTTGCCATACTATCGGCAGACCCCGCGATTTCGGACGGGGGTCTGCCGATATGCTAGAAACCCCTAAAATTCGGCGATTGCACCCGATCGCCGAATTTAAGGGGTTAATTCGTCGAAATCAGCGGCAAAGGACCGTTGGCCGGCAAGAGGGGAGTGTCAGCTGTCGGCGACAGCTGACCTCCCGGTTCCCGGTGCACACCGTCGCCGACAGTGTGCATCGGGAATAACTCAGTAACTATACGTCCTCGTGCGGGAAGTAACCTCCCGCAACGACGGACAGTTACGTCCTGGTGCGGGTAGGGGTTAAACAGTATGCAGTTCGCTCTTAAACGCTCCTAGTGGTGGATAGATAGATGGAAAAGTGTTCATAGTTCATCATAATGCGAGATATCCCATCATTTCAAGTGGTATCTATTAGTGACTTAACATGTTAGTGGTATCAAACTATATCAACTATAAGTCCTTTACTAGTTTGATCCATATAAACAATGATAACGCTAAAACTTACAATGGATATAAAGTAGATGTGCATGTGTTTGCTACAGCTGGAATAGCTGGTACCTTTAAGTTCTACAGAGGATGGGAATAAGAAACATTGTCCTTAGTGTGAAGTTCTCTTTATAAAGTGCCTGCTTAGTGTTGAAGTCCATGTTAATTAAAAGGGAATGATCTCAAGAAGACAACCCCTGTCTATATACCCTATTAGGGCATATGCATGTCATAGAAGGGGGTCCCCTATTAGGGACCCCCTCGATTAGCCAGACGGGAGAGCTGCTAAGAAAGATTGGGCACAATGTAACACTACATTTCCCCTGCAGGATGCTGCTGTTTTGACCACTGGATAATAAGTTATGACCTATTATAACCAAAGGATTACATTTCAATGGATGTTCTCTGAGAAAATATCACAAAAACACAATGGCCCTCGCTGAAGTCCTTAAAAAAACTTCTGCTACGACCAACTATGTCAGAATGACCTCACCAGTCACAGAGCCTTTCCAGGGTGTTCATATAGGTCCCATAGATGGCCCTGCTAACAGTGTATCAGGGCAAAAGCATTGAATGTATTCTCTACCATAGAACTTTTTGGACTTTCTGGCAAATGCAAGAAATGCCTATCAGTTGAGGCCGGCTTTATAACCCCTTAGATACAAAATGAAAGTGCTAAGAACTTGGGCACATTCATTTGCTGGCATAGGCCAGAGACACAGATGATAGTGGAGTGGATGAGGTGATATAAGATTATTTGTGGTAGAGGAGATTTCTATTCAATAATGACAGAGCAGCTGGCGGAGCTTATTTGATCCATGTGTGTCCTTTTTTGTCCTTTTACACTTGGCTGTCATCTGTGGCCATTTTTGAAGCCTTAATGTGTTTTCGTAGCAGTAGGACTATAAACTAAACCACAGACATACCAGCTGAGGTAGGCGAGGAACTCTTGAGGTACACCTATGAAGACCTCAAGTCCACGGATTAATTCTTCTTTTCTATTTACAGAACAATCGATGCATCCCTGCGGCTCTTGACAACTACTACACTGAACAGGATACCAGCGCTCAAGGGAAGTTTTACACAGTCATAAATCACTACAACCTGGCCAAGCAAACCATCACACGCTCTGTATCCCCATGGATGACTGTTCTGTCAGAAGAGAAGCTGTCTGAGCAAGAGACAGAAGCCTCCCAGAAGTCAGCTTAGCTGCGCCCATACATTGTTTCTCGATGTCAAGGGAGCTCAACAGAAACTCTAAAAAAACAAAACACCTAAATAACTGCTCAGCCTCTATGGCAAATCAAGTGGTAAAGATTAATTTAGAAATTACTTGTATTTATGTTTAAACAAAGCACGCTTCTGTATACTGGTATTGCTGTGCATACATAACAGTACAGATCATAAATGAATATACATCAACAGCAAATCAGACATAGACAAACAAGTAACTTCACAACAGGGAAGCTTGCTGAATAGAAATATTTTTTTTCTTTTTATGGTTGTTTAAATTCTTGTGGGTGATTTGGTTTGGACCAATGTGTCCTTAGGTGAAGTATCAGTTTGTGGGATAGTTAGTTGCAGAATGAAAAGCAAACTTTTTTTTTTTACAGGTTTAGATAAAAAAATTCCAAATATGTTAATGTATAGAACCATAGCAAATGTGTCTAGGTCAAAGTTGACTAGATATGACCATACTAATTGTCTCTAGGTCAAGGTTGACTAGGTATAGTAAGACCATCCTAATTGTCTTTAGGTCAAAGTTGACTAAATATGGTTATACTAGTTGTGTCTAGGTCAAGGTTGACTAGATAAGCCCATTCGAATTGTGTTTAGGTCAAGGTTGACTAGGTAAGACCATCCCAAATGTGTCTAGGCCAACGTTGATTAAATAAGACCATCCCAATTGTGTCTAGGTCAAGGTTGACGAGATCAGACCATCCCAATTGTGTCTAGGTCAAAGTTGAGAAGATAAGACCATCCCAATTGTGTCTAGGTCAAGGTTGACTAGATAAGACCATCCCAATTGTGTCTAGGTCAAGGTTGATTAGGGAAGACCATCCCAATTGGGTCTAGGTCGACTATCTTGTTGCTTTGTTTAAAGTGAAACCTCCTTATGCCGTCCTCCAACACAACAAGGTAATACTTATTTTTGGAAACATAACCAATGGATATTTTATTTCTACATCACATTTTCGTTTTTGGTGTAGAAATTCATGCCTCTTACATTTCAATAAGGCTTATAACCTAGAAGATTAATCCTGCCTTATCATTTTTGTTGTAAGTTCAGTTCACAGATCTGTCAGTGACTTGTAAGGCTTTTTTTCTTTCCCGCAGCAATATCTTCAAAATGATTTTTGGAAAATAGCTTGGTTCGGACATTGAATGAGAGGCTTGGAAGCACAGTTCACCGTTTTGGGCACATTTTTTCCCACTTTAATGATTGATAGATGGCGTGATGTGAAACTATGAGTGAATCGGTCTAAACCTGTCCATGTAATCTTTCTAAAGGAGGATAATAATGTACTGCATTTGCAAGAAGAATACACAAATGCATATTTGGGATGTAAAATGGAATATTTTTGGATGTTTTTATACTTGAGTTCCGTGAAGTAGCAGGAAATTTCTTATGTTAGTGGTGGTTGTAATTCAAGATGATAAAAGCTGTGTTTACGGTTATGGTTTCAGTAAAGGATTTCAAATGATCACGGAGAGTTTTGAGACTTCATGTATAGATGAAAGGCCTGAAATCAAGCGCTTTTTACTTCCCTGCATTGGTGCAGTCTAGAAATCTTGGGCTTTTGTGAATCTAATAAACAGAAAGAATCCTTCTCTTTTTCTTTTTTTTGCTAGGACAGGAGCGGAAACAAATAATTCCCCTCCGGATCAAATTCCAAATTTTGCAATAAAAAATATAATGAGCGTTACTTCAAAAAAACAACAAGGGGTTGTCCAGGATTAGAATAGGAATGAGCTGCAACATCAGACACAGCCAAAGCATATGTATTCCGGGGGGTTTTTTGGGGAGGGGACAGATCCTTTATTCTAATCCTGGATAAACCCCTTTAAAACGTTTATATGTTTTGCTCCAATTTACTGTTGTAGCAGTAGGAGTATATCGATTTAACAAAATACATAGCCACAGAACATGCAATCAATGTGAAATACACAATGTCGGGAAACTTTGTTCTTTGCTTTGAGCGCCTGAAAATCGCATAAACACAGCAGATTTTTATATGAGAAATCATAACTTGATGATCCTAACCTGAGGAGCAATCAGGAATTCTGCTGGAAATGTCCTTTAGACTTCGTTCACTGATTGAACAAGCAGGGTAGCAGTTTTAGTGAATTATTGGTCTTGATAATAAAAACACTGCAGAACACAAAATTTCACACTACAGAATATTAGATGGATCACGAAGGCTGTTAAAGGGGAAGTGCTACAGAAATACTTATAGTAAAATAATTGGATATCACGTATAGAGAGTGAAAATTGAAAAAGTTAGTCACAAACTTATAGCAAGGAAATGATTTGCTGCCACGGGGAAGACCACCGATTCTTCTCTACACATTTTTGTACATAACGTCTGACCATGGTTGATGCCGGTCTTGTGTACACTAGTGTTTTCCCTCAAAGGTCACCTGACCGCAGGTAAAGATGGCATATGTGGGGGCAGAACTGAATACTGGAGCGGATGGGACATTTATTTTCATTACAGGACAAAAACAGTTGGCTTCTCTAATAAAAACCATAAGCTAGTGCTCCGGCAGCGTCTTTATCCCTCCCCTCGCACCACAGACGTCACCTGTGCCGACATTTTCTGAAACACAGTCCTAGATGAAAATCCTAGGGTTCACATGGTGTAACTTGGCCACTTAGAGTACTCTTTTTATGGTCATGCATTTCACTGGCAAGCATTTTGCCAATGTACATATTGTAGAGACGCAAGTTATGCTTTGTTGAAATAACCTATGCCAATACATTTCTGTGCCTCAATGATCTATTCTAGCTTTTAGTGAGTTGATAGACTATAATCTCATGCATATTGCTTTAATCCACAGAACTTCTGCATTCACCTTGTGTGTACAGTTTATGCTGTGGGCTATGGGTCATATAATGGGGATTGGAGACCTTTGGGTCATATAATAAAGTTAGAAGTCCTATGGATCAGACTCGTGATTGGATCAAAATAGAAAAGGAATACACCGGCAGATAACAAATCTACTGGAAAGTTGGGTCTGGTAACCTGCAGAATTTTTAAATGACATTACGTTCTTACCAGCCAACGCTGCAGTCCAGATATTCTAAAATACACAACCACTCCATAGAAACTAGATATTTGATGGCAGGACATTAATGCCGATGGGGTTTGCCGGTCCAACTTTTTTGTGGAAAAATGGATCATAAGGGTTGTTTTCTTTTTTTCCCTATTGTACCCTGTTCCCGATAAGTGGCACCAGATGTCTGGTAGTTACCACCACCCACCGACTGTCCATATTAGCAGATGGGAATCTAATTTATTTGCCAACTAATCAACTTTCAGTGGTCATTTATGTAATATTAATGGCCAGCTCTATAAACAAAGGCCAGGTATGACCCGGACTATCAGACTTGGTATTTTTGCCTTTAGGGGGAGCAGAGTCTATGGACTGGTTGTACGAACAAATAAAATGTTTTCATTTAACAAATATAAAAACAAAGTGGGAGGTTGAATACTTAAAAGTAGAACGATAGATTTGACTCGAAAAACATTTTGAGATTAAATATCTGTTAAAATTGCCTTCTTAAGGGTGGCCACAGATTGATAGGCTGATGCCAACACCAACAGTCACTAAAACATCCACGAGACTGATGATACACAATGCGTTGCCCTGAATAGGGGTTTCTAGGGGTTCATTTGTTGAAATATTTGCATCTTCCCAGGTAGGGACAAGTATGGCCACCTTAAGGTTACATTAAAACAGGTTTATATACAATCATCCCAAAAGGTCAATCTTATTTGTATGTGAATGGAAAACCAAAATTGGAGAAAATTTTCAAAATGGAATTCGCTAGGATCCACTTTAAAACAAGAGATTATAGTGGAAATTGGGTAACATTGTAGATGATAAATTCACATTCACATTGAAACATAAGGGTGATAAATATATAGACACACTAAGAGCGCTCTCCTTCTATAGTCATCCCAGGTAGAACATAACACTGACGTCTCGCACTGTAACACTTTAGTGGCACTACAACCATCACCATTCACAAATAACCCTTCACTAACTCCTACAATAGTGTCAAACTTGTCTGTTAATGACGAATAGTACTTTAGGGACTTTAAATGTTTGCCATTATTTTACTCTTATGCTGACTGAATGTTTCATTTTCTCTCTTTTGCCAGTGAACACTTTGATTGTTCCATTCTTTATTATTAAATAAAATGTGAAAAAAATACAATTGCCCTCTTCTGTTTGTAATGTAAAGCATGCTAACATATGATCTAACCAGTAGTTTAGCATTATTAGGTATGGAAATTGCTCTGTCTGTTCAGGTTTGCATTCTTGTCAGTAGGGGGCAGTAATATATTGATCAGTGCTGGTAAAGACTCTCAAAGTTCATTCAGCCATGGGCCAGACTCAAACATTGCTTAAAAGTGACAGCTGCTACTCAGTCACTTTCTCTTCCCCCACTCCTCTTAACGAGCTCCAATAAACGACATTGCTCAACAGGGGGCGACAATGAGCCCAGCAGTAAGCATCTCCCAGGGTAAAAGAATAAGCATTTAGCAGAAATTATTTTTACAATGACTTTACCTTGTGATTTAGAAAGGATTACTGCATTATTTATGTTACAGAAGTGATCTTGTTTAGAAAACCTATTTTTAAATTACCCTGATCAGGATTTCTGAGTTAATAGAGGGGATCCATCGTTCGAGGCCTCCATCCATTAGTCCAAGTAGAGAGCAGCTACAAAGAGCATTTCTCTAGAGAACCCAAGCTGTCCATACAGTATATTACACGGACAACCCATTGACTTCAATAAGCACTAGGTAATACTTCAATTCTCCTGTGGTAGCGCTGCAGGAGAATTGAACTCTTGCTGCCCGGTTCCTCCTCAGATTACAAAACCTGATTACACCGCCAAGTGAAGGTCTGGCAGAAATGGTAATGGACATTAATTGAAAATGTTAGTTAGACTTACGCCAATCAATGTTTTCGTACTTATCCAGTCGACAACTCATATAACATTACAGGGGGGGGGGGGGGGTTCCACACCTCTGTCTCCAGCATATAATGCTGGCCATACAACTCAAATACCTGTTGGCTGTTCGTTCAGCCAACGGCTATTTCTCCCGACCCCTCCATACACACACCCGGTCAGTTCGGCCGAGCATGAATGCGTTTTCAATAGGGAGAAGGCTTTTCGCCTTGCAAACAGAAGGATCGGGCATGTTTGAATCCAACATCCTGACCCCTCTCGCCCGGATATCTGCCGTCTGGGGAAAGTCAGTACATTGCCATTGCCGCATTAGATGGTCTGCCAGTCCTGCTGAAATGGTCAGGTTTAGCCGACATCCATCTACTGTGGAATGCTACCTTAAGAAAGCTGCTATATTTCACAAATCTATGTGTAACTGGAGGTTTTCAGAAATTGAAATATGAGATATAAGAAGTGGTCCTAAGGGATGGACATTTCCGGTCAGTAATGCCATTAAAGTACTCCACAGTCCGTCCACATCGCAGCATTAAACGGCTGCTTATATGACAGATAACATTCAGATGCACAGCAAATGTAGAGAAGATGGACCTATGGTTTAGATACTTTGAGAATTTTTTTCATAAGTGATTTACACGCAATAATGAAGGTCAAATCTTCACTTTTGGGCCACCACTGTAATTCTATTTTAACTGGCAACATTGAACAACAAATATATATCAATATATTTTCGGCTTGCTAGCAATAACCTTAACCTGTATAGAAGCCAACTGTAAAAGGTCACAAATCATCTAGACATTATATCTGCCTCTTCCACACTTCGTGTATTCTTCAGGGTGCCTATCACCCGCTTGTCTTCCTTTTTGGGCATACCATTCCTCCGAAGATCGCTGCAAATGTTTCACACAGTCCCACTCTGCTTTGCCCGGGAAATCTCTGGCCACATCTCCAGAGCAGAATAGAATTAAAATCTTAGTCCAGTTTGATGCGGTTAGTTCTGGTCATCAGACCTGTGGACGGTCCAGGATTTTTGGCCGTAATGCTGGCACAGAAATGTGCCCATATTACGCTCCTGTGAAAATGGCCTTAATGTAACCAAATGTAATTGTATAATTTGTTACTTATGGAGACATAATGCTACTGATGTGACCAAGAATAAGTTTTTTCATCTGTGATGATATGAAGGATCACATTAGGCCTCCCGCACACGACCGTAGCCATGTGCACGGCCGTAATTTTCGGGTCAGCCGGGGGCAGAGTGTCACCCGCAAATCATGGCCATTCTTTCCAATCAGCCTGGACCGCAGAACACGGCCGTAATAAGACTTGCCCGTTCTTTCTGGACTCCGAGCTCCTGGGCCATGCACGGACCATGGAAACCACGGTTGTGTGCTTGGCCCCATAGGAATGAATGGGGCCGCAATTCTCCCGTGGATTTTCGGGGGAATTGCGGCCGAAAAAGCACGTTCGTATGCATGGGGCCATAATGACTAAGAGATTTTCCAATATTTATTTCTGTTATTTCGATAGCGCCAATGTATTTCGCACCGATGTACAAAAGCTGTGTTAATATTCACGCGAAACCCACGCAAACACAGGGAGAATATACAAACTCCATGCAGATGTTGTACTTGCTTGGATTCGAGTGCAAGTCAACAGTATTAACCACAGAGCTGCCAAATGTTGGAAGCACTTCTGGATGGTTGGCCATACTGGTCCAGTTAGTGCACGTAGTTGAAATAATGCCTCGAGAATGGCCAACCAAGGTAAATGGACAGACTGGCACTTGGGAGGCCTAGATTTGCTGCACAGATCTCGTGTCAGATTATCAGAATGTTTGAATGCTGGATGTTAATGGCAATATTATCAAGCACCTATTGTGAATTACCACATATGTACCAATGTTTTGTATCAATACATTTTTCTTTATTGCAGAATGGTTGTACAAAAATGAATATAACATTAGTAACAGCTTGCATTTAACTATTAACTAAGCTGCACCAGTCTCACCCTCCCAGAACAAAGACTGTAGTGGTATTAGATGCTCCTTTTCACCGGATGAAGGGCACATCCGAGACGGAGGAATCAGGGTGCAGTGAATAACAAAATGGGGTGAATATATAGTGACAGTAAGAAGTAATGCATTCCAAATTAGTCAAAATTGTGTGCAGCAGAAGTTCAACTCCCAACAAACCTATTTAAACCTCAGATCCAAAAGTGAATCTCTGCCTTTTATCATATCATGATATTATGTTTAGGCCTAAAAGATATATTAAATTAAATCAGCACAGAATTTAAATTGGTCAGAGCTCCATTCTTCTAATACAGAGCTCCAAATTCCCAAATTGCATAAACAGTTTAATATATAACATTCTGGTTTTCTGCAGTCACCACTAGAGGGAATATGGGAGCTTACCGCATACAGTGTTATATTGAGTACGCTCCCTCTAGTGGTGGCTGCAGGAATCCAGGATGTTATGTCTTTGTCTTAAAACAAAGCTTCAATCTCTATAAACACACATTAAGAGATTAAAAAAAACAAAATGGAATTCAAGGGTGGATATTCCCTTTAAATAAAAATTTTTTTAAAATGTTTACTCCACTGTTACTCATTTATATCAGTTTCTAGGAAAGCATGTAGGTAACTAGTGTTGATCTGAACAGATATGGAAAATCTAGTACTCACATTATTTCCTGGTGCTACTATACGGAGGAGAAGACAAACGAGATTTCTAAAAGTTTTACAAGAATATGGTTAATGAGCAAATAAGATACACAAGTGTATTTTAAGTGATAGCAAGACTCTCCGTGTGGTCTCTGCTCAGTGGTAGTTCAGTCTAGAAAAAAAGACCTAAACAATCTGAGACAAATTGGTTTTAAGGAACGTGCTGTCTGCCTAACAACCAGTCTTTAATTGTGTTGTCAGTGTGACCATAGCAACTAGACATGCTGTTCAGTTTAAAGGGGTTACGTGGAGACCGAAAAAGTATTAGCAGTGTAGTCACTGAAGTATGAGAGTACAGGCGCCAATATACATTCTGCTCACCCGTCGCGCGGATTATCATATTTTAATAGATTTTTATAGCGCTGGCGGGGGACCGGAGGTCTAGTTGCAAATGACAACACGACTCTTCGTCACGTGACCGACCCCATTGTACTCTATGTAATCGATGAACTACTGCTTATACATAGAGTACAGTGGGGCTGGGCACATGACGAAGAGTCGTATAGTCATCAAGGAAGACTGTGCAACTAGACAACCTGTCCCCCGGCAGCGCTATAAAAATCTATGAAAATCAGCGCAACGGGGGACCAGAATGTACATTAGCGAGTGTGCTCACATGCTGCAGGGAGTACACTGCTAATCATTTTCAGTCCACACACAACCCCTTTAAAGCTGGATTGGTGCCATGCTGACAGTTTGCCATTCCCCATGTCAGTTAACAGCAGACATCAGATTTTTCTTTTCTCACAAAAATGGATTGGTCAGACCCTCTCTGTGCAAACAGTGCCACTGAGACAGCTGGGTGGGAGGCAATATTGTGTGAGAACTCAAGATATCTAGATGACCACTGGCAGTTGTAAGACTTATCAGTGTGTACGGCCAATGTACGGTGCTGTGAAAAAGTGCTTGCCCCTCACTCAATTTCTTCTATTTTTGCTAATCTGTCACAGTTTAATGTTTCAGATCATCCAAATAATTTTAATAGGAGATAAAGTCAACACGAGTAAACACTAAATGCAGCTTTTAAATTATTCAATTTATTGAGGATACAGATTAATTAAAAAACCTATATCACCCACGTGAAAAAGTAATTGCTCCCTTAAACCTAATAACTGCTTGTGCGCCACACGGCAGTAACAACTGCAATCAAACGCTTCTGATAACTTGTGATGGGTCTTTTACGTCGCTGTGGAGGAATTTGGGCGCATTCTTCTTTGCAGAATTATTGTAATCAAATGTGACAAATATGTAAAAATTTAAGAAATTGGGAAGGGAGCAAATATTTTTTCACCATGCGAGTCAAATAATGCTATTTTGTAATAGTTCGGACTTCTACGAACGCAGCGATACCAATTTTTTACATTGTGCTTGGGGAAAAATGGGTAAATTTTTTTTTTTACTTTTAATATTTTTTTACACTCCTGAAAACATATCTAACTTTTTTTTTTTTTTTTTACACATTTTATTAATTCCCCTAGGGGACTTGAACAAGCTCCCATAGTAGTGAATGACAGTCACAGAAGCAGCATAGCACGCGAGCTACGCGGTCTCCGTAACTTCTATTCAGTTCTATGGGAGTTATGGAAACAGCGTAGCTCAGAGAGTTACGCCATTTCCGTAACTCGACCATGTACGCTGTTTTCGTAGCTACCGAGTTCCAGCAAAAGCGTAGCTCGCGGTGCTAAGCTGTTTCTGTAATTCCGACAACCTAACAAGGAAGTGGCCGGGAGACAGCACAGCCGAGTAGGATAGAACGGGGTTTATGGGGCCCCGTTCTAGAGATAGGTGCGGGTCCAAGCGGTGGGACCCGCATCTATCTGACATTTATGACATATCCTGTGTATATGTGATAAATGTCCTTCATGGGAAAAAGCCTATAAATGCAGCGGTCGCTATTGACTGCAGCATTTAACTAGCTAAACAGCCAAGAACAGCGCGACCGCTGTTCCTGGCCGTTAGAGCAGCGTGTCAGCTGTAAAACACAACTGATACCTGCAGCGTATGGAGCGGGTGCTCCGCTCCAAACATCATCCCCCTCCATGAAGTGCCGGCACATCATGGGTGGGGAAGGGGTTGAGTAAGGAAGCGGTCAGGCGGCCCTGACTGCCGACTATAAGATGCAGGGACTTTTTAGTATGTTTTATTCTTGATAAAAAAATATGCCTCTTATAGTCCGAAAAATACGGTGCATATATATCAAAACTAGTGCAAATAAAACTTTAGGGTCGTAACTATAGGGAGCTCTGAGGGTCCTCTCTGTCACATCAAAAAACAGCCAATCTGATTAGGTGAAAAAAAAAAAAAGTCTTAATAAGCGGAACGATATCACTACTCGGCAAACTCTGTATGTATACTGGACTTTACTTGTTTGGAGTGATGACCTCAAGGCTGACAATTATCCAGTGTGCATGTCGAACTTGGGCATGTTCTTCCACTGAAGGGCAGGGATGTGGATGTTATTAGTCTCCATACACATTCACTCATCAGCAGATTACACTAATAATGGTAGGATCCATGGATAGCAGGACAATGTGTATGGGTGGGGTTTTATTCCCATTAACAGTAATGTGTTCATCAGTACAGGTAAATGGTCGTCGCTGCTGGATTACCGTATTGGACGCATCTTACGAGCCTTTTGAGTATTTTGGGTGTTTTTTCGTTTGAAAGATTCAATATCTTAGGGGGGATCCACCAGACAAGATTAGCCCTGCTCATGCCTTTTATTGTTTAATAGTCCAGATGTTACACAAAATATCATGGTCTTATAGTCCCCAAAGAGTAGAAGCAGGAAAGATGAAAAATTACATCTGCTGAATATAAAAAAATAAAAAAACAAAAAGTGCAGCTTCATTTGACATTAAAATGAACAACCATTGTATGAACAGCGTTGACATGTCTGGCCTTTCTGCAGGTAATACAAACAGCTTTATATCTTCCAGTTATTGCAGACACCTCCACAACCTCATTATCACAAGTGACATTTATTAACGTATCCAAGCGAATGTTCAAGAGGGAGACGTACGGCAGAGAAGTGGCATTTTCTTACAGATTTAACATTGTGCAATTATTACGTTACGACTGTAAGGCTCCATTTAATTATTAACTATCATACCAGTCCAGGAACAGTAAAGAAAATGAACACATCACTAGGAAAAAGAGGATCCAGACCCGGAAGCCGGCATTATTCTTGATGGCCTGCAACCAAACACAAGAAATTAAAGAGGGGATAGAGATGAAGATAAAAAAAACAAACCTATAAAACCAAAACATTTCCAAAAGTGTACCTCCAGTGATCTCCTTAAAAACCTCCTTCGATATGCATCTTAGTTTAAAAATTCAACCTTCTAATCTAGAATTACAAAAGAAGTGCTTTATGCTATTCGCTTCATTCACTTGCAGGCTGCACAATCCACTCATTTACATGAGTAGAAAGAGACTTTAATAACTGCAGCCCTTTACTTCCTCCCTGCTGGGGGGCATAATATTAATATATATATATATACACACACACACACAAACACACACAGATATGCAGTCCAGATACAAATAAACACAGCACTCCAACACAGGTAAATATTAGGCCCTGTGCACGTAACCAGAATCGGTTCCCCAGCTTGAATATAGAAAGAGCATAGGACAAAGGAACGGCACCAGGATTTCAATGAAGATGAAACACGGCTGATTTATTCACCTCAAGTGAGCAACGTTTCGGTTCACCACAGCTTGCGAAAGGTTCTGTGGTGAACCGAAATGTCGCTCACTTGAGGTGAATAAATCAGCCGTGTTTCATCTTCATTGAAATCCTGGTGCCGTTCCTTTGGCCTATGAGATAGATATATATATATACAATTAAAAAAATAGGCAGCACTCCGCAGTAAATGTGAAAAAAGTGGGTACTTTATTGCCCCATGTGCAACGTTTCAGCTCTGTCCTCTAGAGCCTTTCTCAAGCAGAGAGGACAGAGCTGAAACGTTGCACATGGGGCAATAAAGTACCCACTTTTTTCACATTTACTGCGGAGTGCTGTCTATTTTTTGAATAGTATATAGCTGGGATCTTGGTCTGTTCCCTGTGGCTTGCACCCACACATTACTGGTGCTGCTGGATTTGTTTGTTTTATGTATATGTATATGTATATGTATATATATATATATATATATATATATATATATATATATTTATACATATATACACACACACACACACACACACACACACACACACACATATCTATCTCACCCAAAACAAAGACACATACAGCTTGTAATTCCCTGAAAAGGGAGCTTGCTCATTAATAAAGTCCTGTGATTACAGCAGCATTAGCACTGATTAAACCAGTGTGTAGGAGTGTACTAACAAAGGAGAGGGGTGAGTGGAAAGTGTAGCGTATGCTAACTGGCTTATAGAAACAGTGACCATGACCGGGCTGCATCGCCACTGTTTAATAAGGCAGACGATAATAAACATACTGCAGCACAAGTAGCTGAGTTTTGATTGAAAGGCTTCTTAAGGGAACTCTACGGTAGAATCTAAAAGCAGTTTTAATGAGAAGTTTTAATTTTTCACCGGTGGTACGCTTAAAAGAGTATCTGCCATGGAGGTACAAGCCACAATAATCATGCAGCATGTACCTCTGACTCCTGCTTTCACCAAGAACAGAAGTCCGTGTCTGTATCTTTGAGTTCTGGACATTTTCATGACATCATTACAAAATTAAAGAACTAAGTGCTCTAGGCATTTAATATTTTTATGAATGTATGGCTTAAAGAGGCTCTGTCACCAGATTTTGCAACCCCTATCTGCTATTGCAGCAGATAGGCGCTGCAATGTAGATTACAGTAACGTTTTTATTTTTAAAAAATGAGCATTTTTGGCCAAGTTATGACCATTTTCGTATTTATGCAAATGAGGCTTGCAAAAGTACAACTGGGCGTGTTGAAAAGTAAAAGTACAACTGGGCGTGTATTATGTGCGTACATCGGGGCGTGTTTACTACTTTTACTAGCTGGGCGTTGTGTATAGAAGTATCATCCACTTCTCTTCACAACGCCCAGCTTCTGGCAGTGCAGATCTGTGACGTCACTCACAGGTCCTGCATCGTGTCGGCACCAGAGGCTACAGATGATTCTGCAGCAGCATCGGCGTTTGCAGGTAAGTCGATGTAGCTACTTACCTGCAAATGCTGATGCTGCTGCAGAATCATCTGTAGCCTCTGGTGCCGACACGATGCAGGACCTGTGAGTGACGTCACAGTGCTGCACTGCCAGAAGCTGGGCGTTGTGAAGAGAAGTGGATGACACTTCTATACACAACGCCCAGCTAGTAAAAGTAGTAAACACGCCCCGATGTACGCACATAATACACGCCCAGTTGTACTTTTACTTTTCAACACGCCCAGTTGTACTTTTGCAAGCCTCATTTGCATAAATACGAAAATGGTCATAACTTGGCCAAAAATGCTCGTTTTTTTAAAAATAAAAACGTTACTGTAATCTACATTGCAGCGCCGATCTGCTGCAATAGCAGATAGGGGCTGCAAAATCTGGTGACAGAGCCTCTTTAAATGTTAGATTTTTGACAGTGAACTCCAATTATGTTGGTATCCACCAACAATCTAATGACTATATGTTCTGACACAAAGACGTAGCCTGCATGTCCATCACAAAGTTATACCTAGGCCAGTAATCACCAACTGTTGTGAAACTAGACATCCCAGCATGCCCTGACAGCGGCATTCTGGGAGTTGTAGTTTTACTACAGCTGGACAGCTACAGGATGGAGACTGCTTATCTAAGCCTTAGCCTCAAAAGATATACAAGCCACTGTACATACTGAACAGAATCTATACACACTACAACATTTTTCTTGTGTATATTCCCACCTCGCAAAATTATTACGGTTCATTATTATGCATTTAGAAGACATAATTGCATCATTACACCACCATCTGTCCCGCTTTCTTAAATGGCTGGGCGGACTATGAACCTCTAAGGCATTGGAGACCAATTTTGACAGCTACCTCAGCACCATCTATCACTACACCATTTCCCTAGCAGATACTTGGCCAATGGTTGCCATCTGTGGAAAAAAGGATGCAACAATATGGGATTCTTTTGTTTATCCTGGCTCCCATGACATAACATGCACGGTCAAACCAAAAGTGAACATGGATACCGGGATCAGGACTGATAACCGTGATCCTATGTCGAAGGCCACATTGTCTGGTCTTGTAGAATCACTGGGTCACAACTGCGGTGGTTCCGATTTGTCCAGATGTCACACAGCGCCCCTTCTTCATTTGTGGCTGCGACCCCTTAGGGCTAGGCTTCCCCTCTATCTGAGCAGACAGAGACCACCAATTTAGTCCATGTCCGATGACCGCGGCAGAGCTGGAGATCAGAAGCATACTGCTGTATATTCATAGTCCTGATGGCTGGAGACAGCTGTCAGCTTTACAGTCTACTCATCCATCAAACTCCCATCCTCCGTTCATTGCGCTCTTCTAATAATTCAGCAGATGCTTTTAGGAAAAGTGGGCTTTAAATCATATGAATTAATTGCAGCGGATTTATTTCAGCTCAAATGAATGTGATATTTTCAACCTAATTTAAGCCGCTGCAGGGATGAGATATGTCAACAATCCAGGAAATTGTGCTGAAAAGTGACGGTGTGACCTTAGGGAAAACTGGGAAACCATCAGTAATAACTAAACTACCATTATACGTAGACTGGCAGATACACAAGATGAGAGTAAACGGAGAAGGAAGAAGGTCCCCAGTGGACAAATGTCAATGCGGATCAGAGAATAACAACACAAAACGGCAAACAATGTCACAAGTCTGTGTATATAATAAACTGAATGCCTGATAGTTATTAGCTGGACGATCTAGCACCGCAATATGGCAAAGCAGGAGATTGCTCCCAAGCCCACAAATATAACGTGTATGCTATGGAGGAAGATGTGGGCTATGGGTTATGCCGTCAAATTAATTTGTCTGAAAACCCCATTAGGGGGTGTTAAACTAATAGACGAGGAATGAGCTGCAGGAGTCCCTTGAAAATGATAGACGTCTGTGCCTGTCTGGTCCGACCTACGTGCTTTATATACATGGACTATTACAAGTTATCTATACTGGACGGAGACGAGAAATCATTCACAAGGATTTATTCATTTGGAAGCAATGTGGAATCAGTGTGATAACTGCTAGTCGGATACACAGATATGAAATGTGATAGATATGTGCTATATAGAATCAGTGAAGAAATCGCAACACTCCAGGAATAGTGAATAGAAGTGTTTATGTACCCAGATCAATGCGATGTTTCAGCCCTGTACTTGTGTGTGCTGTGATTTCTTCTATGTATACAATTGAGAGATGGCTTAATACAAGAAAAATATAACATAGATAAATAGATGATCGATAGATAGGAGACAGACAGACATGAGATAGATATGAGATAGATAGATAGATAGGACTGACAGACTCAGGTTTCCAGGAGTAAGAGGCACAGAACATGAGCTCCAGAGTCTACATCATTATATACCTTGTAATGAGCAAACTGTAAGGGTATGTGCACACGATGAGAGGCTTTTACGTCTGAAATGACACTGTTTTCAGGAGAAAACAGCTGCCTCGTTTCAGCCGTAATTGCTCCTCCTCGCATTTTGCGAGGCTTCTCTGACAGCCGTAAATTTAGAGCTGTGCTTCATTGAGTTCAATGAAGAACGGCTCAAATTACGTCTGAAAGAAGTGTCCTGCATATAATGTATATAAGTGTCCTGCATATAATGTATATAAGTGTCCTGCATATAATGTATATAAGTGTCCTGCATATAATGTATATAAGTGTCCTGCATATAATGTATATAAGTGTCCTGCACTTCTTTTGACGAGGCTGTATTTTTATGCGTCGTCGTTTGACAGCTGTCAAACGACGACGCGTAAATGACAGGTCGTCTGCACAGTACGTCGGCAAACCCAATCAAATGAATGGGCAGATGTTTGCCGACGTATTGTAGCCCTATTTTCAGACGTAAAACAAGGCATAATACGCCTCGTTTACGTCTGAAAATAGGTCATGTGAACCCAGCCTAAGGCATAACCAGAAAAATTCAGACTCCATGGAAGACAAAAGCGAGCAGGACTAACCGCTCTTCATAAAAAATAAGAAAATAAAAGATTTGAAAGAAAAAACAAGAACTCTGCTTAGAGGACAGACTGCAAACAGGGAGTATCAAGTCTGACCAAGTCCAGAGAACGGAGCATCCAAAAGGTAAGAACTTCCTGCTCCACCACCAACACTAGAAAGCAAACCCCATAGATATAGAAGGATTTCTCTAAAAAATGGAAAATCACAATTTAGAACAAGAAAAGTAGAATAAAGTAAATGTCCATAAGACTGAGTTTGGGACCCAAGATTTAGACAACAGGGGGTCAGGCACCTTGGAGATCACATACTCCGAAGGGCAGAGAACCATTCAAGCAAAGAAAGCCATAAAACGTGTCACCATCAGACAAAATCCAGGGACACTTTTTGCTGACTTTACCTGTAAAGAAGTAAAGAGGAAAACAAATGTATTATTCTACTCGGACCACCCCTCCACCTGGCAAACAGCCGTGTGCCAGCACTGTAAGGGCATATCACAGTGTGGCACCAATAAGGGCCGACAGATCAGAATAAAAGATACAGAAAATGACGGAAGTATCACACTTACCATTAACCTATATAATAACGGGACCAGTGTCATACAAGGCAATGAGGATAACCTAGAGGAATTTGAAGAAATCTCTCATCATATTAAAGAGACTCTGTTACCACATCATAAGTGTCCTGTCTCCTACATAAGGAGATGGGCGCTGTAATGTAGGTGACAGTAATGCTTTTTATTTAGAAACAACATCTATTTTTACCACGTTAGGAGCGATATTAGATTTATGCTAATTAGTTTCTTAATGCCCAAGTGGGCGTGTTTTTACTTTAGACCAAGTGGGCGTTGTAAAGAGAAGAGCTGACCAATCAGATTCATACACTTCTCTCCATTCATTTAGACAGCGCATAGTGACACTGCGTTGTTCACTATGTGCTGTCTTATACTGACATATTAACGTTAGCGAAGTGTTTAGACAGTGAATAGACATTCCTTCCAGACAGGACGCGATGTCTATTCACAATCCCGACACTTCGGTAACGTTTCTGTGGTACTTACAGCAGAGCAAGTGTAATCTCCCGGTAACCTGTCATTTACAGTGAGATCTCGCGAGATTACGCTTGCTCTGCTGTAAGTACCAGAGGAACGTTAACAAAGTGCAGGGATTGTGAATAGACATTGCAGCCTGGCTGGAAGGAATGTTTATTAACTGTCTAAACACTTCAGTAACGTTAATGTATCAGTATAAGACAGCACATAGTGAACAACGCAGTGTCACTATGCGCTGACTAAATGAATGGAAAGAAGTGCATGACGCTGATTGGTCACTGATTGGTCGCTGATTGGTCAGCGTCATACACTCCTCTGTACAACGCCCACTTGGTCTAAAGTAAAAACACGCCCACTTGGGCATTAAGAAACGAATTAGCATAAAGCTAAAATCGCTCCTAACATGGTAAAAACAGATTGTTTTTCTAAATAAAAAGCATCACTGTCACCTACATTACAGCGCCCATCTCCTTATGTAGGAGATAGGGCACTTACAGTGTGGTGACAGAGCCTCTTTAAAGACCAGGCCCAAACTTACAAAGAACAACAAACTCCAGCAACTAAGACCAGAGATGGACATTCCTCTACAGACACAATCTCCAGAGACACCCCCGCTGCCTGATGCCCCAATCTCGCACACTCCTCACCGGACACTCTCACAGACTGTTTATCTCAATTAGAAAGAGACTTTCTACAATTCAAAGAAGAGGTTCAAAGAAATCTTGGTGAGAAAAACACAAATAGCCAAGTAATTAAAGAGATACACAAACTGAAACGTGAACATACATCAGCTCTGCAGGGAATACAACGTACACTCCGAGAGCTGCAACAAGAAAATGCAAAGCTCAGACTAGATATAGCAAATCTAAGACCACAAACACAAAGTCTGACCCAGGAGGGGTGTCCAGGAACAAGGGAGAGCGCTGACGTAACGACAGCCAATGACCAGAGCGTTAATTACCCTAAGAGTACATCAAATCACCACAAACCAATAAATATACCTGAAGGTAATGAAAAAAAAAAAACAGATCAATACATGTGGGAACAAAGCCAACCACCAACCAAACCACAGCAGCATCCGATGATACCACCAAGCAGGATCCAGGACACGAGCTTCAGAGAAGCCACAATGTCCGGATACTGTCCTAATAATAGACTCAAATGGCAAATACCTTAATACACGGCAACTCTGCCCAGGAAAAGGGTCAGTAAAAGTCACTGTGCAAATATTGAACAAGTAACATCAGTCATCAATAACCCACATTTTACCAATCCAAACCATATCATTATACACACGGGTACAAAACCTCCAAGACCAGCAATAGCAGATTGCAGAACAGGCAAAGACGGCACAACATAATTCTATCATCCGTGCTCCCAAGAAAAGATCTACCCAACAAGATCACCCAGGCCATCAACACAGAGCTGGCAGCGAACATCAGCTCAATGTCTAACATCAGCCTGGCACAACACTCCTCCATAGAGCGTCGCCACCTGTATGATGACAAACACCTCAACTAATGAAATGTCAGCCTTCCGGCCAAAGAACTGAGAGACATTGTGCTGAACAGACAACCCAGACCTCGCATCAACCAAAGCCAAAACATCACTAACAATGAGAAGTCCTCAGACGCCATACACCTCACTATATCCAGGAGAAAAACCCCTTTACCCAAGGTCAGACCACCAGAGGCAAAAAACTTGGAGGAAACCCCCTGCCTCACACAGAGCAGAGACATGGAGGAGATAAAGACCCTGCTCAGCACTTTATGTAGAAAACTTATGTGACTGTACAACACGAGAATATCTACAATACATCCACCTGTCACATCTCCAGCCGGTCCTACACAGTGCCGCTCATTACAAGGTATATGGACACACAATGACGTCCTTTATAATCAGCAGCTGGAATATTCAACACCTCAGCCTTTGGATGCAAAATTAACTATCCAGACTTCAACCAAATACTGAAAAATATTGATATACAAATCCTCCTGGAAACATGGACTAGGACAGAGAATAAATCCCTGGTGCCCACTGGATACAGGGAAATCTCTGTCCCTGCCCTGAAAAATAAAAACATCAAGCAGGGCCGGTGTTCAGGAATATTAGTCTGGTACAAAGAGGAGCTCCATGAGCAGATCAAAGCAGTGAAGCGAGGAGACCGCCACATCTGGATAAGAATAGGCCGCTCCATCCTCACCTCTCAGTCTGACATGTACCTCTGCGCAATGTACATCGTACCGCCAGTGTCCCCGTACTCCAACCCAGACAGCTTTGACATTATACAAAGGGAAGCCGCCCATTTCCAGACCCTGGGCATCGGTCTCATCTACGGAGACGTCAATGCAAGAACGGGGAGAGAAAAAGACTACCTGACCAATGATGGAAACATCATCTTTAGAGTAGAGGCCGACTGTCATAGCCCCATACAGAAAGAGAGAAACAGCTATGACAGCACCGTCAACAAAAGTGGGGAAAAAACTATTGAATCTATGTCGAAGCTTAGGACTCCACATACTGAATGGCCGCACCAAGGGAGACTCTTTAGGAAGTTATACACTAAACTCCCATGTAGGCAGCTGTGTAGTAGACTATGCCATCACGGATATGGACCCTGAAAATGTTGGTGCACTCAGTCACTCCACAAATGCACCTGTCAGATCACAACCAATTACTTCTACACATTAAATCCACAAACAAACCATCTGCTCAAAAACCACATCAAACCGGCCTCTTCAACCTACCCGCATCTTTTAAATAGTCCAAAATTAAAATATACTATCAACAGACCAGAAATTCAGGAGATGCTTTAGAACTCCTACAACAAGGTGTACGAGACAGACCCAGGAGGGGTAAATCAAGCTGTAAAAGACCTAAATAATATATTTTATATCATAGCAGAGAGAGGTCTGAAGTGAAGGGATACAACAAGAGGCCAAAAAAAATACATCCTAATGATTGGTTTGACCATCAGTGCAAAGAAGTACGGAAGACCCTAAGAACTGCCTCAAATAAGAAGCACAGAGACCCAAACAACACCGGTCTGAAGGAGGCGTACAACAAGACAATACAAGTCCAACCTCCGAAAGAAAAAACAAAAAGTTACATCTCCACCAAACTTAACCAACTCCAAGATGCCCTCCAAGACAACTCGTTCTGGGAATTATGAAAACACATGGGCAAAAATAGTAAGAAAAACAACCTTCATATCCAAAATGGCAACATCTGGCTCCAATATATCAGGGACCTCTACAAATACATTCCGAAAGAAGAACAAAGCCAAGAACAAGAACAAATATCAAAATTGAAGATTATGTTGGAAACACGGAAAGATTTTCAAAATCTCCTGGATACACCAATAACACTGCATGAAGTAAGAGAGGACCTCAGACATAAGGTGTAAAAAATCTAGCAGCCTAGACAGAATATCACCAGAAATGCTAAAACACAGCCCGCCAGAAATACAGGCCGCAATAGCAAAACTATTCAATATCGTGCTGAATGTCGGCTACATTCCTCAAATCTGGAACCAAGGCCTTAGAATACCTATACCCAAGAGCGGGTACAGGTATGACCTAGCCAACTACCGAGGAATATGTGTCAGCAGCAACTGGGGAAACTGTTCAACAGAAACCTGAAGAGAATACTCAGCATCCTCACCAGCACAACGTCCTCAACCAAAGCCAAGCTGGGTTCATGCCAAACCACCGCACCACTGACCACATCTACACCCTGCGCAGCCTCATCAAGAGCCACGACCACAATACAACGCACGGGAAGTTATACACCTGTTTTGTGGACCTTCGGAACAGTGTGGCACCCGGGCCTATTCCTGAAATTGCTAGGGAGCGGAATAGGAGGTAAAACCTATGACGTCATCAGAAGCTCCTATACTAAGAACAGATGAAGCGTGAAGGTGAATGGGAGAACGACGGCTTATTTCCAGCAGAGTCGAGGAGTTGGACAGAGATGCAGCTTCAGTCCAACGCTCTTCAACATTTACATCAATGAACTGACCACAGCTCCGGAATCCTCCTCAGCACCAGGACTCACCCTCCATGACACCCAAGTGAAATTTTCGTTGTATGCAAATGACCTTCTGCTGCATTCACCAAACGAGAATGGCCTCCAAGACAACCTGCAAATCCTAGAAAAATTCAGCTCCACGTGGGCACTACCCATCAATGCAAAGAAAACCAACATCACGGTGTTCCAGAGGAGAAACTCAAAATCCCACATGCATCCCTCCTTCATGCTAAACAGCCAATTTACAGCGACCGACAGGTACACCTACCTGGGCCTATAAGGACAGTGATGTCAGGAGCAGAGCAGCGTCCCAGGCAGAGTGCTAGCAGCCTGGGACTATGGCTCTGAAGTTGCCCCTGACAACACTATCCATATATGGACAGTAACGTCAGGGGCTTCTCCTGCAGCGGAATCCCCAGCCGTCGGCAATGCTCTGGCTGGGGATTCCACTCCTAGAGGGAGCGTCAAAGGCGCTACCTACAGGGAGGTGGCTATGTGGCACTACCTGGGAGGAAGGAGCTGTCTGGCACTACCTGGGAGGAAGGGGCTGTCTGGCACTACCTGGGAGGAAGGAGCTGTCTGGCACTACCTGGGAGGAAGGGGCTGTCTGGCACTACCTGGGAGGAAGGGGCTGTCTGGCACTACCTGGGAGGAAGGGGCTGTCTGGCACTACCTGGGAGGAAGGGGCTGTCTGGCACTACCTGGGAGGAAGGGGCTGTCTGGCACTACCTGGGAGGAAGGGGCTGTCTGGCACTACCTGGGAGGAAGGGGCTGTCTGGCACTATCTATAGAGGGTGCTAAATTTATGCGGCTACAAACTGGGGGCTTAACGTCTATATGGGTGCACAAAGTGAAGTTTTCAGCTATTTTACTGCCGCCAGGGGCCTACTAAGTCTGTCGCCCAAGGGCCCACATAAACCTGGAGCCGGCCCTGTAGACAGATCGATAGATACGAGATAGAAAAATAAGATAATAGATAGATGATAGAAAGAAAAAAAAGATAGATATGAGATAAACATGAGGTTTCTAGTGGCATATATCGCCAACTACCTCTTACACTTTATACACACACATTTATACATACATACATACCATATACACACACACAAACGAGAGGTACAAAGTACACCCCTCAAATACACCTTCTAATAATGGGCTTCTCAGTAGTGTATTGCTTTTTATATTCTTGTGTGATAAGCGTTACAATGAAAACATTATATTCACGACAAAGGAAACATTCAGACGTGTGGTGGAGCGTCGCCAAGGTTATGGCTTGTGATAGCTGCGTTCCTGTAGGTGGTAGTAATCACAGCTCAGGCCAATGTTCTAGGAAACGTGACACACACACACACACAATTAACTGTGTGGAGGATGGATCTACTGTGTGACAAGAAGGAGACCGCAATACACAAGGTAAATATATAACAACAAATACACCAACCTCCCCTCCCCCGCCTCTTCCAGACACAAACACAAATACAGTACAGATGACTTCGGCCAAGAACATTACCTCTCGTATATCTTCATTTCCTTCTTTGATATTTTCTGTGGCGCCCACCACGAGCTGATGGATATTGTCAATGTCTGTTTCCTGCCAGATGAAAGGAAGGATAGGAACTATTAACCCATGAGATTTCCACCGTTATTAATTCATTATTATTACTATAATAACTTCACTCGTCCTTATTCCTTGTGGAAAGGAAATGTTTCTTTTCATCTGACATGTTCCACCTTCATTTTCTAGGTTTTGCGCTATGCTTTTCGTACATTGCCTAAAGAGGTTCTCTACCTTTAGCCGGGTTCACACGTAGCGTAAATACCGCAGATTTTCCGCAACAAATTTTGTTGCAGAAAATCCGCAGCATAATACAGTAGCAGCAGAGTGGATGAGATTTGAACAAATCTCCTCCACACGCTGCGAAAATGATGAGCAGAAAAAACACAATTGACCTGCGTCGCATTTTAAAAAAAAATGTATTTATTTTGTTTTTTTAAGTCCGCAGCGCGTCAATTCTATTTGTGTAATCTCTGCTTCTTTGTTGCGGGTTTTCACCATTGAATTCAATGGGGGGATAAAACCCGCAACAAAACAGCAGCTGTTGCAATTTTTGCAGCGGAAAATGCTATGATTCCGCCGCAAAAATCGCAAGTAGGAAAAAAAAATCTTATACTTAGTTCTGTGTTTCTTCGTCCAGGCCGGCCTCCTAGGATGACAATTCATACCATGAGACCGCTGCAGCGGCCGCATTAGAATGAGACGTCATCCCAGGGCTGCAGCGCGTCAGAGGGACGCGTCTCCACAGTGCCCCCGATCCCTGTGTAGGGAAGACAAAACTGAGCTGCCGTCAAATGACACGTAATAGGCCAGATGTCCAATCTCAGTCCACTCCAGTTTTAACTATTTACCCAACAAGCTGCCTGACAATATTGGGGTATGCTACTTCTATACAGCGATAACACATTGTTGTTATGACATGTTTACTATACACCCAGTTCTTCCTTTCTAAGCCCCTTGACGAGTGACCAGGATTGACCAAGCAGGGATGCAGTTAATTCCTTATATTACCTGCTGAAGAACTTTCTCTGTGAATATTTCTTGAAGTCGGGAAATTTCAACCACCTTCCCTTCGATTTGCCTATAGAAAAAAAAAAAAAAAAAAAAGCACATAGAGTATAACAGATGAGAAACACCCCCGTGTCAATGTGCATTTCTCTGAATAAAAAAAAGCATTTGTGTATATCTAGCTCTAGAACTTCATGAAGAGATTTTCTAACATGAGGAGTTGCATAAGGAGTAGGAGGCAGGGTCTATGCATTTCTAGGAAATCTGGGTGACTCGGTGACAAAATGATAGGTATATTAAAGAAGCCATTTTTCTCAGCAAAGGATCTGCATCCTAGACCCAGCTAAAGACAAATAGAAAAAAAAAAAAGGAGTTGTAGAGAGTTTTTTTTTTCACAACCAGTACCACATCTGTCCATGGATTATGTAGCGGTATTGCAGCTCAACTTCAATGAAGTGAATTCGCCTGAGCTGCAATTTTGCAAATAACTGGTGGACCACTGTGGGGTTATTTTTTTGGAAGAGAGCAGCCATGTTTTACTAACCACGTACAGATTCCTTAAGTTTTGCGGCCCCTTCACAGTTTTTTCCTGCTCCCAGCCTCCTGGTGTGCAGGGAACAGCAATATAGTCCTTTGACTTGAATGGAGCTTTTCTGCAGTTCTCTGCACTCCAGGTGGCCTGGTCACTATGCGGGTGAAATGCCAAAGGCACCTTCCTTTTAAGGAACGGCAGTGGCCCGAGATGTCAAACCACACCAATCATAATGAAATGGCATGTCCTAGTGATAAGCTATAACATTACAGGGATGGGAATACCCTTTTAAGTACTTTGGCCCGCCCCCACCCACAATCCAAAGATAAGAATAAATAAGCAATTAATTTGCCTTCTCATAATACCATGTACATTTAGACAATTAGATTGTAAGCTCTGCTGGGACAGAAACTCCTACAAATCAATTATTTATCTGCAAGTCTGGAGTATATTAATATTTCAGAATACCTTACATATATAAAAAATTGCAGGCCTGCAGAAGATTTCTATAAACGTTTGTGAAATGAATGTAACATATGGTGATAATAAGCGATTTTTGGATTAATTCACTGCCAAATGGAAAACAAAACAAAAAAAAGACAACCTGTAAAACTAAAAGTACATGTGTATCCAATATGCTAATAAATCCTTTCAACAATCACAATGTATTTATAGCTGCTCCTGTCAGGGATCATTACCATGTATATTGTTTGAAAAATATTATCCTTACATATACATATATATATATATATATATATATATATATTCAGTATATTACACAAAGATATTGGATTCATGGAGCACAAAGAGCCTGCATAACACGCCTCTGGAAGACACCGCCCCCTGGAATGCAAAGGAGGAGTGTGCAGAAGAATGTACAGGAAAACTTACAGCTGAGGAGCCAATGGGATTTAAGCAAGTCCCACATCTATAGGGAGGGGCGTGTGTCTTCTCTGTGTGTTTCTTTGTTCTGAATAAAGTTCAGTTCTCTTTGTCTGATCAAGGGAAGTTATGTACCAAACATTTTTGGCTGGTTTATTTCTTTCCAGGCATGCCTTCAGCTTTCAATTTACAGAGGTGGTTATTCGGTGTGAAATACGGACCTGACACTCCCAAGCTTGTCATATAGATATAAGACATTACCGTAATCCTCATCATCTATGGAACTATAAACTATTCTACCGATCAGTACTTTATTTGTAATAAAAAAATAAAATAAAAGTTTCCTAAAAATTTTATTTGTGTTCGAAGTATCATCTTTACAGAGCATTGATATCACGAGTCTCATGAGTTATCTTTAGTGTATATGCACACAGGGCGGATATGCTGCGTAGAAGTACGCTGTGTATTTATCCTGGAAGCCGCAGGAAATTCTGGTAAAAAAAACGCAATAAATTGTGGTGCAGATTTTCGGGGTGGAATCGCCACTGTGGAAAACAGAGTTGGCAAAAAAAAAAAAAGCCAATATTTGCACTCTGGGCGTTGCCATAGTGACATTTTTCTCTCTTCTCCCTGCAGCCTGGCGCCCTTTGCTGACGCTGCAACCCATGTGACCTCTACAGCTTGTGATTCGCTGTATGAGTCACATGGGATGAAACATCAGCCCAGGCTGCATGGAGAACAAAGGGATGCATCACAGTTTTTTTTTTTCTATAGATTTATACAGCTACTATAGAACTTAATAGTAGCTGAGAGAATCCATATACAGCGAGTCCCTCCCTCAGTGGTAGCTGCAGGAAAACGCCATGGCTGTGCAGTGCGAAGCAGGAGAAAGTTCAGTGCTGGGCCCCCTTCTCAACACAGACCCCCATAGTGTTCGCATCCCTTTAATAAATTAGGCGCATCTTACTCAAGAATTTTGTTGTAAGAAACACCAGTCTTCATAAATTCCCCCCAATGAGTAGGAAATCCATAAAATGTCATATGGTCTCTTTTTCAAAAATGCTCTGGGGCCTGTAGTCCTGGAGTAAGGTTAGAACAATCAATATTAGCAACAGAACATTCTATGACTCAAGTTTTCAATGTTCCGAGGCAGCCGAGAAATACCGCCCACACCATCCCTATTAATAGTCCTTCAGTCATTTGTAGCTAATGTTCATGTTCAGCTGTGTTTTTATTAATGGGAGCCATAAATTATCCTTCGTTGAGCAGACAATATAAATGAAATCCTGTTAATAGGGTGAAGGAGTTTGGTTTCTGTAATTGAAATCGTAGACATCAGATTTCTATTCATAAATACGTAGCTTATTGGAAGCACCACAGCAATGAGTGCAGGTCAGTGAACTGGTCATATTAACTCGTCTGTACATTGCCCTAATAAGCCAAGAATCCTCTAATGAGAGGAAACGAGCAGAAGCAGTTCTGAATGGGAAGCGGAGCAGATACCTGGTCTTCTCCAGTCACTAAGGTGGTCTATTTTAAGTCATGACGTACAAGTGATTTTTCATTCGAAAAGTATTAGCTTTAAACCGTTGTTCCCAGGGAATACGAAACCAGACACAGCGCTGTGGAACCAAATCTTTCTCCATACAGACGTGTCACCAGGATGCGGTGGTCGAATCGTCCATAGTGACATCACCTCTGTGGGCTGCAATAGGCCACCATGGCCAGATAGCCAATCTTCAATATGGACATGTTAACACTGATCCAAAATTTAAGGACAACACAAATACATGCCGCATCTGTTTGTATAGACCACACCCCCTAAAACATACCCCTCAATCCTAATGACCGAGTAGTGCACATGACCCCTTCATCAGGCCCTCAGACCCCAAAATTAAATTCCCCAGGCATCAAACACCAAGATTAATTCAGACCCCAACAGATAGTAGCACTGAGCCAAACGTGCTGGAGGAGGAGAGCGACGCTTCACTCCACCTTTGGCTTCCCACCCTTCTTAAACCAGCCACCATTACTGGGAATCAGTCCGCAGAACTCCCAAAACCCCAACACAGAACCCACATTGGGCAGCATTAGCTTAGATTGTTAAAAATAATTTCTGGTCTGACCTTAGACATTTTATCTGTATTCATGACATAGCCATCAGATGACCGCTTGGTCCAATAAGAAATTTCTGACAATTCTAGCTGACTACTGGTTCAAGACCCTGTGGTTTTAGAAGAGACAAATGGACTATAAAATGGTTAAAAGACTGGAGGTCCAACTGGAGAATGAACGTCCTACCACAGACTTGCTTCATGATTGGATGTCCTTCCGTACATCTATATCTTATGAATATTAGGTGGCCTTACCAGTCATAAGAACATGTTCAACAAGTTTTTTCGAAGAAGAGTCAGGTCAGGATATCGGATGGGATATGTAATCCAGCTTGGTTACCCTACCAGAAACACTCACTGAACCAGAGTTCGCACTGGACGCTGCTCTACCTCAGGAATAATGTAACAAGCAGATCTTAGATCAGGGCGATCATGCTGAACGTTGGTCCCTTGAGAATTGCCACTTTCGGTACTTCAGCATAAAGGGAGAGTGTCTCCATGCGTTTTTCTACACTGGCCGCTGGAAGATAACCCAAAGGAGACAAGTCTTACATGCAGCAGGGCCAGTTTATACTCCTCGGGGAGAGCAGGTAGGTCGCAATATAAAGGTGACGCACGGAGTACGGGCCTGAGGTAGTAAGGAGAGGAGATAGGGGGGAGCCCTTACCGACCTCAACTGCCCAGAGCTGAGCAATCCAAGGGATGCAGACCTCAGATTCCTCCCCTGCGTAAGGTCTTTATTGCAGTTATCTCCCTAGTAAGGACCAAAAAACGCTGGTGAAGGCGGGGTGGGGGGAGTGCTTTTAACCCCTTGTGTTTTCTGTATCTATTAAAGTCAATGGGCAACTCCTCCTGTGTTGCAGTCAGAGGATGAGGGGAGAAACAAACATTATTTTTGATCAGTGGATTATATGAATGCTCGAACAGAATATCAAACATCAGATGAACCCAAGGATAAATCCCCAAATGCGATGGGCATATTAAACATAAACATGAGTATAAGTAGCGGTAGACTGCCCATACATCTCCACAGTACACTTATCCTGTAACACTTCACACAATACACCAATTTAGCCTCATACTGTGGCTACGTAACTTGCTCCCGGCAATGTCACTGTGACATGAATTTTAAGCGGGTACTGTGTACCAACAAGTACGATCAAAGCACAGAGGAACAATAGGAGGTCTGCTACAAGACAAGACAATTCTATTTACTCTTCCACAGAAAATCATATATCACTGATCAGCAAGGACATATAGGGGATGGGAAGTTAAAGGGGTATTCCCACCTCGCACAATTATGGCATAGTCACATAACATGCCAAAAATTTGTAATAGATGCAGGTCCAGCTCTGGAAGCCACACCATTATGGAGAAGAGGGTTCACCTAATCCTTCACCCCGCTGGCCACCTCATCCAGGTAGGGGATGAATGGAGAGGGGGCAGCCCGTGAGCACGTCCCCATTCTATTCTATAGGAATTATGGAAACAACCGTAACTCCCATAAAACAGAATGGAGAAAGCCGCGCACATGCGCGACTACCTCTTATCCAGCCGTGACAGAGGTCGGAAGACCCCCGTACTCTATATACATTCAGGTCCCAGAACTCCTCAGAGAGTAGCCTAGTCTGCGTGCAATGGCAGCAAATTCTCAGCAGCGAGAAAGAGTACGTCTGGACAGTTTTGTAGCCTATATATGAAAACAAGAAGGTACCCATTCAAATAAAGCAAGCAAAGATCAAGTTGAGCAAGCGTTTCTAGGACACAAAGCAGATATTAGGTGTTCAAACGTTAACCAGATTATTATAATGTATATGCACTAATGAGCTGAAGGGTGTATTAAAAGCCATAATTACTGTAGAATAACAAATCTATAAAATCAAATCAGCAGCTGCCAGCCGACATCTACAGTTTCCAGGTAGTAGCCTTAAAAAAACAAAACAAAAAAACCCACAGGTAATGAGGACATGTAGAGACGGTAAAGAGGACCTGACTCCTCCTTACATGTCCTCATAAAATAACAATTTTGGAGCACCTTTTCTTAGAAGCCAGCATTGTGCTGTCCCTCTGCTATTCCTCCTGGCGCTGTTCAATCAGTCCTGACAGTATTCGACTGAGCAAGGGGCATACCCTATTGACAAAGGAAATGGTAATGTCCAGTTGTCAATGCATTCATACACTTCCAGGAGGAACAACAGAGGGACATCACAACACAGAGTTCTAAGAAAAGATGCTTGAGAATCGATATTTCATGGGTAATACAAGTATTCACTAAAATTGTTAGGAGCTGCCTGGTCCTCTTTAATTCCACTTTAAAAGGCTAGGCACATCATTTTCTTACAACAAATATTAGTCTGTATCCACCTCCGTTCTGTATACTCAATTACACAGCCGGGCAGCTATTATGGGAGCCCAGGTTTCAGCTGAACTGTTATATGGGAACGGAAGGAAATGCGACATATTTCCCCAGTACCTTCTGCCGACCTGAAGTGGTAAGAAGCTGCGGTTCCTAGAAGGAATACAGCCGAACACCTCGGCAAAGGGGATACAGTGGGAATTCATCCATCATCGCGTGGTTTCCATGGAGACAAAGCTTTGTTTAAAAATACCTGTTTTTATGGCTGCTGCTTCCATCTAATACACGGACTGCATCTTAACCCTTCAAGTACTGCATACAAATCCATTGGGATGAAATCCATCTTAAAAGGTGGGCAGATTATTTTTCATTTACGATTTTTATTTTATTTTTTACATTAAATTTGGTGCACTGGACACTTATTTTGTACTTTCAGCTAAGCTCCATCTAGAGATGCGTCTGGGTGCAAGTTGCCTATTAATCACCCGACGTCCTATTTGGGTGATCACATTTTTAAGGTCTATAAGGGCATACAGATGTCATGGAGAGGGGACTCCCGCTCGGGATGCCCTAAATGTTGACGCTTCGGTTATGAATGGAAGCCACAATGCATATGTGAACAGAGTCTTAGTGCTACGCAGAGATCTGGTTACTTGAAGTTACAGGCCAAACACTAGGGTTTCGCGCCGCTGAAATATTCTGATGACATCATGTCTTGTGATTTCTAATCAGGTCCATTGTTATGTGAGCCAATTAGGATGTAGATATTGAGGTAGTTGTTATTGAATCTACACAAAGTCTCCACGACAACATGACAAATGTCAGTAGTGCAGCCTCAGGCTTTGAGCACCGCACAGGAGATATTTAGGTCTGGTACAATACATCATGAATGTAAACAGGGTTACTACAAAATGAAGATCATGGCTCACGTTTACCTTACTTCATCGAACAGACTGTTCATCTCGCTGACAAGTCTCTGGTTCTCCTGTTCGAACTGTAATAAAACAAAAATATTACTAATCAAAATATCTATAAGGTGAAACATAAAAAAAATGGAGATGTAGGCAATGGACTAATGAACTGAGCAAAAGGACTACCATAGTGACCCACATTACCGTTTCTTACAGTCATTGAGTAGTGTTATAAGAGGTCATCAGTGGAAGTGCAGAAGTCTTCACGCCTAGCCATTCCCAGAATGAGAGACCAATGGTGCCGGACGATGCACCCAGACAACTTTGGCCCTGGTGAGAGATACCTACACCTCAAAATTTCCATGATTGCTCCCCTTCAGAAGCACCAGTGATTTTAGGGATACCTGACTATGTGTACTCGACAGCACCCATTGGGTTATCAAATGCGAATATACAGAAATTTTTAGCCAGCGCTGAAGGGGTGTGGGTGCATTACTAAGCCCCTTTGTTTTGAGATGTAGCCCCCCGGTACTGAATGATGCAATGGGGTACGGCTCTGCTCACACTTCGTTTCTTGCTTTCCATCAGAAGTATGTGTCGGAGGAATTACCGGATGTATATCACTGACGGAAGGCTGCGATGTTTAGCCAGTGACCTACAGACACTAGGCAATTATTTTGGGCAATAAAGTTAAGGCTTCGTCCACATCTGCGTCGGGACTCCGTTCATGGGTTCCGTCGGAGCTTTCCGTCAGGGGAACCCGTGAACGGAATCCAAACTAAAACAACTGGAAACCATAGGTTTCCGTTTGCATCACCATTGATTTCAATGGTGACGGATCCGGTGCAAAAGGTTTGTCACCGTTATGTAAGGGCTCCGATGTTTTGACTAAATCAATACTGTAGTCGACTGCGCTATTCATTCCGTCAAAATGACGGAACCCTTACACAACGGTGACAAACAGAAACCATTTGCACCAGATCTGTCACCATTGAAGTCAAGGGTGATGCAAATGGAAACCCAAGGTTTCCAGTGGTTTCAGTTTGGATTCCGTTCACGGGTTCCCCTGATGGAAAGCTCAGACGAAACCCATGAACGACCTCCCCGACGCAGATGTGGACGAAGCCTAAGCACTCAAGCCGGGATAATTCATTGAAAGATATGTTTTCATTATCACAAAATGTATATTAAAACAAGGACAACCTGTCCATAACGAAGAAAAAGAAAGTGCATCCATGATTCCCACAAACCCACCCCAAGGATTGACTGGCCAGTAAATTTACTATACATAATAGATAATTCTTATAGCAATATATGAAGGATATGCAAAAAGCAGGACTCAAAATTATATATTCCTGCTGAGATCTCAGAATTCATCTAATAAATATATCATATCAAAAACAAAATCAAACAACCATTGCAATGTCCAGATAAGTAGATGAAAATATGGAGCAAGGTGAAAGGATCGGCCGTAACGAGTTATCCAAGTTCTTTGTGCAAAATACCAAGCTGAATAGAATTCCATAGATGTGTCGGTTCATACTGGTATACATGTATCAAGGTACGGTAGTATCCAAATAGTTGTAAAGCAGGGTTTAGATATTTAACCACTCAAATATACGCTCATCATGATATAAAAGTCATTGGCTGCAGCGGTCACATTGGATGAAACGTCATCCCAGGAGGCCGTCCTGGAGGAAGGAGGAGAGCGTTCTGGGCAAGTATTATTTTTATTTCCCGGAGTTGCGATATTTAGGGTGTAATCGCTGCGAATATACCGCAAAAGTCGTAACACTTCGCTTACTGTTGCAGGTTTTGTATTGAATTCAATGGGGAAAAACTGCAAAAGAAAAAATCACCGCAGGTCATTTTATGAACGTTTATGCTGCGTTTTTTTGCGCAGCATGGGCATGAGGTTTTCAAAATCTCACCCACTTTGCTGTTACTGTAAATTCCACGAAATATCCGCAAAGAATTCCGTTGCGGAAATGCTACGTGGGAACCCAGCGCAAACGTTTCCCCTTAAACCACTCCAGTGAAGATTTAGCAGGATGTCTGGCAGACAAACAGGTTTGCCTCAAGAATTGCCCCGTATTTACTGCCATCCATCTTTCCTTCAATCCTGACCAGTTTTTCAGTCCTTGCCCCCCACAGCATAATGCTGCCACCACACAGTGTTCCCCATGATGGCCAAAAAGTTCAATTTGGGTCTCATCTGAGCAGGGAACCTTCTTCCATGTGTTTGGGGATCTGCCACATGCGGTTTAGTGAACTCAAAACGTGTTTTCTTATGTTTTTCTCTAAGCAATAGCATTTTTCTGGCCACTCTTCCATTAAGCCCCACTCTGTGTAGTGCACTACTTGTAGTGATCCTATGGACAGATACTTCCATCTCCGCTGTGGGTTTTTTGTAGCTCCTTCAGTCTTAGGCTGGATTCACACGAGCACATTACATCCGTAATGGACGGAACGTATTTCGTCCGCAAGTCCCGGACCGAAGATACCGCAGGGAGCCGGGCTCCTAGCATCATACTTATGTACGATGCTAGGAGTCCCTGCCTCGCTGCAGGACAACTGTCCCGTACTGTAATCATGTTTTCAGTACAGGACAGTAGTTCCACGGAGAGGCAGGGACTCCTAGCGTCGTACATAACTATGATGCTAGGAGCCCGGCTCCCTGCAGTGCGTTCGGTCCAGGACTTGCAGCCGAAATAAGTTCCGTCCTTTACGGACCAAACATGCTCGTGTGAATCCAGCCTTAGGGTATGTTCACACGCAGTGAGCAAAAACGTCTGAAAATACAGAGCTGTTTTCAAGCGAAAACAGCTCCTTATTTTCAGAAGTTTTCTTTACGGCCGTTTTTTGGAGCTGTTTTTCAATGGAGTCAGTGAAAAACGCCTCCAAAAACGTCCCAAGAAGTGTCCTGCACTTCTTTTGATGAGCCGTCATTTTACGTGCGGTATTTTGACAGCGACGCGTAAAATAAAGGCTCGTGGGAACAGAACATCGTAATTCCCATTGAAAGCAATGGGCAGATGTTTGTAGGCGTATCAGGGGCGTTTTTTCAGGCGGACATCATGTGACACTGACTGCACACAGGACGACCTTATACAACCAATTATGTGACTTCTGAAGTTAATAGGTTTGACCAGATCTTATTTGGGGGGTTTCATAGAAAAGGGGGTGATAACATATGTACTCACAACTTTTCGTTTTTTGTTATTTTTTTTTAAACAAGGTTTTTTTTTTTTGTTTTGTTTTTAATTCCACTTTAACAATTTGGACTATATTTTGTGAGGTCCAATACATAAAATAACATTTAAAATCCATTTTAGTTTCAGGTTGTAAAGCAATAAAACATAAAATACAACAAGGGGGGTAAATACTTTCACAAGGCATTGTATGTGGTCCAATTGGTCTGGTCAGACATCCTGGTTCATTAATATGAAGTGACTACAAAACTACAGAACTACGGTACCAGGTATACAGGTAGAGCAGATGAAGAGAAGGAGCAGGGAGCGGAATATCACTCTGCAGAAATCTGCTGGGTCACCAGACCTACACATCAACTCTATAAAGGTTCTCTGCTTGGACAATTCCTACTTGTTAGAAGGGTCCCTTGACAATAAGCTGATCACAATGTGTCCCCCTGCTGGGATCCCCAGTGATCAGAGTTTAATCTGTGAGTTTTCACGCAGCGTGTGTCCGTTGCGTGAAACTCACTGCATGTCCTATTTTGGTGCGTTTTTGCTTATCACGCACCCATTCAAGTCTATAAGAGCGTAAAAATTACGGACAGCGCACGGATTTCATCCGTGTTTCACGCAACAGTTGCTAAAGAAAGACTGAGAAAAAAAATTAAAGAAAATGTGCACCAACAGAGACATTAAAAACTGATGCCACACGGAACAAACACTGATGGCACATGGAACTGCAACACGTGATAAATCAGGAATTTTTTACGGACACAAAACCGACACATTTGTGTGAATCAGGCCTAAATGTTACGTTTCCCTGCAGCACCTCCACAGGGGAAATAAAGCATTACAAGGTGCCCATTCAAATCAATGGGTTGTCTGTAATCCAGGACAGGACTCTTCTTGAGAGGAGGATCCTGAACAGAGGACTCCCCTCTATTATCTCATAGTTCCCTAATAAACAGGCTTTCGAAACTGGACAACTATCAATATCTGTTACACAAATAAATGGTTGAATGGGTTTTAATGACTTTAACGTCTCCTGTATTTACAAGAAAATCATCATTTAGAAAGAATTTCCCTCTGCCTGCACCCGTAATAGTAGAAACCTTCAGCTCATTTCTGGCTGTACAGTAGGGATTCAGACAGAGGAACACTTAGTTAAGTCTGGGTGGTAGAAAAGCAATCAGCACCGCTGACAGCAGCCGCCATTAATCTTTAAAAATCTATTTAACACGTAAGAGTGGTCTACGAGAATAAAAGAGATATCCAAAAAGAGCAGATCCCTCATCTGGAAGGATTACTGGAAGTATATGAGGAAGATTTATCAGCCGTCTCAAAAACATCATCTTTACATATTCACTCCCTGCTCCAACCAGGCGTGACAAATCATTGTTCTAGCAATAACCGCGCCAGACGCAAGGTCTGGACTCTTTCTAAGACTAAACCCATCCATTTTAATATATTGACTTCCTGATTTATGCATACAAAGTGTGGAGCAGATGTCTCAAGTAACTGCGTAAAAATCCATAAGGCCCTGTTCACACAAGAGTTTTTTTGCAGGCAGAAAAAATGTGAAATTTTCACAGGGCAGCGTTTTTCACCCACAGCCATTGAAGCTAGTGCAAAGAACGCAGACAAAAAACTCCCCGAAACGAGCGGCGCAGGTTTTTTCTGCCTCCCATTCATTTCAAAGGGAGGTCAGAGGCAGGACCGTGGCAAGAAAGAACACACCGCTCTTTTTCTCCCCGCATACGGCCGAATGCTGCTGGGGAAAAAACGCCACTGCCTCCCATTGAAATCATGGGGGGGGGGGGGGGTGCGTGATTTTGGAAGTTTTTTTTGAGCGGATTCCGACTCAGTTTCCGTGTCAAAGTCAGCGGCAAAAAAACTCAGGACCTAACTGGGTGTAAAGAGAAGTGTTCGTAATGATACGTGGTGTTTTTTTTAGGACTCATTTAGCATTTTTTAACAAAATTGAGGGGAATTGCTTTCATCTGGCAAGCAATAGTCCAGAAATTTCTGCTAACATTTTATTTGGGGTTTTCTTAGCGAAGGTTTTCTACCATTATAAATGAGCTTATACTTTTATATTAATATATTTTAACCATCTGATAATCCAGAATATTTTAGAAATCCACTACTTAATAGGTGCCAGAATAAACAGTGCCAGCAGAGTTCTTCCCTACAAACAGCCATAGAATTAAAGTTATACAAGAATAAGTCTGCCTGCAACCACCACTAGGGGGAGCACGCAGAATACATAAAAATGAGTTTCCCATTGAAACCACTGAAGGGGAGAGATCTATTCTGGGAGGCACCTGGAAAATCCAAGAGAGAGTAGGCGATGGTATTATTTTTATGGTTTAACCAAAAAAGTTACAAATATTTATTGTGCACGGTCAGAGAATGTAAGGTGAACATATATTGTCTGGATACATTTACAGAGTCTACAGCTACATGATAATAATATTCTCCAAGTGTTAGCTGGCTATAATGACTGCCATTAGTCAGTGCTGTCACTTTTTTCAAAAACACAGGAGAAAGAAACAGATATAACTAAAACGGAAGAATTTTGACGAAGGTTTTGTTCACATTTGCATCATGATTTTTGTCTTTACAGTAGCCGTGACGGATATGATGGATCCATTATGATCCGCTCATTTCCGCTGCAGAGGTCGCTTCATAGGAAATGCATTATTACTTGTGGCCATTCAAATGAGTATCTGTCCACGTTATATTTTGGAAAATTGTATATTCAGAACTTGTGTGTATGATCTAGCACGAATTTCATGGGCAGTCTTGGAAATCCCGTGCCTGTGCAGATGACCGGCATAGTCCAATAAATTATTAACACAATAATATTCTATTTTCTCGCAGCTTAGTCTAGAAAATCTGTTCTTGTGATATTCCTGCAGTGACTGTTTGTCTAGTTTATAATAATGCTGGATGGTAATAATTATTATCGACATTTTTAGTCTATGAATTGTCCGTTGTCATGTTCTGGCTCCTTGGCCTCTGCAGTTGCCTTCAAGGTCAAAGCATGGAAATGGAAATGTGTTTTTCAGTATCATACAACTGGGCTGCAACAAAGAACTACCTACAGCAAGAGCAACCAACAGCAAGAGCAACCAACAGCAAGAGCAACCAACAGCAAGAGCAACCAACAGCAAGAGCAACCTACAGCAAGAGCAACCTACAGCAAGAGCAACCTACAGCAAGAGCAACCTACAGCAAGAGCAACCTACAGCAAGAGCAACCTACAGCAAGAGCAACCTACAGCAAGAGCAACCTACAGCAAGAGCAACCTACAGCAAGAGCAACCTACAGCAAGAGCAACCTACAGCAAGAGCAACCTACAGCAAGAGCAACCTACAGCAAGAGCAACCTACAGCAAGAGCAACCTACACACATAAATAACTACACACAATACACAAAAGAATTGGTCTGGAGTGGTACTGAAACACAGACGGTGGAATTTATCAAAATTTATATGCCAGTTTTCTGGTGTAGAAAAGTCACAATAGGGCCCTAAAGTCACAATTTGCATTGCAAATGGCCTTTATATGCCACCCTGACCTTTTTTGTGAAAGGGGGCACGGCTTCCCAAAAGGGCCCGACAACTTTATGATAATTTACGTTAGAAAACTGGAGTAAATACTATTGGAAATCTACACTAATTCCTAGTGAGGCATGGCAAAGTAGAGGCCTGTACTTTGCTCACCCTATCAGACAAAAAAAAAGCACTCAGGACGTCGTATGCGACGCGGCACTCCGGATGTTGAGTTCTGCGTCGCATTTAAGGCCCTGAATTTGCTCAGTGACATTACATTGTATGAGCTGCAGATTGGTGAGAGGACCCAACAGGGGGGAAACTGAGAATATAATTTTTTTTAATATTTCATGTCCGATGGGGGAGCAGAAATGGTAGGCACAATGGTCGCGGTTATTACACCACAATTGTGGAGCACAGCTAGTGGAAGGATGCAACAAATTTATTAAGAGGCATGCGCCTATTAATAAATCTATAGCATCTTACTCCAGCGGAGCAGAAAGCAAAGACTGGCGTATGAAACTCCAGTCTTCGTAAACCTGCTCCCAAGTATATAAGAAAATGGCATAACTTTTAATTTATGCAGCAAAATAAAGCTTTATTTAATAAACCGCTAAAAACTCTAAATTGTCATGTTATCCTGTGCGTATTTTAAGATATATGGAATTTTATTCTACATTTACACCCAAAGTGAATCTGTATGTGGTTCATCTATACTATACACCCACTCTACCCTTCTTCGGCCGCCAGCGGTCTCTCGCGACCTCCCAATATACATGCACGCTCAGCACGAAGAATGTGGCATGGTAAAACCTCATCCTTAATGACATCGGCCGACACTCGGGATGCCCCCACACGCATTAGCTTGTCCTCACGAACCGCCAATACATATCCAATGTTTGTGGGCAGCATCAGTTCTGCAATGCACTGGTTTTCGGAGCAGGATTCTGCATTTCAACTTTCATCATATAAATGAAAATCAGTACAAAAAAAAAGTGAAGTATTTGTAAAGATATTCAACGTTATATGTAAATCTAATTACAATTTCAATATTGGTGGTTTTTGGAAACCATCTAATGTATTTGGGGATTGGCAGATACCATGGGGCAATAAATAAATACAATCTGACAGGTTGAATTCTTGTGTTGGATGCTATAGGCTCTCTCGAAGATAAACAGATGTCTGGCGGCCACTTACCACTCCGATCACCATAGAATTTTATGTTCATGTTGGGCTGAGCTATTGTGTTTGCCAACGATGAGATCAATTGTGTTCATTACTACAGAAAGAATGCTTTGGCCAACCATTATCCTATGTCTTTGGCCAGCTCTATACTCCAATTACATCCACAGCTGCATTCATAATTCTGCTAGGACTCCACGAGTTACAGTGCCATGTGACCCTTCACCTTGCAGCTACAGATTTGCAAAATAACTGAGGCTGAACCTCAGGCTACAGAACCAGAAAATGTCATGCAGCTCGTAGATAGTGGCCCATGAGCCTTCACCAGCTGCTGTAAAATGCAGTCAGCAGTTGGTAGGAGAAATGCAGCCCATCAGTTTCCAAAACAGAGTTTACATATATTGTTATTATATATTATCATATTAGGGAATTGTCGTAAAAGCAACTAATGCAAAGTGCAGAATTCTGAGTGCAGCTCTTGATGGGACTGTAATATGTTGTAACTAAAAGGTCAATAGACAAAGCCAAAATTAAACTTGTTTCTGGATAGGGTTCCACGTATGATGAAGGCGGGTGTAGAAACTGCATGACATCAAGAATACCTGTAAGAGCGTCAATGACATTTTAGTTTTACTGTTAAGGTCATGGAAGTTTTAACACGCAGTGGTTTCAGACGTAATTCGGACATTTTACACCTCGAATTACGCCTGAAAAAACGCCTCCATTACGCCTACAAACATCTGCCCATTCCTTGCAATGGGTTTTACGGTGTTCTGTTCCCACGAGGCTTAATTTTACGCATCGCTGTTAAAATACGGCGCGTAAAATGACTGTGGGCTGTTTTCGGAGGCGTTTTTGATTGACAATTGAAAAACAGCTCCAAAAACAGCCGTAAAATACCCAGTGAAAAACGAGAGTTGCTACAAAAACGTCTGAAAATCAGGAGCTGTTTTTGCTTGAAAACAGCTCCGTATATTCAGATGTTTTTTGTCTAGCGTGTGAACATACTCTTGTTTATTTTGGTAAAAAATTATTTCATGATATAGGACACCGGGCAGGGCCTCTGTGGTTCACGATACATCCAGGACGGCTGATGTATTTTATTTTAAAAGCCTGAGGCCCCATGCACACGAACGTAAAAAAATCTACTTAATTGCGGACCATAATATGGTCCGCAGTTACGGAGCCATCCAGTTCTATTGGTCGCGGACACCTTTCCGTATCGCTAACGATAGGTGTCCGTGCCATAGAACCGTGCCGTGAATTATGGAGAATGTCTTACTTTTCGTATTTTACGGGCCGTGCTCCCATACTTTGCGGCCGTGATTCTGGGCACAGCCGTGTGCATAAGCCCTTAGATTGTGCTTTCCCTCAACCAGGTGGAAAATAAAAATAAATCAATCACTGTAAATCACAAAAAAAAGTGCACATGGATAAAAATCTATTACTAGCTCTCCCAGAAAGGGGAAAGGGCACCCAACCATCCCCTAATCCTCTGAGTAGAAAAAAATCTAAGGCCCCGTTCACACAGTTTTGCAGGCAGAAAAAAAAATCTGCCTCAAAATTTAACTGGCTGCAGTTTTGTTCCCAAAATTTTCACTGCGTTTATTTTTTACCTGTGGCCATTGAAGCGAATGCAAGAACCACAGACTAAAAACGCTCAAACTAGTGCCGCAGGTTTTTCCTGCCTCCCATTAGCTTGAACAGGGGGCTGAAACCGCAGCAAGAAAGAACTTGGACGCTTTTTTTCCCCCCGTGAGCGGCAAAAAGCAGCCATGGGGGAAAAAAAAACCGCTTTAGTCTCCCACTGAAATCAATGGGTGGCAATTTCGGCTGTTTTTGCTGCTGGTTCGGACGCGGTTTCTGCGTCAGATTCAGCACCAAAAAAATAGTGTGAACTGACCCTAACCTAAGGGTTTAGAACAAGTAGCTATTCTTCACTGCAACTGATCTGTGTCCTGGTGTTGGTCTAGGCTCACCCCCAGGGGTCAAAGTTCTAGGTGTGGCTCCCCTAAAAGTGAGGAGCCAGGGTCGCAGGGGGTGAAGAACCTAAAAACCCCCACACAACAGGCACTCCCAAAAGTCCTTGTGATGGACTTAAGTGCAAAGCACTCACGTCTTAATGCAAAAAGTTATTTAATCCAGTCATGCAACGTTTTGGCCTCTCTCAAGCTGGTAGCTGAAACGTTGTGCGAATGGCGACTGGATTAAAAAGTTTACCTATTAGCATCAAGTGCAACTGCAAACAACCGAGTGCCACTCGGGCCGTTTTTCACGGCATCCGAGTGACACCCGATAGTTTTCACAGACCCATTCACTTTAGCTTGTGAATCGGGTCCGTGAAAACTGACCCGATTCTCCGATCCGTGAAATGAACGGACGTGTCCTATCTTTCCATGGATCACTGACGGGACCCGGCCGGTGCACACTATCGTGTGCATGAGCCATCAGACATGATTTTTTTATTGCTGCTGCTGCTGCTATATAAAAAGGACCAGTTGGACAGAGTCCTTTTTGGACTTGCACCACGTATACCATCATCTTGGTTGTCGCTGCTGACCACTCTATTTTTGTAGACCAAGTGCAAAACTAACATAAAAAATAATTTTCATACCGTGAGAACTGCAGGTGTATAGGGCAGATACAGGCAACAGTTAAGGCCCTTTTATACCTGCCGATACTTGGCCGGTAAAGCAAGCGCCGATCAACGAGACATTGTTGATCGGAGCTCGTTTGCTCCTGTAACACGGAGCTATGGATGGGGACGAGCGGTCGTTACTCCGATCGCTCGTCCTAATACATTATTATCATGTCGGCAGGGCATCTCTCTGTTTACACAGGGGAATGTGCTGCCGACAACTATAATAATTCACTTTTTATAAACGATACGATCAACAGATGATCGAGCGTTTCCCCGTTCATCTGCTGATCGCTGCCCTGTTTACACAGGGTAATTATCAGGAATGAGTGTTCTATGAACGCTTGTCTGCCCGACAATCGCCCAGTGTAAAACACCCCTTAGTCATTACAACTTTCACGGAGCTGTTCAGTCTTGTTAGCTCTCATCAGAGAAGGGTTTCCATATATTGCAGTGAAGGCTAATTTTTGGCAATAATTGGGGTATACATAATCAGATCTGGATTCATAGTTCGGCTGTGTTCACATCAGCGTTGCTTTTCCGTTCATGGGTTGATTTCCTTGGTGATGCTTCAGTTTTCCATGGATTGCGTTTGTTTCCGTTCAGTAAAATTTCCGCTTTTTTCACGGAAACAATAGCGCAGTCAATGGTAATGCAAACGAAGCGCTTTCGTTTCCATTTGGCTTTCCGGTCATGGGTTCCTCCGATGTAAAGCTGCAACGGAACCCATGAATGGAATAGCAACTCTGATGTGAACAGGCTCTTAGCCATGGTTATTTTATTTGGTAACTGTCTAAGCAATACCCTACAGAGATATCATTTTCTAATGCTGATGAGGACTATCAAGGATGAAAGAGGTCCTTGACGGTGAGAGTTAACCGCTCTGTATTAGGCTTATCTATAAAGGTACTGGTCCATAGTGGTTTGCCAATGATTTGTTTTAGGAAAGAATCGCTGTGATTCCCTAGATAAAAGACATCAATACACGGACAGGGATATATAAAGGAACAAAATAATTACCCAAGTATAAAACTGTCCGTGTCATAATAAAGAACGCATTGCTATGCTGGGATTCTTCCGTCTATTTCAGGAAACCCATTTAACGTAAAAGAGAAATGATGTATTTGTTACCGGCCATCTCTCGAGAAGTTTGGCATAAAGCTCGGAACAGCAGCAAATCGCATTCACGGAGCGGCAAACACAGATTAAAATCCCAACTTTTTTTTATATTAAAACCGGAGATAGACATCTCTCATGATGTATTGTCTGTGATCCAGCCTCGCAGATTACAAAGGACAATTAATTGGTCCTGTGCGCGGCAAACGCTCTGCCGTCAGCGCCGAGTTTTACAAACCCTCTTTGTATTCTCAAAACAAAGGAAAACCGATATAAGCGCCGATAAAGGATTTGTGCAATTTGTAAGATAAAAATTAGACTTTAGAAAGGGGGGAGGGGATTTAAAGGGGTTTTCCAACACTATTGCACAAAATTTTGAAAAGGTCTGGCCGCACTACAAACGTTACAAGTAGTCTCCTCAAATACCTTTCTCCAGTTTACCGTAATTCGTTTTTCTGTCGATCCTCATTGCCCAGGATTCCTTCCAATATTTGTTTATTTACATGATTCCTGGTCCGCGGCTGCTTCGATGTAATTGGATGTGGACGGCGCACGCGCAGTAGACACATTTGGGTTTGTGTGAAAATAGAAGGTGCAGGCACGGAGCACGCGTGGAACAGAGATCTCAGCTAACGGGAGCAATCCCTGTAACAGACGTCACTAATGACGTGCTGTACAGTCTAGAGGCCGGAAGGAAGCCGTCGCAGACTATGGACCGGAAATCACCGGAAGTGATTTCACAGGGTGTCGGCGTCACGTGACCAGCGACACGAATGGAAAACAGGGCATTTTCTGAAACATAAGTAAATTACAAAGTGTGTTTGATTGCGGATTGAGGTAAATAGCCATTAGATAGTTAGTCCTGGAAAACCCCTTTAACCATTATGTAAAAAGGAGACCTATCAGAAAAAAAAAAAAAGCTCTTCGGTATAAATAACAAAATGTCAAAAACGGTTTTCAATACAGTATCTTCTCTGCGGAGATATAATTACTCTAAGAAACAGGCCCAAATTAAGGCTGCATTTTTTTTTTTTAAGGCTGCATTGCTGAGAGATACGGGTGACATTTCCTGTGATGTCAGTCAGGTGCAGTGATGTCATAGAGACCTTGTGTGGATTGCAATCACCGAATACAATAATATCCATTTCCGACCTGGCAGGAATATTGGCAGTGCGATTTGTATATGAGCAAGCATTACCGTAAATGTACTTGGTGATTTCGATAGACAATTTTGATAAATAAGGGCCAAATTTATTAACAGGAAAACTGGCCTTGGTGCCCATAGCAACCAATCAGAAGTCAATAGGAGTACAGTATCGGGATTTGGAACAAACTTCAAGCGATCATTTTATCGTATAATTAAACATACATCCTACAACAGAAATAATTGGCAATATATCATTGAATGGAACAAACACAAAATAGATAGATAGATAGATAGATAGGAGATAGATAGATATGAGATAGATAGATAGATAGATATGAGATAGATAGATAGATAGATATGAGATAGATAGATAGATATGAGATAGATAGATAGATAGATATGAGATAGATAGATAGATAGATAGATATGAGATAGATAGATAGATATGAGATAGATAGATAGATATGAGATAGATAGATAGATATGAGATAGATAGATAGATATGAGATAGATAGATAGATATGAGATAGATAGATAGATATGAGATAGATAGATAGATATGAGATAGATAGATAGATATGAGATAGATAGATATGAGATAGATAGATAGATATGAGATAGATAGATAGATATGAGATAGATAGATAGATATGAGATAGATAGATAGATATGAGATAGATAGATAGATAGATAGATAGATAGATAGATAGATAGATAGATAGATAGATAATGAGATATATATGAGATAGATAGATAGATAGATAATGAGATATATATGAGATAGATAGATAGATAATGAGATATATATGAGATAGATAGATAGATAGATAATGAGATATATATGAGATAGATAGATAGATAGATAGATAGATAGATAGATAGATAGATAGATAGATATGAAATAGATAGATAGATAGATAGATAATGAGATATATATGAGATAGATAGATAGATAGATAATGAGATATATATGAGATAGATAGATAGATAGATAGATAATGAGATATATATGAGATAGATAGATGTTTGACCATATGCAAATTCAAGCAGATAAATTGAAAATATATCTTACCATTTGAACCTCCTCTGGGGATAACTCATCTTCCCCCCGACCATCATCCCAAAAAGCAGACGTGTTGGTTGTATCAGCCGCTGTCCGGTCTGTAACATTGTAAATACAGAGAGATCATCATCATATTGGGCCTTCTGTATCAGAACATTAGCAGAGCCTAATTTGTCCACTAACAGATTCCTTTTTTGCAATGTGACAACACCCGGCCTAAAGTTACATAATGCGGAAGGTTTACCTGGAGTTAATACATTGCGATGTAATGATGAGGTGTAACAACTGACAAACTCAGCTCTGCTACACCTGTGCTAACGGGTGGGACGCCTACATAAATACTGGTGTTTGCATAAATGTCCTTATAAAGGAAACATTTACTTCAAAATGATAGACTGGAAATTCTGCCGTTGTCATTTCGCCAGGTAAGATTGTGAATGAAATGCCGTCCTGCGCATCAGTATCTAAGGGAATAACGCAGTGATGATCATGTTCAGGAGGTCATACACTGATATCTCCCAAACATGAACAGTCAATGAGACGTGTGCCCCTCCATATGAAAAGAGCAATTCCAAAATCTCCTCGTGGAAAAATCGAGCAAAACGAACACTAATGTCCTTACATGAGGCGTTTTGTTGCCGACTGGACCAAGAATCAGTTTGTGTGGCTGCTAGATTCACAAAGCTAATAAACTTCTTGATGCCTGCAGCAACCACTAGGTGGAGCTCAAGAGCTCACCAAAAACAGAATATTAATATCAATGGGAGATATATAAATAGGTCTTCAGTAAGCTCCCCCTAGTGGTAGCTGTAGGCAGACAAAATTTTAGCATTTAACCCAATGGCTATGTGGAGGGAAGCATGGGATCTGATAAGAAAAACATAGCTCTGACCACTATGATATATTATATTGACCGGTATGATATATTATGAAAATGATCAGTGCAAAATGTACACTTGAATGTAACTCTGTCACCCACCCCCCCCTCACTACCGCCATATAAATGAGTAAATGATACTGTCAGATAGGAGCACATGTACAGTCTCACCAGTGCTTTCTTCGCCAGCTGACTTTACTTCTTCCTTTGCCACGTGATTTGTAAGCGTGATGGTCTCCGCAGAGCGAGAGGTCTTTGTTTGGCGTATTTGTTCTGGTTCTAACCGGGATCTACTCCAACAAAGACAAACACATGGTATTCACTGAAATAGCGCAATAGAGGTAATAAATGACGGCACTATTTCCCTGTAGTGAGTAAAACTTTGTAAAAAAAATAATTATGCCGACAAGGTAATTTCCTATTACAGAGCTGTGTTACCTGTATATAAGACCATGGAGTCTAAAATTCTCAGGTTTTATGATACATAGGGCAAAAACTCCAGATTTTACCTGCCTGCAGCCACCACTAGAGGGAGCTTTTTGCACAAAATATATACACTTAACTCATTGAATAATAAAACAGTATACAATATGCATATCTGAGGAGTGTTCCAGTAAGTTTTGCTATAGCTAGTGACGTATTTTCCACAATAGCAATTCATTTATGGTTGGGAAATATATTCTTACATTTTTACACTTCATTTTCTTGGGCGACCGATGGAGCAAATGTCCATTTTAGCAACATACATATAACAATAATGTCATCAACTGGATCGTTCCCTATTATTACTATTTGTATAAAAAGGGGCCTGGTTGTGTTTTCAAGCACATAATAAGCACATAGCCAACAGGTGAGAGCGGTAACTCCCAAATGATGGGACCACAAGATTCCTTATTAACGGTATTGTACAAAATTAAAAAACATGGCTGTTTTTTTGTTCTAAAAACAGCACCACACTTGTCTACAGGTTGTGTGTGGTATTGCAGCTCAGCCCCATTCACTTCAAAGAAGCTAAGCCATGGTTTCCTAATCATGTAAAAACTCTTCAAAGAAATTCATGTCTCTTTAAGGGTATGTTCATACAGGGCGGATACGCTGCGTAAGAAGTAAACAGCCCTGGACGCTGCAGAGAATTCCGGATGAAAATCCGCACAATATTGTAGTGCAGTTTTTTTGGCCCGGGATGTCCTCGACAGAATACAGTACAAAAGTCCATACTTACCCGTAGCCATGGCGACATCCCTCTGGCGTCCTGCAGCCCGGCCTCCTGGGATGACGTTTCATCCCATGTGACCGCTGCAGCCTGTGATTGGCTGCAGAAGTCACATGGGATGAAACGTCATCCTTGGAGGCCTGGGCTGGACGCAGGAGCATAGAGATCTGGGTAAGTATGAGATTACCGCAGGTCAAATGATGAAAGGTTTTTCGGCGGGTTTTTGCGTAGCGTGTGGATGAGATTTGTTGAAATCTCATACACTTTGCGGCTACTTTATTATGATGCGGATTTTCCGCAATAAAATCCGATGTGGAAAACCCACAGTATTTATGCTATGTGTGAACCCGGCCTAAATGTAATTTTTATCCATTTATCAATGTTTATTAATGTAAGGACCAACGGATGCTGGATTAGGCCCGTGCACACAACCAGCATTTTTTATCCGTAACTATGGATGAAATTGCAGACTCATTCATTTCTACAGGCCACGGACATCTTTCCGTATATTTACGGATGTGTGTCCGGGCTGTAGAAATGACACACAAAATAGAGAATATGTCCCATTCATGTCCGCAATTGTGGTACAGAAACACCCATAGACGTCTATGGACGCTTCCGCAATTGCGAACGGCTACGGATGTGTATCCGTAGCCGTCGGATCCGTATTTGCGGACAGTAAAAACCCTTACGGTCATGTGCGTGAGGCCTTTGAGGAATATAAGGTGGTTGTCATAAATCCTTTGACAATCGAATCCATGCATTTTGTATACGAGTCTGTAAAGTGCGGAGTATTACTTGCTGCCCAGCACGAATAACCTAAAATAATGAGCCATATTAAGCACAACATAATATAATTTTGTGAGGTTATTACACGTGTAAAAAGGGGATAAACATTATGCACATGCATTTATTTTTTAATTATCAGGCAGGTTGGCAGACAATGAAAGATTTACATTACCGCATTTATTTCGCTTTGGAATATATTGGACTTCACCATTAAATTGCACGTTCCTATTGTTATTATCTCATTTATGGAACAGAATAGTTTTTAATTGAAAAGGAACAAACCGCCTGTGATGCCCCAGTACAAAAGAAAATCTATTACCGGGATAAAAGCCTTTCTAATTATCACATTAAGTCTTCGCTTATACCCTATGGGAAAATGGCAAAACGCGTATTTCAATGTTCTGCCGAGGGAATCTTTTTGATGTTGAATATCGTCCATTAATAAAAATAATATCTTTTTATGTTTTATTTTACACGGTCATGGTCTGGTAAGCGTATTGAAGCGAGGAGGGATAATGGGCTTACTTCATTCCATCTGAAAAATTATAAGAACTTATTAATAGCCGTAAAATTCTACATCAGAGGGTTATAAGCTTGTGGTCGGGGTCCCCTGGAGGTACATGCCATGTCTCTAGGGGGGCACGCACACTGTCCTCATGATGAGCCTTTAATGCGCAGTATATGATCATAGCTTTTGGGGTACTTTGACGTTATTTATTTGAGTAGAGGGGTACTTGGCAAAACATTTTTATGAAGCACGGATCTAGACTAGAGAGTCTTTGCTATCGAAATGAAGATGTCTAAAAGGTGGCTCATAGGTTCGGGAGATAATCTAGGTCTACATTTCCAAGGTTTGTTAGGCTTAGACTGCGGCTCCACAAGTCTCACTGCAATAAAGGGTTTTCCCACCACAAGAAATGATGGCATATTTGTGAAGACCTTCAGAATGATGGCTGTGGAGGACCTGTCCTGTATTACACAGACAACCTACTGATATAAATGGGCATTGTGAAGTGTTGAAGGGGTTATCCAGGACTTTTTAAATTTGGCAGCAGAGCGGGGCTTAGCCATGGCGGAGTGAAGACGTGCTTTGGGGGAGCTCCGTGCGGCTGTGGAGTAACAGGCAGTTAGATCCCGTCTTGTACCGGCAGGAGATGCCCGGAAAGCGTCGGGGACTAGGCTCTACACCCTCCCGCTCCTTATCTCGCTCTCAGACGCGCAGCGCCAGCATGGAGCGCTATTTTCCGGCGTCGCAAGCTGTTCCGACGCCTCCAAGTGTCATGGCGGACTCTGCTCAGCAGCCTGCCACGAGGAGACCAGACGACACACTGAGCATGCCAGCAGGCTCCTACACGCTTGGACACACGACCGCACCACAGAATGGAGTCACTACTCTTGAGGTACCGCCTGTGTCCCCTGCCCTTTCCCTGTCTGTGCGATCGTCAGCTACTGTGCCCCTGCCAAATATTTCAGAGGATCTGCCATTGCAGCCGTCCCTGCATGCGGACTTACATTTACTTAGGGCACTGATTCAGGCTCTCCCCACCAGACAGGATTTAGATACCCTGGTCACTAGGATGGAGCAATCCCACCAACAAGACATTGCTGCTTTAAAACAAGAAGTGGACAGGGTGGACACTAGGATTAATACCACTGATCACACGGTTTCTATTGATAGCAGAGTGCTAGCTCTGGAGCAGGCGGCCATTTCTAACAGAACACACATGCAGTCCCTAGCACTCCAGTTGGATGATCAGGAAAACAGGGGCCGTAGAAACAATGTTCGCCTGAAAGGCCTCCCAGATCTGGGCCTCAGAGATGATCTCTCGACCAGGATTACCGCCATCTTTAATACGGTCACCAATAGACCTCTAGACGCTACATTCTTACTGGACCGTGTTCAAAGAGTCTCCCGACCCGGCCCGCACGACCCATCAAGCCCCCGGGACGTCCTATGCCGCCTACATTACTATTCTGACAAGGAGTTAATTGCCAGAGGAGCATGGTCACATGGACCGGTATCTGTTGATGGCTGCAGGGTTTCGGTCTATCCGGATGTCTCCCCTCGTACACTCTACATGAGACGTCTCCTACACCCATTACTGGAAAAGATTAAAGCGACAGGAGCCACCTATAGATGGGGACACCCGTTCCACGTGGTCGTCAGGAAAGACGCATCTACTTTTCTCCTACGCCATTTCTCGGATCTGGATGCCCTATTCAGTTTCCTACAGATTGAGCCGTTTCCGATAATGGATTGGTTGGCATTGGACCGGCCTGAACCACCTCAGCATCGGCGCAATAGGCGCCCTAGCCTACCTCTCATCAGGCCTCTGCACCGAGAGTCACCGAGGTCTCAACCGGACCTGTCGATGCTGCTACCTCCGGAGGCCTGAACTGGATTGCCTTCTGGAGACTACATCTTGACCACGTGGCAACGCATTGACTGCACCTAGTATCTTTATGTCTCCTATAGTGCCTAGTGGTTCTTTTTCTCTGTTACAGGTGCCTTCTACAACCACTCCAAAGAGTGGGTCTTTGTTTTTCAGCGGAACTTTGAGAGCTGCCTTGCTACTTCTACATCGGATCGCTGAGACTCCCATGGGATACATGATGCAGCAGTCGATTCCATAGCTACCCTCAGAAATGTAGATATACGCAGGCTTACATTTTACCCTTCCTTTGCTCCTTGTTGTCGTTCTCCCCCCCCCCTCATTTTCATCATGTCTTTTTGCATAGTATGTTCATGATCCCCTTCCCCCTTCCTTTCCCTACCCTCCCTCTCCCTCCCGCTCTCCTACTGGTGATCTGTCGGGGTGTGGCGCAGTGGAATGGATCTTGTCAGCGTTACTTCACCAGTCTCCACTACTGTATATCAGGCTGTTCTAATGTATTTTTTAGGGCTGAATTAATTTCCTGTTAACTAATAGGATATAAGATTGGCTCACGGGTACACTAATGGGGTAATGGATGTATATGCCTCTACCTGCTTTCTCAGCCTTCTTCCGCCTCTCCCATGCCATTTCCCTCCTCCCCCGACTGACATCTAATTGTTCCTCTTTTCCTCCCCCTCTTTACCTTTTAAAGGATCTATTAGCTTTACTGTCCTCCTCTTAGGCAACGGTAGCTGCTGGATATCACACTTGCACGATAACATTGCTTTGGTATTCTCTGTGTTCATTTACTAATGTTCTCGGGAAGAGGGTATCTTGTTATTGTTCATATGGCACTGCTTGCAGAGCCAGAGTCTATAAAGTGTTGTTGCCTCCCTTACTCATCTCTCGGTGGGTACCGGACGAGTTTGAATTTTTTATGTTATTGTGCTGCTTGCCGCATGGGGCTCCCCCCCCCTCCGTTCCTTTGGTTCTCCCTATCCCCGTTCTGTTACTAACTTTTTCTCCACAGGTTTCAACACCGCTAAGGAGTCGGCCTTTGGGCCCCTTTTCTGTCTACTTCTCCTCCCCCCCCTTGGTCTTTCGCTTCTATCTTCTTTGCCCTCTCTCCCCTCCCCTCTCCCCGCCGGGGACATGGCACGTCAATCCCAGACAGAACTGCGGATAGGCTCTCTGAATGTCAAGGGTCTGCATGGACTTGGGAAACGATCCATTCTGTTTAACTTGTTGAAGGGCAGACACTTACACGTCGCTTTTCTTCAGGAAACGCACCCGAGTGAGCAGAAACCCTTCAAGATGACTAATCTATGGTTTTCTCACGCTTATCATAGTTTTTCCCCTGACCCGAAATCCAGGGGGACGAGTATCCTTCTTTCCCGCTCTTTACCGTGGGAATTCCTGGATTCTCGCAGTGATGTGATGGGGCGAATGCTCTTAGTCAAGGGGAACATAGACTCCCAGATCTTCACCTTTGCGTCCTTCCACACTCTCAGCTGCGCCGTATTAAACGCGCGCTTCACGAACATAACTTTGTGGATACGTGGCGCTTATTACACCCAGCAGACAAAGACTTCTCCTTTTACTCACTTGTCCATGATGTCTACTCCAGACTTGACTTGTTCTTTGTCAAACACCGGTCTCTTCCAACCATACAGGCGGCCGACATTGACTCAATCTCTTTCTCTGATCATGCCCTTGTCACACTGTCTTTGCAAACTCCTATACTGCATCAATCCCAATGGAAACTTAATCCCTCGCTTCTCCAGGATTCCCTGGTCTCTTCTGATATGACACGCACGCTCGACGACTACTTCAACACTAATACCTCCTCAGATACGAATCCACGGGTACTATGGGAGGCCAACAAATGTGTTGTACGGGGTACTTTCATTAAGTATGGGTACGTGTGAATGGCATCCTCTCTGAAGAATTCAACATCCATAACGGGACCCGCCAGGGTTGCCCCTTATCCCCCTTGATTTTTATCCGGACTTTGGAACCATTCCTACGGCATATCAGAGCGAACCCGGACATTAAGGGCCTAGAAGTGGGAGCTCGGGTTGACAAGGTTGCAGCGTACGCAGATGACATGTTTTTCCTGACCAACCCGACCATCTCCCTCCCGAATCTGATGCAGGAGTTTCGTCGCTTTTCCAGTTTATCCAATTTTAAAATAAACTTTTCCAAATCCGAGGCCATGAATGTCTCCATCCCCTCCTCCCTTCTACGCACATTGGAACAATCCTTTAGCTTTAAATGGAACTCGGGGGCACTCAAGTACTTGGGAGTACACATCCTGGCGGACCTTAAGGAGTTTTTTAACTTGAACTTCCCGGTGTTTCTTACCGAAGTGAAAGCGGATTGTGCCAGATGGATGGGGGGCACATTTACGTGGATGGCTCGCTGCACTATTTTTAAGATGAATATTCTTCCTCGACTACTTTACTTATTCCAAGCTCTGCCTATAGCAATTCCATCCTCGTTCTTCAAAGCAGTCAACTCTATACAAATTTCCTTTGTCTGGAATGGTAAGCCTCCATGCCTTAGTCGAGCGCTCGTGTCGGTCACGGGAGACGGGGGGACTGGCACTTCCTGACATCCGATCGTACTACATAGCAACTCATCTAGCGCGAGTAGTGGATTGGTGTAGACACGCCCCTTCCAAGTCATGGGTGGGTCTTGAGTAAAGCTTCACGGAGGCCCCTCTTGAGGTGGTTCCGTGGTTGCAACGCGGACTTCTTAAATCCCTTCACCAACATCCCACTATCAGCCCCACATTGCGATGTTGTTCTCTTCATAAGGTCCGAACAAGCCTATTGCCTATCTGCTCCCCCATGTCTCCGATCCTGGGGAACCCTGCTTTCCCATCCGGGTTGACAGATTCAGTCTTCCGGGCCTGGTATATTTAGGGCAGCACTTCCTTAAGAACTCGGAATGGCTCTCCCTGTCGGAGTTGTCGCAACTGCCGGAACCCCAACCTCTGGGCCATTGGCGCATATTTCAGCTCCGCCATTTCTTCTCCTCATTATCGTCTCTGGCTTTATTCCAAGAGTCCAGATCCCCGTTGGAAGAGATGAGTGTTGGCTCCGGAACAGCTCGTCACACACTGTCCACGATCTACCATCTCCTTCTAAACCCGCCGGATCTTCCCCCGCCAGGTTACATCTCTGAGTGGGAAGCGGACTTGGGCATCAACTTCACCGAAAGTCAACGTTCTCGCACCCTTACCTTGGCTCATAAAACCTCGATCAGCTCGCATTACCAAGAAGCCAGTTTTAAATTGCTCTCGCGATGGTATAGGACCCCGGTCCGCCTACATCGTATTTTCCCGACCGTTTAACCTCTCTGCTGGAGATGCGGGCGGGACGATGGTACCCTCCTTCACACCTTTTGGTCTTGTCCGCTACTCGCAGAATTCTGGGACGGAGTGAAGAGAGTGATCTCCGAAGTAACAGACACCAGTTCTCTTCCTCCTCCATCACTGTGACATCCCAACAAATATCTACAAACGCTCTCTGCTTCACTTTTTAGTGATAGCCGCTAGACATTGCATTCCACTGAGATGGAAAAACGCCTCCCCACCTACTCTGTCCCTCTGGGTCTCGAAGGTCAACGATCTAATGCACATGGAGTACCTGACCTCAAGCATTCAGGACACCCACGCTAGGTTTTGCCTCACGTGGTCCCCTTGGATAGTGTTCCAGGACACTGACTCCTATAAAGACATTCTTGGTGGGTTGGAAGTGGGTTGATAACCCTCAATGGTTTCTCCTTGGTGGTGCTGGATCTCCTCGGTGGGGAGTGTTGCCCCCTCCTCCTCCCTTTTCATTCATCTTCCTTTATCTTGCATAGTCTCTCTTTTTCCTTTCACACATAGGGGAATGTTAATCAGCACACGTGGGAGATGACATATGTGGCTCTACCTCCAGAGAGGTTCTCAATATGTGGCTCAATGTTATGCATCTTCATTTTTGGTTATGTGTTTCATCTTCCCATTTGTACTTGCTGTATTCTTGTTTTTTAGATTATGTAAAAATATGGTTGTCGGCCATGAAAAGAAAGAATTTCCCAAAAAAAAAAAAAATAATTTGGCAGCAGAGCAGAGGATGGCATAACATAAAAAACCTGTTAAGTGCCCCCTGCTCCAGCAATGAGGTCCTGTTTTTCACAGCTCCGGTCCTAAAAGCTCCTGCAGCAATCACGTGATACTGAAGCCTAATCGCTGGCCTCAGTGGTGATGCTGCCATCAATGGCGGCAGATAACGTGACCTCAGTGCTGGAGCGGGGGCGGTTGAGGGGGTGAGTATCGGCCATTTTTTAAAGTTATTCCATCCCCAGCCCTGCGACTGATATTAAAAAATCATGGATAAACCCTTTTTTTTCCTGTGGTGGCGCTGCAGGGAAATTGAACACTAACGGTTAGGTTTCCCCACAGATTACAACGGATCTCTGGAGGTCCCGAGCAAAACAGTCACTGTGATTGGCTTACCGTCAAAGGACTATCCTAACAAGGAGGGATAGTCTAATGTGGAGAACCCAAGATCACGTAGCTTGCACTCAATTTCAACCCAACAACATTCTCAAGTTTTCCATAGAATGTGTCAAAGTTCTTGACGTTAAAAATAATAAAAAAGTTTGAAATTTGTGTACTATATCAAGGTATGATGGGCGTGACGTTCAGAATGAAAAAATCAGTATCTAGCTAACTTGATCGTTTTAATATCTTTATGATTTAAAGGGGTATTCCGGACATTCAAATGTGTCACCTCTCCAAGGTATAGGTGATAAAAGGTTAGATTAGCAGAGGTCCAACCGCTAGGAGTCGTTTGGAGAGGTGGCGGAGTATGCCCGTGGTCGCTCCATTTAACTATATGGGAAGCATGCAAACAGTCAGGTATTCTCACTCATATGCACGTTTGGCCACAGCTGCATAAAGCTTCTTCCTACTACGGCATTCTTGGTGGCAAGAAATTAAGGATAGGGGTCCCTTGTTCTAGCAATAGGTGGAAGTCCACCCCGAACGAATATTCTGTGCATAGATGATTAATGTTAATGGATGCAATACCCCTTTAACATGGTATCGCTTACTATGCTGTCGGCTATAGCAATGAGTAGAACGGCTCTTCAAGCCTATGCATACTGTCAGCGGTGCTTGAGATAAAGTTCTGGAGTCCACAGACAAAGTTCATACATACATAAAAATGTCTGACTCGATACTCACAATCTTTTCTTGTCAACCACGCGTTTCACTCGGATGGCTCGTTGCTCGGAGTACAGTTTACAAACTCCTGCACAGAAACATGAAACAGCAATTACAGGATCATGATCTAAAGTTTAGAAAGGAACTACAAATGTACAGATATTTATCCCCTATATACAAGGGCATCTGTAAGTACCCACGAAAGGAGTCCCAAGTTGCTGAATGGCTGAAATAGATCACCTGACCTGCTCGCTAATTACACACAAAAAAAAAAAAAAAGTAATTGAGCGGGTAATGTGATCGCTCTCAGATAATCAAATCCACTCGAACAGAACTACTGGCGTAACTTATAGATACCCGAAAATAGAGACATTTGTCTGGTGACTGATCAAAACTTGACCTACTTTTTAAATAGTCTCCAATGAAGTCCAAGATGGCAAGTCTGTGTTCTTTTACTTGAGGAGAAATGGTCTCCTTACATGCTGCAGACAGAAACATATTTATAGATCTAGTAGACTGATATTTGTAACTGGATACATTAGCACTTTCGTTACCACAACAAGTTTCACACTTTTAACAAAGAAATAAAACCTGAATTATAAAATAAATGTAAAAACAAATAGTGTTATACCCCCTGACATTATATATTTATATATACATATATATGACTTTACACATTGTAGAAATGCTACCGGTCACTTTACACTTTTGGGCGTCCCCGTGCAATTTTGCATCAAAGCGTAATATGGTGTAAAAAATGCATTAAAAGTCATGTTTGTAGCTAAAAGTCTTACCCAGACACAACATTTTCTAAAAATACAATTTCCAATTGAGCAAAGTTCATACATGCCATTTAGGTCTAGGCCTACGTATATATGTATATATGTATACTGTATCTTCACATACTCAGCAGAACTGAATAGACCAAAAACATCAGCAAGTAGGTGATTAAAGGGGAACGGTGACACCTCTAAAATATATAAAACAAGCTGGATAGCTCATCAGATGCTGCAGCGCTGGTTTCTTTTCCTGCTAGCCCCCGCATTCCCCTGCAATCGGCCCGGTTAGTCTACTCTACTGGCACCGAAACGATCAAGTGAGCGATTCTCAGAGCTCAGTGTCTATGATGGAGATTAACACTGAACACTGGGGAGAGTCTATTTTACACGGGCCAATGATCGGGCAAACAAACGTTCATAGGAGTGCTCGTTCCCGATCCCTGCCCTGTGTAAACAAAGCGCCGATGAACAAGCAAACGCTCATTCATCGGCTGATCGTATCGTTTATGCAGCACAAAATATCTTCGCTGGCAGCACATCTCCTTATGTAAACAGGGAGACGTGCTGCCGACATGATGGAAATGTATGGGGACGAGTGATCGTAGTGACAATCGCTCGTCCCCATACAGTACAGATCATAGATCCTTGTGAAAGCAGCGAGTGCCGATCAATGAGCCATTTCGTTGATCGGCGTTCGTTGTTACGGCTTAGTCCCGCGGGGCTACATTACTATGTCCTATGACGGCAGCAGCATTTCCACATTTCCTCTCGATTTGAAAAATGATTTATACAATAATCGTATTATTACGATTATTATGTGCAGGACACTGCGTCAGTTAAAGCTACTTCTGATGGTCCGAAATTTCTAATAATTTGCTATATTAACGCTCCCAGGCATGCCATATTAGAATTCTAATTCACCACTCCTAATGCAAAGTCCATGCAACATCTTATGGTGTCCTGTTTTCTGTTGAATTCTGTAAAATAAATAAAGAGGATAGAAATAAAAACTAAAATATATTTTGCTGCTGCCCCATTGTCTAACAGAAAATTAGCATATAGGGCACCAACACAAAAGTGGGAAATTTTTCTGGAAAAGGGTCCAGGAAAAAAAAATAATGGCGCTGGAAATCAGGGAGACCGCGCTGCTCAAGTCAGATAACCAGTTCAATTTTTATAACTTAGTGACAGGTCCGCATCGTGCATTGGAGGAGTTGTTGACTTCTGGGGAGGAGGGGGGGGGGGGTACATGCACATGCAGCGTTTTGTGTGTCAGCAGTTGAGTTGTGCGCAGAGATGAAGGTAGGGTATTCTAAAAGTGTGTACTTTAAGAAGTGTTCCAAAAATCAAGACTCGGGAGATCACGTGGATTAGTTAAACGCTACGTACACCTTTATTAAAGGAAATTATTTTTTTTGTTTAGATGAATGATGGACTGAGACGAGACGTCGATGTCACGCCCCGATGTGATGTCACAATAACGTTATATGAGGTCATATCTTGAAATGACATGTCCTGATACATAAATGTCGATGTCATGTTATATGAGGTCATAGCTATATCCTGACATGTCATTTCCAGCTATCATGTCCTGATATTTGACACCATGTCCTGATATGTCATGTTCTCATATGATGTTATGTCCTGATATAATGCCACAGTTATGTCATGATATGTCGTCATGTCCTGGTATGATGTTCACATTTATATTGTCATGTCCTGATATAATGTAATCGTTATATCCTAAATATAATGTCATGTCCTGTTTTATGAGGTAACACTTGTCATGAAATGTCATAATTATGTTCTTTGATGTAATAGTTATGGTATATCCTGGTTTGATGTCATGTCCTGATACAATGTCATAGTTCTATACGGATATGATGTCATGTCCTGATATGTCATATGCTCATATATGTCATATCCTTATACGATGCCACAGTTACGTCAAGTTCTGACATGTCATAGTTATACTCTTTGATGTCATGTCCTGATGTTATGTCTTGATATGTCAGTTTTCAGTATATGATGTCATAATTATGTTCTATGATGTCATAGGCCTATCCTGAAATAACACAGTAGCCGAGATATGAAGTCATATCCTGATATGATGTTGATGTCACTTACTGATATGATGATAGCTAGATTACAATGTCAAGTCCTGACAGTTTTTTCCTGATATGTCGTACTAATACAATGCCACAGTTATGTCATGACATGTCATATTTATATCTGGATATGAGGTCATGTCCTGATATGTGAGGTCTACGACATATCCTAATACGATGTCATAGATGTCAGTTATATCCGGATATGATGTCACGATCTAATATGATCTCACAGTTATGTCATCATATGATGTCATGACCTGATACAATGTCATAGTTATATGATGTCATGTCCTCTCAAGACAGGACATCATATCAGAACATGACATTATATATGATGTCATAGTTATGTCCTGAAATAACAATGCCTGATATATGATGTTTATATCACGTTTGGATATGATGTTTACATCACGTCCTGATATGTCAGGTCATGCATGATATGTCGTCACAGTTGCTTCATGATGTAATAGTTATGCCATGTTTTAATAGGAGGTCATGTCCTACTATATATGATGTCATGTCCTGACATAGGATGTTATGTTATGATATCTGATGTCAATGTCACGTCCTAATATTATGGCACAGTAGTATCGGGATACGAAGTCATGCCCGGATATGTTGTGTCCTCATACATGATGTCATAGTTACATGCTAATAGGTTGTCACATTCTGATATAACTGTGACATCCTGTCATGATATGATGTCATGTTCTTATGTGTGATGTAGATGTCATGTCCTGATATGTCACAGGTGTTATGACATGTCGTAATTATGTCCTATGATTACAGTATGTCCTGCTCCCAATACAAGGTCATAGATATATCCGGATATGATGCCATGTCCTGATATATGATAATAAAGAGGATAGCGGACACCACAAACTGATATTGGAGTGCCAGTCAACGTGTGCAATAAACATAATAAAAAGGTCTAAAGCAAGGAAATGTGTAGTCCTTTTTTTCCTTAACTAATCAACCTGTGGCCTAACCAAGGGACAGGACTGGGGTCCAGCACACATTTGTGTATTTTTAAGTGTTTTTAGATTTTGTCTTTTTGCTTTATACTTTTGGATTTTGTATTGTGGTGATAAAGTGATTTCATTCATACTTAGATGTGCAGACTGCTACACGTGTGTCCTTGCTTTAAACGTCCTTATATACTGTATGATGTCAGGTCCTAATATATGATGTCACAGTTATCATGTGAGGTCATACTTCTATGCTAATATGATGTCATGTCCGGATACATGATGTCGATGTCAGGTCCTGATAAATGGTGTCCGTTATTTCCAAATATTCGTACAGTGGGCACACAGAATGTGCAACAAATAAGCCAAAAACAAAGCGGGCCAATCACTAGTAATTGCACAACCCAATGAGTAAAAAAAAAAAAAAAAGAAAATATTTATTTCATTATGCCACAAAAACACACAATTAAAAACACCATGTGTCCCAAGACTGCAGACGCTGATACTTGGGACACATGCTGACTTAGTGGTAATTAACCATCAATTATTACACCTATTATATAGACTACACCTGCAGCTACCCATATAAAAATCCTTGATTTATCCACACTTTTAGCAAACCCCTAAGGAAGCCGGGACCCTGCGGCAATACGCATGGGGAAGGGATTGAGGTGAGCCTCACACTTGGTGCCTAGCCAGCTGCTTTACCCTGTACAGGCTTTTCCATCTTGAGATCCTAGTAGCCACAGCTGCTATTGTATATGGCACTTTATATATGTATATGTTCGATTTGTGTTTGCTGCTTTGCACTTTTTTTTTTACCATAATTGATTCTCGTTGGGTGGGACTAGTGTGTATCTATGTATTTTATTCTGGTCACGTGTCTCATTTTAGACCGGGCCTGGATACTACTCTATATGGCGTTTTAATTATGTGTGTTTATGTGCCATAATAAACGTTTAATATTTTGCTCATTGGGTTGTGCAGTGGTTGTGCGGTTACTAGTGATTGGCCCGCTTTGTTTTGGGTCTATCCTGATATGTCACTGTTATGTCAAGATATGATGTGATACCCAAATATGATGTTATGTCATGGTACATTATGTCAAAGTCAAGTTCTGATAGGATGTCACAGTTATGTTAGGAGATCATGTCCTGATATCATTTTATGGTTATTGAATGACATGTCATGTCCGGATAAGTCTTACAATTTAATTTCCTCAAAAATGATGTGGATGTCATGCCCTGATACATGAAATTTTTCATGTCGATGTTGCGTTATTATTATTATTATTTATTTCTGTCCTAATATGAGGTCATAGTTATATCCTTATATGCTGCCTGATATATGACATCATGTCGCATCCTGTTACATGATGTCACATTTATGTCCGAAAATATGACGTAATAGTTATATCCTGATACGAGGTCACAGTTGTCCGGATATGATGTCATGTCCTGATAGGTCATAGGTATATCCGGATATGTCCTGTCCTGATATAGGTTGTTATAGTTCTATCCTGATATGATATGAAAGCTACGTCAAGATATGATGTTTTGTCCTTGTACACGATGTCATAGTTATGTCCTGAAATGGCATGTCCTGATATATTGTGTTCATTTCACGTCCAGATATGATGACGTCACAGCCTGATATGATGTCACAGTTATTTCATGAGCTGTCATGTCCTGATATCTCATGTCATAGTTATCTGCTGGTTTGACGTTACATCCTTATATGATGCCATACTCCTATCCTGATATGGTTATATCCAGATATGATGTGATAATCACATATGGCTGTATGAGGTCATAGTAATATCGTGATATATAGTTTCATAGCTATATCTTGAAATGTTATCATACTTCTATCCGTGATTATTATATAAGTTATATCTTAATATGAAGTGTAAAGATATTGTAGCAATTCTGCCTTCATGTCACAGTAAAATGAAACTTTCCACTGCAAAAGAACAATAAATCTGCATGAATGAAGAAGACATTGGGCGTATCAATAAGTATTTTCTCATTACTACATAGTTACATGAGTGGAATACTGAGGAGTCCGCTAGATAACGGTGATCCATATACAGGCAACTGCATTGCTTTCTTTAAACTGCTTATTGTTATGGAAGACTATTCACAAAATAGTCCATAATTGCTTCGTATAACCCGGTGTGCCCAGATGCCCTTTACTGCTCTGTGTAAAATGGGTTTCTTCAAATTCACAGAGCTGGAATAGAAATATAAGGATATAAAGAAAAGGAAGTGTATGTGACTGGTTATTTCTTGGACAGTATCCAATAAATGTTATCCATGTCTGTACACCGTCAGGATTAAAAAAGATACATAGGAAAAGCTAAACACGGAAGAGGAGTTGTACTTAAGGCCCATTGCCTTGCCGTGTGAAATCCAAAGTGGTGTGCATATTGTCAATGTTATACATTTTTTATTTAAAAAGTGACAAATACTACAAATTGCGTTCTATCAAAGTTTGATTTTGCCACATTCCTTAAAAACTTTGTGGCCTTAAACAAGAAATGTAGGGATAATTTAGAGGCCCCACTGCGGTACTTAAAGGAGGTTAATAGCGAAGCCTAATGGGTCAGAGGTTTCTTCGAACCTGGCCGTTAAGTACAGCCATCCTCTCACAGGTGATTGCGAGGGCCCCGCTACAGTGCAGTCCCCATGACATACGGTACATATATATTGGGATGCGGTAAATACATCCTGCTGGTGACTATGGTGATTAATGCTACTTATACTACACAATTGATTGACCCGACCATTGTGATGGTTGGATAAATGAGAAATATATTTTAAAAAAAAATCTACAATAGATACCCTAGAAAATCAACCATTCCCCCCTCCTCCGTCTCACAATTATATGTCTGGCTGTAAGACAACTGGCTGCAGCAGAAGCCTTCTACAACGACTTTGTTTGTAACAAATGTTATGCCCCGAAACTTGGTTAAGTCTCGCAGCTTTGCTAAGCTCCGTCCCTTCAGCTTTGTGGCAGCCGGAAATGGAAGCGTTCAGATTGAAATTATTCTCCCTATTCTCAACAAGATTTCTACATGAACGTCGGCTTTAGGGACACGCAGAAGATTATGTACACGGACCAACACTGTCGACCTCCGATTTACTTTTATCCTACATTCCTAGGTTTAGTATTTCATTGTGTAGTGACAACATATGTACAGAAAGGATTTATCCATATCAGTTCCATAAAACGCAAAATACCTCATCAATATATTTTGTTAGAGTGGGAGGAAACCAGGGTACCCAGATGAAACTAGGTGATAATTATCTAAAATCGGTGGGGTCCGGCTGATGGAACGCTTACTGATCACGAGAACGGGCTTACCTTGCCTTTCCTGGTAGCCCCATAGAAAATGAAGCGGTAGTGCTCATGCTCCACCACTGCTCTATTCATTTATATGGGGCTGCCAAGCACCATTTTCGGCACTACTGCTCTATTCCTATGGGGGTACCAGGAATGGCAAAGGTCAGCCCTTTCTCGTGATCGGTGGGGGGCCCAGCTGCCTATCCTGTGGCTAAGTGATAAATAATAATTATGGGAAAACTTCTTTAAGACAAACATTCGGCAAACAGACGACACAACTTTTACAAGTGTTGAGAACTCACCCTCTGTTCTAAGTTGTTGAATAGCATCAGAACACGCTCTCATGAAGGTCTGTGCATCCTGATCAATCTGGTCGCGTTCAGTGTCTGTCATACGTGTATATTTGGACACATGACTATAAAAAAAAAACAAAACAAAACAAAAAACAGCTTGTAAAATCTATCAGTAGTCAATAAATACTGAAGTGTATTTTTGCAGGTCAGGGACTCTATAGCTTTAGGGGCTCCTTAGAGGATCTGTATATTTTTCCCAGGAACATAATTTCTGGCCAAGAGGCGGTGTCCAGATCAATGAAATATGTTTTTCCATGTCCTCCGCTGGGATTTTCCCCCATATTTAACAAAAGTATATAAACCGAAGACGGACAAAAAGTACAATTAAAGGGGCTGTCTTATGAAGACAACCGCTGTCCATATGCTCTATTATGACATATGGACGTCTGTATGCAAGAGAACAGAGAGCAAATCTAGTGAACATGGTCCAGCCAAGCATTATATGGACGCCTATTCATTTCAATGGCAACCTTGTAAGACTATATTTACCTGGCAGCGGCCGCTGCAGGGTAAATGTCTGGACAGACGCGGCTTCCATGAGCGATAACAGCAGATGGCCTGGATTTAGAGTAGCCAGACCCGCAGAGATCCAGAGGGCACTGGAAAAAGTTTTCTCACACTGTTATACCTACTGCAGGGCCTGAGGGGGCGGTGCACGACACAGGGATTCTCTAGTTGATGTTCTATGAATTCCTGTGTCATGCTCCTCCCCCTCAGTCTACCAGACATAACAGTTTACGTTTTGCCTGGAGTGTTCCTTTAAGTACATGATAAAAGTACAAAGTGAACATTATGAACAATCTGGCGTAGAAGAACAATGCCTCAAAAAAAAAAAAGGGTTTTCAGTTAAAATGATCAGAAAACATAACGCTATGAATGGAGTACAATAAACTATGGAAAAGTCAAGACGTTAGGAAGGACAGCTTCTGAAAAAACAACCCATTCAAGCAGTTATTTTCTACACATAACTGGTCATTAGTACAAATCGTTCAAGAATTCTGTTTAGACCATAATGTTCTTGAAAGACAATCTGTATCTGTTGCCACATGATAGACTCACCCCGGTCATATTGTTTCCTCAGATACAAGAAAATGATAAGTGTGCATCATTAACCCATGATTATGAGCTCTGAAGGCCAATATACATCTACACACAAGACATAGCTTCTGGGCTAGCTCATTCTCCCTACCAATAGTCATACGTAGATATGAATCGCATACACTTATTTCATGCCAGGTCAGCTAAGTAAACCCGACCACACAAGAAGCTAAAAGATGAAATGTTGCTGGAGGGATCCGCCGATACAGGACAATGATCCGGAGTGTCATTTATCTGCAGATAGAAGAAGCCGCATTCTCATTTTACACTTCTCTGAAGAGTCTACACCAGTCGGCTGTAAAATTGAATGTGGTTGAGGAGAGTTTTATGGCAGCACAAGTCAAGGATACAGAAAGATGAAGAACAAGAAGCTCTATAAATAACAAGATAGAAGTCACTTACACACTGGGGGGCTGCGTGCGCGTGTGTGCGTGTGCGCGTGCCGTGGCAGGCTCCATGGCATTAGTTTTCTAGCACTGGCACTGATGATCATGCACATATGCAGGAGTACTGGATAGCGGAGATGCCTTGGGCACCAAGGGAGTCAAGTGCTTGACACATGACTGGTTAAGTTATCAGGCACCATCATGAATTCCACATAATTTGGGGTCATTTTTCTGCGTAAAAATACAGCTACATAGGCTAAAAGGAAAATAAAAATAGAATTGCTTCTTACCGGTAATTCAGTTTAAAAAAAAATCCTAATGACAGCACAAGAGGAGTGAACTTCCACATCTTGATAAAAACACCAAGAGGTTAAATAGCCCTCCTCACTTCACCCCTCAGGGTAAAGACAGGCATGGTATGCTGAACCGTCATTTATCAGCACTCAATAATATACAAGATAGGAGCTGATATCAGCGTGCTGGAGAGGGTCTGGTGTCTGCCTTCATGAAGCGTTAGACCCAGCCATGGTTCGCTAGATCCTGACCAATAAAAAGGAACTTAAAGCAGGTATTTGCTCCATCTTCCGGTTTTGCCCTTTCCCCTATACTCTTGAGTTTTGGTTACGGGTTGGACAAAAGGAATTTTTCCTTTTATTTAATCCATACTCTGGGAGATTTTTCTTTTGGTCTTTGGCTTTCTCAAGCAGCTTGAGAAAGCACTCATTTGAAAGGAATATTGCAGGGTTTTGATTAGGGCACAGTGTCACCCTTAGGCATCATTTACACGAGCGTAATATACGCGCGTGCTTTTCACGCGTGTCGTACTCACCTATATTAGTCTATGGGGCAGTGCAGACAGTCCGTGAGTTTTGCGCAGCGTGAGTCCGCTGCGTAAAACTCACGACATATTCTATATTTCGCCGTTTTTCCGTGCATCACGCACCCATTGAATTCAATGGGTGCATGAAAACCACGCAGGTTGCACGGAAGCACTTCCGTGCGAAGTGCGTGATTTGCGCAACAGCTGTCAAACTCTGAATGTAAACAGAAAAGCACCACGTGCTTTTCGGTTTACAAACATCCAAATGGAGTGTCATAATGATGGCGGCTGCGCGAAAATACGCTGATGACACGCAGCTGTTAAGTGCATTTTGCATGTGCAAAACGCACACGCTCGTGTAAATCAGGCCTTACATTCATGGGTTCCGCTAGACCTTTCCGTCGGAGGAACCCAAGAACAGAAAGGGAAACCATAGCATCCGTTCGCATTACCATTGATAGTAATGGTAATTCTTCCGTTGTAAATGGTTTCAGTCTGTTCTGTAAGGTTTACGTTTTTTTGCGGAAGCAATAGTGTCGCCGACTGCGCTTTTGTTACCCCCCAAAAAAATGGAACCCTTACGGAACGCAGACAAACGGAAACAATTTTCAGCGGCAGCTTCACCATTGCAATCAATGGTAATGCAAACGGAGGCTATGATTTCCGTTTGCCTTCCACTCATGGGTTCCTCCAAGGGAAAGGTCTGACGGAACCCAACGCTGATGTGAACACAGTCTAAGACAGAGGACCTAGCAGTAACACGTACAAATTCTGCTGATACATTCGCGAAGATGCCAGTTGCCTTCTGAAGAAGAGGTGACCATATTTCTTCTGTGTGTACCTTCTCTCAGATGGATTTCCAGCTGCCCCAGCCATATAAACACGGAACGAGCCAGGAACGTAGAGGCAATGTTGTGGTTTAATAAGGCAGCCGAGGTTTCCCAAGACTTTTTGAGCAGGCTCTCAGCCTTCGTATCCATTGGGGCTTTCTTTTAGCGAGTACTTAAATGGAAGCATGGTCATTTTCCATACTCTGGCAACTTGGATATAATTGTTTGGTACCTATATCCAGGACTTTATCTGATCTTCGTCAAATTGGAAGCATTCTTTAAAGTTCACCTGGAATGGTCAAAGGCTTTTCCGGGTATACCCAATCCTCTCGAATTAATCTCTTACTACTCTCATGGATTGGAAAAAAAATTTGGCTTGGATCCAAGACCAACAAACATCTCATTTTGAATAGACTTTCTCTGACTTCAACGTCCATGGTGTTTTAATGTCCATCCTGTGGTAGAGAATTATTTCTGCCATGGATCTTGCCGTTCGATTGCGAAACATCTGCATGCGTTACATACAGATTTTATCGCGGATTTGTCAAAGATTTCACGCATTGCAAAGAGAAAAATCTGCAGCAAAACAAATTGTGGCAAATCCACAACATAACAGGCATGCGGCCAGTGTGAAAATCTGCCTTCACGTGTGAATGGGGTTTTGTATTGTACTGAACTTCGTAGGACACATCTGAACATGGCCTGTTTGTACCTTCGCAAACACTTTATAAACCGTAGTAAATCAGTAAGACCAATGAGGACCCAGAAGATTTAAGGGAATTTGAAAAGAGTAAAAATTTTAACACACACAAATAATGTTTGATAACCTAGCAAAAGTGTTGTGTAGCGGAACATTAAGGGTGAGAACAGGAATTCAATGGTCTAGAAAAGATGACAGTGTCTTTTAGTTACCGCATAGAATTATATTAATAGTACCACAGCGCCCTCTGTTGGACAGAGGTAGCATGTGCAGTAGGCAGAAGAAGCAATGCGTGTGGTAAATGGGATAACGCTCTAGTTTTTCGGGCTTTACGCTAGGATGGATTTGTACGTAAAACTCAGTGACAAATTATCAAGTCTGTATCATGACTGAACAGTTTACAGAGGAACGGAGCCTACAAATCCACAGGACAGATCTCTTTTTATTCTCGTTCAATAACTTTTAATGAAATTTTTTTTTTAATAATTCATACATTTCTTGCTACTTTGTGGATATATGATTGCCATGTTCTTTTTTTTTTTTAATGAGCGCCAAATTCCATGTATTTCACATTAACAAAGAAAAACATTTTTGTTCAAAAGAAATAAAACAAACACAACATGGACAAAAAGTATTGGGACACCCCTCCCCTCAATCTTTGAATTCAGCGTAAATCCATTGCGTAAATCCAGCACCTCGCTATTTGTGATAGAATGGGTTGTTCCAAAGAGCTACTTGAATTCCTGCGTGGTCTTGTATCAGGACGCCACCGTTGTAACAAATCAGTTTGTGAAATCTCTTCGCTCCGAGATATGCACCTGTGAGTAATATTATTACAAAGTGGAAGTGTTTAGGGACCACATCAACTCAGCCACGAAGCGTCAGACCACGTAAACTTACAGAGCGGGGTCGCCGAATGCGGAGACGCATAGTATATAAAAGTCACCAGTTGATTCAATAACTGCAGAGTCCAAACCTTCTCTGGCATGATCAGCACAAAAACGGTGCCCTGGCATTGGTCCAATGGCCGAGCAGCTGCATGCCAGCCTTACATCACCAAGCACAATGCCAAGTATCGGATGGAGAGGTGTAAAGCAGCCGCCACAGGACTCTGGACCAGTGGAAACGTGTTCTGTGGAGTGATGGACAGTCTGATGGATGAGTGGGTTTGGTGAATGCCAGTAGAATGTTTCCTTCCTGACTGCATTGTGCCAACTGTAAAGTTTGGTGGAGGAGGGATAATGCTATGGGGTTGTTTTTCAGGGGTTGGCCTGGGTCCCTTAATTTCCAGTGAAGGGAAATCTTAATGCTTCAGCATACCAGGAACTTTTGGACAATTGCAGCTTCCAACTTTGTGGACAGTTTGGGGTTCGGCCCTTTTCCAGAAATTTTGAGCCAGGCCGACTCCTCCAACATCAGTGTCTGACCTCACAAATGCTCTTCTGGGTGATTGGGCAAAAATTCCCAGAGAAACACTGCAAAATCTTGTAGAAAGCCTTCCCAGAAGAGTGGAAGCTGTGTTAGCTGCAAAAGAGGGACCGACTCCATATTAATGCCTATGGATGTAGAATGGGATGTCATAAAAGCTCCTGTAGGTGTAATGTGTAGATGTCCCAATACTTTTGTCCATGTAGTGCATATCAACAGATAAGACAAAATGGGAAGTGGGAAAAGTGGATGGGGAAAACAAAAAAAAAGAGAAAAAAAAACCAAAAAACGAAATTAAGTTGATGAAAGGGATTAGTTAAACAGCCCACTATCAAGTTTAGTGAAGGACTAGCCAGTCCCTAAATGAAGCGGATTCTCTAAACATGATCCACTTTTGCCACAATTTAAAGGCAAAGAACACCTTTGAAAGGAATTTTTCTTAAAAAAAAAAATTTAACAACGTTTTGTGTGTTTTTCAACAACTTTTAAAATGATCTGTCTGTCTTTCTCAGTCGATTTTGTCAGGTCAAAAGAACTGACGGCTCGGCTGAGATCGGGTCAGTGCGTCTCTGACATACAGGATCCAGCTAACAACGATCACATCTTCGTTATGAACTTAAATACTCTTATTTTTTAATTGACGTGGCTATGTGAGGCTTTAATTTTTTTCTGCGTGTATTGGGGGGGGGGGTAAAAAATAAATAAATAAATGACTGTGTATGTTACATTATTTAATTTTGCAGCTTGAATATAGGAAAAAGCGATTCATCAGATTTTTTTTATCCCGTTCACCTTAAATAACCTGCTAGATGAATTCTTCAGGATTTTACGGTCGTGTACGAGGTGCGTCCAAAAAGTAATGAGAATGATTTCCAAAAAAAATGTTTTTATTCAAAAACCATACAATTCGGCCCGATCACCTGGGACTGAACACAACAACTCCAGCGACCCCGCCATTCTTCGTAGCAGCGCTGGAAGTCTTCATGTGAGAGGTCGTTCAGAGCCCTCGTCACGGATGACTGGACGTTTTCAACAGTACCAAATTGGTGTCCTTTCTTGTGAGTTTTCTTTTTTTCCACCCAAAATAAAAAATAAGTCACAAGGTGCCAAGTCAGGACTATAGGGTGGGTGAGGAAGGGTAGGGATGTTTTTCTTGTGCCAAAAACCCACAGCGAATGATGCAAGACTTGGCGCATTGTCACGGTGGAGGATCCACGTTTTGGCAATGTCCGGGCACACTCGAAAAATGTTGGTATCGAGCCTGGGAAGCATTGAGAACATCCGCTGACGTTGCAGGACGCCCTGAGCGCGGTTCATCCTCAAGGGTTTCCCTTCCATCTTGAAGGCTTTGTGCCATCTGAAAATTTGGGCTGAAAAGCAGCTTCCCCGTATGCGATTTTCAGCATCTCTAAAGGCCCTGTTCACACAGAGATTTATTTGTAATTTTGAGGCAGATTGTGACCTGCCTTCAGTTTCACGCCGCGTCTTTGCGGCGATTTTCGGCCATTTCGCTTAATGGGAAAAAAACCCAGTGAGAAACCCTTTTTCTGCCTCTCATTGATTTCAATGGGAGGTCAGAAGCAGAAAAAAAAACTCCTCCGCCTCCTATTGAAATCAATGGGAAGCAGTTTCGGACTTTTTTGGCGCCGATTCCGACTAAGTTTTCTGCGGCAAAAAACTGTTTTCTGAAGCAGTTTTTACAAGTCTTACGCAAAATTTAATTGCATAAAACTGCTCGATGCTCCTCTGCATTTTTGTCCGTGATGAGGGAAAAACAAGGTTGCACATTTGTAACGTTCTGACGCTTCGAAAGGAGCTTCAACGGAGGATCGTCCGTGTGAAAGGGATTAAAAAATGTTTAAATGATTCCATTTTGCGTGGACTCCATCTTGTAAGGTGGTGCCCATTTTGGATAGTTAGAATCCATCTTGTGGCCTGAAGGAGCCATTTTGAGATGAATAAGTCAAATGAGAGACTGAAAAAAACAATGCCGTGAAAAGGCACAGCGTCTGACGCGTTTTATGGCGAAAAACACTCGCAGTTTTTTCCTTTGCCTGTTGAAGACAGAGGTAAATAAACGCAGCAAAAAAAAGCCTGTGGTGCAAAACCACTTCAAAAAGACCAGAGCTGATTTTTACAGGCAGAATTTTCTGCCTGAAAAAACTGTGTGAACAGGGCTTTAGAGAATGACCTTTGTAATTCAATATGGCCGTTCACACAGCCGTTGTTTCAACGGACCATGTAAAGGGTCCGTGGGAAAATAGGACGTGTCCTATTTTTCCACACTTCACGCATCTCTCCATAGACTCTCGTCTATGGGGGATACGTTACATCGCGTCCCGCAGCGCAAAAGCACAGATGCACCTCGGGTGTGAAAAACTGCCATTTTTCACGTCCGAGGTGCGCAACTCTCGTGTAAATAAGGCCTAAGGGAGGGGGTCAGTCTGACTCTTAGCCTTGGAGAAGAGTTTAATTTAATATAAGGGAGGGGGTAGTCTGACTTCAAGCATCTAAGACGTGGTATATTTTGGGAACTCCTAGTATTACATTTGAAACGCCTCCTGAGCCCGTGATTGGCTCAGGACAAAACATATTGACATTATAGGCTATTGGTTAAATCAAATCCAAATTAACGTCGCATTGTAAACGATTGGAATCAAGCTGCTCCTACTTCCAAAGATATTATTGTAATTGTTTGACGAATGAACGCCAGAGAAGGATTTTGAGCATATAAAGCCTGGTCTCGTGTCATCTTTTCTCTCAAATATATAGATTTTATGAAATGTATTCACTCTGCTGTGGTCACTCATGAGTAACCTTTGACCCTGCCATTGGATGTGGGAGTTTCTTTTTGACGAACCCACTGGCTATAAATGCAGGCTGTATCTTGAAGTACATGCAACACGCCATGAGTAAGGACAAGTGATTTGTGTGAAACGCGTAGGCCTGCTATCTGATGCATCCACCCCTTTGTATATGGACTTTATAATATATTTGGAATAAAGCTGGATTACTTCCTTTTAAACCCAGCGCTGGATCAAGCTTCTCTTTTTCTGCTTTAATATATTTTGGGCCATGATTGCGTCAACAGTCCGGCCGTATACGATATACCACGGCAACAACCTCCATCCTTACTATCCTCACGTAGCCCTTGTGAGGAGCATAAAAAAAAAATGTCATTCCATACTCCTGTTTATCCCATTGCAGGTGTGCATTCCCCCACACGTGAGAAATATTGCCAACCTCCAAACCGCACCTCAAACCTAATTCAGAGCAATTTAGGAAAATGGAATGGAGGACGGCAGTGTTCGGTACCTGTGTGTTAATATATTAAAATTCTTTTCTTGGAGCCTACAAGATATGGAGGACTTATATGTCAAGACAAAGGCCTTCGACCGTATCATGGGGAAGAAGAAAGGCCCCAACTCCCTTTCCCATGCAGTCACAAACGGCAGGGGCGGCAATGATCCACCACCCCAAAGAAGCAGTCCATAGAGAAGAGACACCAAATGGGGAGGTTGGTAAACACAAATACTCAAATTGGGTAAGATCACAAGCAACCTGTGACCAACAGTAGGACTGTAACTGGAAAGTTGTGCATATTGTAGCCGGGCTCCCCTAGACCTGCCTCCCGGGAAGGAAGAGAGTGACGTAAATGGGGAGCTTTCAAAAGGAAAAGGTCTAAAATATTGGATCTCCATATTCCCACCGGGAAATGTAATTTATTGAAAATCAGCGTCAATGGACTTGAAAAGAAAAAAAAAAAAAAGTCAGCCCCAGACTAGAAGCATGTTTATGCCAAAATTGTAGAGTCCCCGACGACATGGAAAGAGGCGCCAACCCACCAGGTCTGTCAATTTTCCTCAACCACAGCAATAACGGTATAGAGAGGCCCGCTCAAGCTGACCCTATGGTAGTACCAACTTAAGTTCTATGAAAGATTAGCCGGCCAATAGAATGTAAGCAGATCAGGTAAACCCATAACCCCTTGATCCTTAGGACAGATGAGAAATTAACATTTTTATTTATTTTTTTATTAAAAGGAATTACGCCTGAACCATAGAACAAAAGTCACCTGTCAAAAATCGTATTTAGTCATTTCTGTTTCTAGCAAAGTGAATGGGACAGAACTGCAATACCAGACACAGCCCACGGACAGACGTGGCGCTGTTTCTGGAAATAAAGCAGATCCTATTTCTTCTAATCCTGGAAAACCCCTTTAAGGTCATTGTCATCAGAATGCCCCCCGTCTTTGCCCCTCTGCTGGATCAAGGGTCTTTTAGCACAGCCACAGACAATACAACAGAGACGTGATTTGCCTCATGTATTAAAACTGACCTGACAACAAGAAAGGAGCTCTCTCTTTCTTTACTGCTTACCTTTGCTGGAGAATTGAAAGTCAAGTATAAAATGAAGACACGTAAACAAGCTACATAAATATCCAATATTAACAAGTCTGAACATAAAAGATATTAATGGCCAAAAGGGCACGTTCTGGATAGAAATAAGTTGCAAACCACGGTCGCCACATGTGGATTCTGTAGTGGGTGTATATTACTAAAAAGGAAAGAAGGGAAGGTAAAGATGGAAAAAACACCAATACAAGGGAAACTAGTAAGGGCAAAATTCAGACGAGCGTAATACTCTTCTGTCTGCTGTGCGTTGAAATGACTACCGGCACACGGACCCATGCAATTTAAGGGATCATTCACACTTGTGTTGTTTTTCACGCACCTAGTCGTCTATTGAAGTCTATGGGTGCGTGAAAACCATGGACAGCACATGGACGACATCTGTGCGCGGTCCGTGTTTCACGCAACAAATATATAGAAAAGGAGAAATAAATGTAAAAAAAAAATAAAAAATGAAGGGTTTGCACAGACGTAATAAAAACGTAAAAACGCATGCAACGCGCAAAGCACACGGATGCCAATACGCAACACACAAGAAATGTAGGAAAAACGTTGCGTTCTTGACGTGCGCAAATAGGACACACTCGTCTGGATGTAGCCTTAGGCTGAATTCAGACAACCATAGTATACGTCCGTGTGACGGCCATTAAAACAACACACACACTATATATATATATATATATAATACTTAGAAGTGACATCCATAAATACACATACATGTAGGACACACAATGTACACTGACCTGCAGGCGTTAATATAATCCTTCCTGTGCTCCAGGAGGAAATCTTTCAACTTTCCAATGTTATTAATCTGAATAGAAAAAGGAAACAGAAAATAAAAGACCAAAAAAATACAGGAAAGGCAAATCACAGTCATGTAAATGTGACTAGCAGAATATATATATTCTTCACATGCCGGGAGACGTAGAGATCGAGCCGTGTCATCTCTTCTGACTGTCGTGACGAACACTGGAAAATCTCCCCAAAAAATTCAGGTTTTCATCAGTTTTTCTTGCAAAAATTCAGCTCTGCTACATCAACATCTTTTGTCCACTACATATTGTATACATAAAAGCAGCCAGCATACAGGCGTGCAGCGTCTCTGGAATAGTGGGTGGCTACTTCACGTAGGATTTTAACACCACAAATGTGTAGGAAACGAGGAGAAAAAAAAAAAGCTATCAATATACACTCTAAGGCCCAGTTCAGACAGAGTTTAACGCTGATTTTTACGCGGAAACTGCGTCAGAATCAGCAGCAAGAAACGGCCAAACCCGGCTCCCATTGATTTCAATAGGAGGCGGAGGAGTTTGTTCCCGCAGCGACTTTTAGCCGCTTGCGGTAACAAAAATCAGCATGTTCTCGGTTCCAACTCTGACCTCACATTGAAATCAATGGGAGGCAGAGAAAACATTTGCTGCGTTATTGGCCCGCTGTGCTCAATGGGCGCTGTTGAAAAATGCCGCAAAAACTGCGGCAGGAAAGTGCATGCTGGTCAAAATCTGCCTCAAAATTGCCTGCAAAAAAACTCTGAACAGGGCCTTAGAAGTTCTGCGCCATTTTAGGACGGACGCCATGCCCCGCATGTGCCGTTAAACCGGTATTCAAGGCCATTTTATGGACTTATTTAAAAGACCTGTTTTGTAGTGTAGTTTTGACTTCACAAGGAGAGTAACCCAGCAATGATCATGGTGGGAAACAAATTACTATCCTTTAACGACCCGTGACAAAAGTTACGTCATGGTCAGGTGCGAATATCTGGACCGTGACATACATTTTCATCATCGAATCAGCGATCGATCAGCAGCAGGAGCAGGGATGTATTACACACTCGTGCTCCCCCCGCAATTCCTGGGATCGGAGATCGCTCCAGTCCTGGCAGTTTGACCCCTTAGATGCTGTGGTTCATAACAACCATCTAAGGTGCTTGAGTCAGCCCGATCACACAACGCCGATAGTTTGCCATGGCAGTCGGGGACTTGCAACAGTTATATGCTTATAAGGCCATAGATTACCGGTCAGTTTAATTGTAATATCCGTATTATAACTAACACATTATTTAAACCACAAGGTGAATGCTGTAAAAAAACAAAACAAAAAACAGAATTGCTTTTTCTTCCATTTCCCCCACCCAAAATAATTAAAGAAAAGTTCACCAATAATGTACATGTACCCAAAATAATTCTATTAAAAACTACGACTCGTCCGCACAAGCCCTGACTCAATGAAAATATTTTTTTTTTAAAAAAAGCTACGGCTCTTTGAATTCCGAAAAAATATTTATTTTCCATGAAATTTGCTATTATTGTGCAAATGTAGTAAGACATAAAAAACGGATTTGGTGTTGCCGCAATTATATCGACCCATACAATAAACACGTTATTTATGACGCACAATATATTTAAAGAGCAAAAATACTAAATCGGTGAATATGCAGTTTGTGTATGCACCACCCCCCCCCCAAAAAAAAAAAATTTAATCAATGAGTTATGCGTAGCCTAAACAGGGGTCATTGAAAAATACAAATCCCGCAAAAAATAAATAAAAAAAAAAAAAAAAAGCCCTCAACTACATCAATGGAAAAAAAGAATATAAAAAAAAGTTATAATAAAAGGATAAAGAAACCAAAAAATAAATGCACGCAAAGCAAACCTGAAGAAAGAGCTTGAAAAAATGACCACAAGATGGCAGCAGAGCATTAAGCATAAGACTAGCAGTAGCAGCTTCTACACATTGCTGTTTTTAAGAGACTGTGACAATATTGCTATGGAGCCGTACAATTTATCAAAACGAGTGCAAGGAAAACACGGAGAAGGAGCTCAAAACTAATCGATCAGATTCAATAAATTTTTTTTATTTTTTTTATCAATAGGCGCTGAAAAATGAAAGATTCAACGTCAAGTTCATCCTGAAACGGGAACGTCTGGGAAATACAAAGATGGTATTATGATCGGACGTCTCCATACACTCCCAATATGCTGGATTACCTATAGAACTTATTTTTGAGAAAAATAACCACAACATGCTGTTCAAGAACACACTGGAGAATAAAAGATAATGAAAGCCGCCAAGGTTTCCAGCGGGCAGCTTTAAAGTCAGGCCAGAGCCAATCCCGGAGAGGTCTCTTTCATCTTTCACTAGATATTGAAGTGGACGTTTAGAAGATGGAGCGAGATCTGACTTTTTATTACCGGCGCTTTTTACCATCTTCATTTATTCAAGATGTCTGATTTGTAGCAGGAGTAAAATCTAATAACAGAAGTAAATCCTGACACCCCCCTGCAGCTTTAACCAGAAGCATGTGACTAGAAAATCATTTATTAGAAATAGGAAAGAATCGGGAACGGCAGACAAGAGATCCCAGGGGTAAGAGCTCAGGGACCAGGACAATAAACATTATACCTATAAAGTACGCCAAACACAGTCAACATTTCTATAGATGTAGCAGAGCCAACACCGTAGTTTGGACCTAATTCTTATATCTTGACCTACTATAGGAGGCCTGCAGGAACACCCAGTACAGTAACCTTCAATCCAGCATCAATGGGACCGGATAAGTGATGGATTGGCATATATTCTGGATTATCAAAAACCATAGAAATTGTATGAAACTCACTTGTCAGGGTAAAGAACCAAAAATAAAATGAATACAAAATCTACTGCCATCATTTAGTTCGGGTGCATTTAAATAAGACATTTTTTGTTGCCGTAATCTGTGATTTTCTGAAAAAATTGGGTAGTTTTTACAAATGACCCAGATTTGCTGCAATTCTGAAAATTGTGGCAAAAACAGTGACAAAAACAAACAAACATGGGAACGCACCGATTCACTCAAGGAAGTTCCCTAATCGGTTCACTCTTCGGTCTTGTTAAAATCTGCAGTTGTGCTAATAACAAGGGTCTGATTATCAATTTTCAGGATTACCAGAGTCTGGATTAAAGGAATTAGAAGGGACCATGAAGTAAATGGGCTGTGTTGCAGTTCCCTGCACAGTAGATAGGGGGAGCATCGCTGTGCAGGGAAACATCAGTGAAGGAGCATTGCGCAGAGTTGCGGCACCTTCATTTGAGGGTCCTGGCAGTCGGACCCCCAGCAATCACTAAGTGATAGGATATGTCATCACTTAATATAGTAGAAAAGTTGGATCAAATGAAGATTATGTCCCCCGTGTTCGGATATTCCAGTCAGTCGTGCAGCTTGTTTATCAAAGACAAGGCTTCATTCACATCTGGGTCGGGACTCCGTTCATGGGTCCCGTCAGAGCTTCCCGTCAGGGGAACCCATGAACAGAACCCTGAAATCCGTGGTGATGCAAATGGAAACCTATGGTTACCGTTTCTTCCAGTCAATGGTGACGGATCCGGTGCGAATGGTTTCCACTTGTCACCATTGTTTAAGGGTTCAGACGTCTTGACGGAAAGAATAGCGCAGTCGACTACGCTATTGATTCTGTCAAAACGACGGAACCCTTGCACAACGGTGACAAGTGGAAACCATTTGCACCGGATACGTCACTATTGAAATCAATGGTGATGCAAACGGAAACCTATGGTTACCGTTTCTTTCAGTCAGAGTTCCGTTCATGGGTTCCCCTGACGGGAAGCTTCAACAGAACTCATGAACGGAGTCCCGACCCAGATGTGAACGAAGCCTAAGTAATATGTAGCCACTTTTTCAGAGAGAAGTGCGACTTTTCAAAGACAGAGCCCTTTCTGATGGATCCCCATGATGACGCACCGTTCTTGTACATACACTTCCGAGAATATCTAGCAGAACATTGGCGCCGAGCGATCCAACGCAGAGGTTGGTGGCAGTTTTCGCAGTCCAGATTGTTTGCAGTAATTAGCGCTGTTCCATGAATTCGATGACATGGGTTTTATTCGTGCCAGATATAATAGGCTGGAGCGTCTCCTCAGAGAAATGTCCATCCATTTTAATTTAAGGGAAACAATAAATTGCAATTAATGGGAGAGATTTATCAAGCGGTCATATAGTAAGAACCTCCTTTGTTGCCCATATCAACCAATCAGAGCTCAGCTTTCATTTTACCTGAGCTCATTAACCCTTTTACGACCCAGCGATTTTTATGCTTTAGCATTTCACTCCCGCCTTCCAAGAGCCATAACTTTTTTCTTTTTCCATCAATACAGCGGTGTGAGGGCTTATTTTTTGCGGGAGGAGTTGTAGTTTTTATTGGTGCATACAATTTTTTGATCACTTTTTATTTGATTTTTTTATGGCTAAGGTGACCAAAAAACAATGATTCGGGTGTTAATAATTTTTTTTACGCCTTTCACAGTGCAAGTTAAATAATGGTATATTGTAATAGTTCAGAATTTTACGAACGCGACGATAACGATTTGTTACTTTTTTTTTCCACACATTTTAAAAATGTATTTATTAGCCACCCTTGGAGACTTAACCAGCGATAGTTAGATCGCTGGTACAATAAACTGTGACACAAATGTATTGCAGTATATAGTCATTTTTACAGCCTTAGCAGAGGCAGACAAAAGGCAGATCTGGGGGCCTTTATTAGGCCCCCAGGCTGCCATGACAACCATCGGCGCCCCCCCGATCGCGCTGCGGGGGGCTCTGGGCTGTTGGAGGAGGCCGCCCCACTCATAACGGTTTAAACAAGTTAAACAGCCAGGAACAGGACAATCGCCGTTCCTGGCCGTTAGAGAAGTGTGTCAGCTGTAATACACAGCTGACGTGTATTGAGTGAGCTCAGCCTGCGCCAAACATCACCCTCCCGCTCTATGACGTATATTTTCGTCATAGTTCGTTAAGGGGTTAATATATAAAAGCTGTGGGGTTGCTATGGGCAACAAAAGGACATTCTTACTATAAGACAGCTTGATAGATCCCCCCCAATGTCACTGAGGAAGCAGGGGAACATAATCTTGACTTGATCAATCAGGGAGGGAGACAGAATCTTCACTTAGGCCTCATGCACACTACCGTAGTGTTTTTCTGGTCCGCAAATTCCAGGACTGTGTTCCGTGAAATGTCCTCCGCAGTTCATCCGTATGTAATCCGGAAAGTGCAGATAAAAAAAAAAAAAAGCCTAGGTAAAACAGGACGACGACAGAACTCATTCCCGGTCGTCGCCTAGCAACACTTCCGCAAATCCGCAAACTGCGGTTGACACACGGAGATGTACCCGCATTTTCCATGGGCCCATTGACTTCTATGGGCATGTCCGCATCGAATTTGCGGGCCGTAATAAGACATGTCCTGAGTTTGTGCGGCACGGATTTGCGGACATGCGGGGACCCGTGAAAACACGGATAGTGTGTATGGGCCCATAGAAATGAATGGGTCCGCAATTCTCCCGTGGATTTTCGGGGGAATTGCGGACGCAAAAACACGTTCGTGTGCATCGGGCCTTAATCTGAAAAATGTACATAGTGGATTTGCTTAGGATCTTCTGTCCAGATTTGCGGATGGAAAATCTGCAGCATATTTAAGAAGCAGCAAATTGGATGAGATTGAAACAAATCTCATCTACACGCTGCAGAAAAAAAAATCTGCAGCGAAAACGTTCATAAATTGACCTGCGGTGCAGATTTTTAATCCGGAGCATGTCAATTTATGCTGCGGAATAATATTTTAGTTGCAAGTTTTCCCTATTAAGCTCAATGGGGAAATGAAATTCTGCAAAAAAATTCTAATGTTGCGCTTTTTGCTGCGGAAAATAAAAGTCCATACGAACCTCCCCTGGTGTTGCCATAATGACGGCTCCTTGTCCCCTCGGATGTTCTCCGTACTGTTGGAGACCAGATGCCCGGATATCAGATGTGAGGATCAGGGGGGACACGTTTCTATGGCAACGGCACGGGAGGAGACTGGCCTTTTTTTGTTTCATTTGTTGCAGTCTTTCGGACGAAATTCCCTGCGGGTCCTGGATCGGTAACGTGGTTGACTTTTTCGCTGTGTATCCAACCTGTGTGAACATCACTTTAGGGTGCCCATACACATAGCGGTAGAGTGCCCCATAGCCAAACCGCATGCGGTTTTACAGCGAATAGCTGTTTTTGCGTTAACCCTTTCAGGACCAAGCTCATTTTGGCCTTCAGGACCAGCCCCATTTTTTCAAATCTGACATGTGTCACTTTATGTGGTAATAACTCTGGAATGCTTTTGCCTATCTAAGCGATTCTGAGATTGTTTTCTCGTGACATATTGTACTTTATGCTAGTGGAAAAATTTGGTCAATTAATTAATTGCTTATTTGTGAAAAATACCAAAATGTAAAGAAAATTTGCAAAAATTATGATTTTTCTAATTTTAAATGTATCTGCTTGTAAGACAGACAGTAACTATTTTGTGTGGTATTACTATTTCACATATTCCATATGTCTACTTTATATTTGCATTGTTTTCTGAAATATTTTATTTTCCTAGGACGTTACAAGGCTTTTCTCACATTTTCAAGAAAATTATCAAAACATATTTTTATAGCTACCAGTTAAGTTCTGAAGTGGCTTTGAGGGCCTTATATATAGAAACCCCCTTAAGTCACCCAATTTTAAAAACTGCACCCCTCAAAGTATTCAATACAGCATTTAGAAAGTTTCTTAACCCTTTAGGTATTTCACAGGAATTAAAGCAAAGTAGAGGTGACATTTACAAATTATTTTTTTTTGTCGGAAAATCCATTTTAATCCATTTTTTTTCTGTGTAACAGAAGGTTTTACCTGAGAAACGCAACTCAATATATATTACCTGGATTGTGCAGTTTTTAGAAATATCCCACATGTGGCCCTAGTGCGCTAATGGACTGAACCACAGGCCTCAGAACCAAAGGAGCACCTAGTGGATTTTGGGGCCTCCTTTTTATTAGAATATATTTTAGGCACCATGTCAGGTTTGAAGAGGTTTCGTGGGGCCAAACCAGTGGAAACACCTCCAAAAAGACACCATTTGGCAAGCTACATCCCTCAAGGAATTCATCAAGGGGTGTAGTGAGCATTTTAACCCAACAGGTTTTTTGCTGAATTATGTGGAATTAGCCCGTAAAAATGAAAATCTAAATTTTTTTCCAATAAAAGCAATAAAGAAGAAAAAGCACCCCAAGATTTGTAAAGCAATTTCTCCCGATTACGGCAATACCCCATATGTGGTAATAAACGGCTGTTTGGACACACGTCAGGGCTCAGTAGCGAAGGAGCGACATTTGGCTTTTGGAGCTCAAGTTTACTCAATTGGTTTTCGGGTGTCATGTCGCATTTGCAAAGCCCCTGAGGGACCAAAACAGAGGACAACCCCCAGAAGTGACCCCATTTGGGAAACTACAGCCCTAAAAAGAATTTGTCTAGGGGTATAGTGAGCATTTTGATCCCATAGGTTTTTTGCTGAATTAGGCCGTCAAAACTTCTATTGTTTTTTTATTCTTTTTTTTTACGGCGTTCACCGTGCGCTATAAATTACATTTAATTTATTCTGCGGGTCGATGCGATTACGGTGATACCATATGTATATAGTTTTTTTTTTATGTTTTACGGTGTTTGCACGATAAAATCACGGTTTTAAAAAAAAATTGTCGTTTTTGTGTCGCCATATTCTAAGAGCCACAACTTTTTTTTTTGCGGAACAAACTGTAGTTTTTATTGGTACAATTTTTGGGTACATGCGACTTTTTGATCCCTATTTATGAAAATTATTTGGGAGCTGAAGGGACTAAAAATAGTGATTCCAGTATAGTTTTTTAATGATTCTTTTATGGCGGTCACCGTGCGGGATAAATTACATTATATGTTTATAGTTCAGGCCGTTACGGACGCAGCGATACCAATTCTGCATAGTTTATTTATTTTTTTCCAATCAAGGACTTTATAAGGGAAAAAAGGCAATTTTTTAATTTTATTATTTTGACATTTTTACGTTTTGTTTTTTTTAGTCCTTCTATGGACTTGAAGATCCAATTGTTGGATTGTTGTTAGAATACCCTGCAATACTTATGTATTGCAGGGTATTCTACCTGTCAGTTTCACACTGACAAGGAGGCATATTAGGTACTGCCTCCGGCAGGACGTAATCGCCTTCAATAAATGGCAGACCCGAAGCCTTTGTTAGGCTTCCGGTTGCCATAGCAATCGCCCCCCGCAACAATCGGCCCCCGCAATCGCATAGCGGGGTGCCGATGTTGCCATAACTTAAATGCGGCAGTCACTATTGACTGCCGCAATTAAGGGGTTAATCGGTTCGAATCACCGCTGTGATCAGACCCGATGCTTTCCCCCAGTACTAAGGCTGCTAGTAGCAGCCTGTACTGGGAGATGCCGGGCTGCGGGGAGCGTCTGTGTGCTCTGTTAGGAGCACACGTAGATTAACGGGATGCAGGCACAAGGACCAGCTCTGTAGCCCGTTAATCTACGTGGGGTGGTTGGGAAGGGGTTAAGCTTTTTTTTTTATCAGTCATTAGTGGTAAATGCTATAATCATATTATTAAAAGTGCATTCATACGTTGCGGTTGAGGTGTTGTAACAACCGCATTGAAAAACCGCATGTGTGTGTTTACCGCAGTTTGGTGCATATTTTTTTTATGCGGTTGCAATAAAAAACGCACCGGCCTTGAAAACCACACCAAACCGTGGTAAAAACATATGCGTTTTTCAAATGATAATTTTCTATGCAGTTCAGCGCGCCTCAAACGAAACGTGTGCTTGGACCCTTAGTTTATGATTATCTGAAAAAAGTGCAAGTGGCGCAATACAATTGCCGATATTTCCCACAAATGATTTTTTCATGGTGCACATCTTTTCGTGTTTGCCCCCTTCCTGTCACGTGTTTAGATTTACAAAAAAAAAACACTAGCTGTATTTAGTTATACAATGAAACTACAGCTAACTAGGCATATTTGCCATTAAAGAGAACGGGAAATCTGGGTGCCAACCCCTGTGGGAGCTGTAAGGCCGGGGCTAGACGTAAGGCCCTTTTACACCGGCCAATAAGCGGCCGGTGCAGCGAGCGCCAATCAATGAGACATCGTTGATCAGCGCTCATTTGCTCCTGTCACACGGAGCTATGGATGGGGAGGAGCGGTCGTTACTCCGATCTCTTGTCCCCATACGTTATCATAATGTTTACACAGGGAGATGTGCTGCCGACAACGATATTTTACTTTTTGAAAACAATACGATCAGCAGATGATCGTTGCTCGTTCATCCGCTGATCGCTGCCCTATTTCTACAGCGCATTTATCGGCAATGAACGTTCTATGAACGCTTGTCTGCCTGAGAATTGCCCAGTGTAAAACCCCCTTTAGACTGGTTATGTAGTGAGCGAGGTACACTTTCAAGGTACTCAATGAATTTGTTTGGACAGCGATTTATTGCTCACTACAAGACAAAAGTCTTGGTATAGCGCCAGCCTTACAGCTCCCACAGGGTTAATCACCCAGCCTTTGAATTGCGGAAAAATGGCACGGTCTTCCAGTTTACGGCATAAAACGCATTTAAACCGCCAGGTTCTCACGTAATTTTTAGTTCACACGCTTACTAAAAAAAAAGTCTGAAAATACGAAGCGGTTTTCAAGGGAAAATAGCTCCTGATTTTCAGACTTTTTAGCGACTCGCGTTTTTCGTTGCGTTTTTGGAGCTGTTTTTCTATTGAGTCAATGAAAATCGGCTTCAAAAACGTCCCAAGAAGGGAGATGCACTTCTTTTTCGCGGGCATCTTTTTACGTGCCGTTTTTGGAAAACGAGGCGTAAAAAAATGCCCCGTTCTGCTTCAGATTTTTCAGCCGTTTTTCAAGACGTTTACGGCCCGAAAAACAGCTGAAAACACTATGTGTTCACATACCCTTAAGCAGTTTTTTTTTTTTTTTTAAATTCTTTATTTTGATGACCGAAAAGGTCCATTTTACAACATACAGCATACAAATGACAAAATACAGAAAAAGTACAGAAACCACTATAGAAAGTAAAGTCAGCCTTCACATACATATTAGCTGAAATAATAAAAGCTATCATTCCCATCTAGGGAAGTATTCTGAATAAGAACAAGCCTCCGACACGGAGGTCCGGATCATGAAGTCCACACTGAAGGACCAAGAGAGAAAGAGCAGAACAGAAGAGGAAAGCCAAGGGGGGGGGGGGGGGGGAGAAGAACAGGGGAGAAGAAGAACAGGGGAGAATATGCAAGAGGGGAGGGGGGGGATTGGGTCCTCCACTACATCCCATTGGCAAAGTGAGCTAGTCAGGTTGCCTAGGGGTATGCGGATCTCGTATAATGTCTTTGTAGGAGTCTGAGTCCTGAAAAACAATCCATGAAGCCCATGTCTGACAGAACTTGGTGCTTGAGTCGTAGATAACGGAGGTCAAGTCCTCCATATGCATAATGTCGTTCACCTGTGAAACCCAGAGGGACAATGTAGGAGGAGAAGGGTCTTTCCATCGTAATGGGATACAATGACGGGCTGCCATCACTGAAAAGTGAAGCAGGGTGCGCTTATATATATTCACAGGGACATCGCAGTGATGAAGAAGGAAGAGGGCCGCGTCCAAGTTTATATCTGTGCCTGTGACCTCAGTTATCACTCGTTTTATGCCTTCCCAAAACAGGGTAAGAAGGGTGCATGACCAGAAGGTGTGGAGGAGGGTACCATTGTCCTGCCCACATCTCCAGCACAAAGGGGATGCTGTAGGAAAGATGTGGTGCAATCGAGCTGGGGTCCTGTACCAACGAGACAACAGTTTAAAGCCCGCTTCTTGATATCTTGAACAAATCGAGGTCTTACGTTGGCTTTGTGTGGGGGAGAAGGAGATACCCAGATCCGTTTCCCATTTAGAAAGATAGACAGGGAGGGGGAGATCCGGGGGGGGGGGGTCTATGAGAAGCTTGTATAATGTGGACAGTGTGTGTCTAGCTAATTCAGAGCCAGTACAAAGGACCTCTAGAGGAGTCCCGTCCCTTTGGTAGGAAGTAGGGGGTGAAATAGAAGAGCAAAAGTGACGTAGTTTGAGAGAACGCCAATGCCCTAGCGGCGGGAGGTCAGGGACCTGGGCCATGTCCGCCATGGATAGCCAATTATTGCCGTTCAGAAATTGGGCTGCTCGAAACCATCCCGAGGTCTGCCATGAGCGGAAGACTGGGTCCGTCATACCGGTGGTAAAAGAGGGGTTGCCCAGTATAGGATACACTGAGGAGTGAACCGGGAGGAGGGATGACCGAACTGAGAGAAGGGAGCAGCACAACAGTGTTGGGCCTATAGTGGGGTGAAGACGGAGGTGTTTGAGTTGGTTACGATGTAGCCAAGGGATAGCCTGTAGGGGTATAGATGAGAAACTCTGTTCCAGGCCCACCCATGGTTTAAAACCTTCGTGTTTACACCAATCCACCACTCGAGCAAGATGGGATGCAGTATAATAAGAGCGGACGTCAGGGAGTGCTAGCCCTCCTGATTCCCTAGATCGACATAGGAGCGTGCGTGAAAGTCGAGGGGTTTTACCGTTCCAAATAAAAGAAATCTGGAGAGAGTTGACCGCTTTAAAAAATTTAATAGGTATAGCAATGGGAAGGGTCTGGAAGAGATAGAGGACTCTTGGAAGTGCATTCATTTTGAAGATGGTGCACCGGCCCATCCATGTAAAAGTGCCTTTAGACCACAGCAGGTTTTTTCTAAGCCATTGCCAGGTAGGGATCGTAAAGGGAGGAAAAAAATATGTCTGGGTCCTTTGGCAGTCTACACGCATAGCGGCCTCGGTGTGGCCAAAACCATGCCAACTAGCAAGACAGCACACTTTTCAAAATGTGTTTAGCTAAGGGTGTATTCATACGTGCAGGTTTTGATCAGATTTTATTTAGGTTTTTTGTGCAGTGTTTGAATCCAAAACCAGGAGTGGACTCAAATAAGAGAAGTGGTAGTAGTTTGTACTTTATACATGCTCTCCTTTTATGATGAACATATGGTTTGTACTTAAAAAAAACAACAAAAAAAAAAAAAGATTAAAGTCTGCACGTGTGAATACACCCTAAAACCGGTTTGGTGGCCAATGGCCACGTAGTATTGCTACGATGCAGCCGACTACAATTAAACTTCTTTTAGGTTCATTCAATTTGAAAACCGTGCCAACTTGCATTTTGGCGTGGTTTCAGACGCACTGAACCACAACGTGTGAACACAGCCTTAGGGCTTAGTCAGACGAACGGGATATACGTCCGTGCAACGCGCGTGATTTTCATGCGCGTCGCACGGACCTATATGAGTCTATGGGGTCGTGCAGACAATTGCGTGATTTTTAAGAAGCGTTAGACCGCTGCGTAAAAGTCCCGACATGTCCGTTCTTGGAGCGTTTTTCGCACATCACGCACCCAAGTCAATGGGTGCGTGAAAACCACGCATGTCACACGGAAGCACTTCCGTGGGACAAGCGTGATTCGCGCAACTGCAGTCAAAATAATGAATGAAAACAGAAAAGCACCACGTGCTTTTCTGTTTACAAACATCCAAACTGAGTGTCATAATGATGGCGGCTGCGCGAAAAGCACGCAGCCGCGAATCATACAGGGCTGACACACGGAGCTGTTAAGTGCCTTTTTGCGCAGGCAAAATGCCGCATTTTTGCGTGCGAAAAAAAGCACACGCTCGTGTGAATCCAGCCTTAAGGAAAGATTTTACTTGAATCTGCTCTTGGTTGTGGCTTAAAAACGGCACATATGAAAGTACCCTTCAGGTTTATGCAAAATCTGCAAATTTCCACGATTCAGCAGCCATCACAGGTGAAGCTCAAATACTGACGAACAACGGCTATTCATGGGAAAACCGCACGCAACCGCGGTCATATATAGGCTGGGTCCACACAGTGTGGATACACTGCGTAAAACTACACAGCGTATTCGCCCTGGACGCCGCAAGGAATTCCAGAGGAAAAATCCAGAAAGTCTGCTGTGGAAAACCGCACGTAAAAAGGGAAAAAAAAAAAAAAAGTCAAAAAGTGTCTGATTACCCATAACCATGGCAACGCATCCCTCAGCAGTCCAGCTGCCCATCCTCCTGTGATGGGCTGTAGCAGTCTCATGGGATGAAACATCATCCCCGAAGGCCGGGCTGGACGCAGGAGCACAGGGATCTGAGTAAGTATGAGATTTTTGAGTTGCGATCTTTGGGGCAGAATCAGCTTTTCCGCCTCAAAAATCGCAACATCTGCCATTTGTTGCGGGTTCTACCACCCTATTGAATACAATGGGGAAAACCCCCAAACAGGAAAGCAGCGATTTTCGCAGCATAAATTCCATTCCACATGCTGCGGATTAAAAAAAAAAAAAAAAAAACGCACTGCAGGTCAGTTTATAAACGTTTTGTTGGCGCGTATTTTATGCTGCTACAGTATTATGCTGTGGATTTTCCGCAATAAAATACATTGCGGAAAACTCACAGTATTTACGCTACGTGTGAACCCGGCCTTATGGTTAACAGAAAACATCAATCAGGTTTTCTTCGCTCTAATTGAAATCCAGCAGTTATACGAGAGTCTCCAATTAAAAAAAAAAAAAGTTAAGACGGCGCGGAAGCGGTAATTGCGATGTGTTTTCTTGGTCAATTAGACTGTGTTCTCTCTGCTAATTCACAAAAGAAAATTCGCTGTATCACAATGACAACTGTCTCATTTCCAAATGATTTGTCTCTCGGGGCACAGGCACTGGGCTCACATTTCCCAGACAAAAGTTTGGTTTTTAAACCAGGGTTGCACAGAGCAATTGATCCCGTAACCTAAAACTCACCAGGTTGAGCAACATCTAAACAATGGGATAAGGGTGGCCATGTGCGGAGAGAGGTGTAGTTTAGAGTCCGGAGACAGCCAGCCGGGCTAGCCGTAATCTCATCATCAAAACTGCTACCTTGTTCAGTTTCTGTTTTGTGTCACTAAAATACCAGAGAAGGAAAAAAACAAGACATGAATGGGACCCGAGATAACATGCATTGTTGCACATCGTAAAGATCTCAAGAAGTGCAGAGCAGAGCCAAAACCTATTAGGAGGCATTGTGATGACTGGAGAGAGGGAAGAAATCTCCACAGACCCGGGCTTCTTGATCAGAACAGAAAACAAAAAAATTCAGTTAAAATACATAAAATATAATAAAAAAACATTTAAAAAAAAACAAACTCAAAAACATCTACGGATGTCCAATGGTTTGACGAATAAAAAACAAAATCGAACCATACACAGACAAAACCTAATATTTACCCCTCTTAGCCCCTTTTTTTCACAGATTATTGGTCGGCAGTCGGTTCATTGAAGAGTGTGTAACCGATTAATGGCCAACAATTGGGAAGAATAGATGCAAATGTACGTGCTGACCGACAAGTATCTAAGGCTCGATCAAGACCATTTAATTCAATATGAAGCGGTTCTTGTAAGCTATGAGATCACATATCTCGAATGATCGCTAAAAGGGAAATTACAGGATTAGATAAATATGGCTGCTCTCTTCCAAAAACAGCGCCACACTTGTCCACAGGTTGTATGTGGTTTTGCAGCTCAGCCCCATTCACTTTAACGGAGCAGAACTGTGATACCAGATACAACCCATGGACAGGTACGGCACTGTTTTTGAAAGAAATCAGCCATGTTCTTCTAGTCCTGGACAACCCCTTTAAGAATTTAATTAGGCAACATCAAGTTATGCTCAATGAGAAATAAAAAATATATATATGTCCTTTATTGCCCTAGATGTGGTAGAGATACTATGCCCCATAAAACAAGACATAGCTACTCACAATACATTACACATCAAACAACCTCAACCACTTAGGCTTCGTTCACATCTGTGTTCGGTATTTTAGTCGCTTTGTTCCGTCATAAGAGAAGAACAACGGAAATAAGATCAGTTGCATGACGGACACCATTGCGCCTGACGGAATCCATTGACTTTAATGCTTTCTATCGGGTTTCCACCATGGTGTCCGTTATCTTAGCGGAAAAAATAGCGAAGATTGCTGCGCTAGATTGTCCAGCATTTTTGACCGGTTCTGTGAAGGAGGCCCCTAACGGAGCCTACAACGCAGATGTGAAGAAAGCCTTAGAAAGTCCAAAGTCAAAAGATGCCACACAATAAGTTGTGGTTCTTAATACTCACTGCATTGATGGTTTGTCCAATGCAGACAAACTCTAGAACCACTGATAAACCCCCCCCCCCCCCAAGTCTTGGTGCTGCATCATTTGTTTCTTTATCTATAGTTTTTGCTGCAACTTTTTCAAGGCCAAGAAACACAAGCTGGTACCCATCTACAACTACACTGTCTTCACTTTTCCTATGCTTAATCTCATAGTCACCCATAGTCTATGGATTACAACGTAACATGGAAAAGTTATCGTTGTGGGTTTAAATGTATCCTGATGCGGAGAGTGGGGTGGCAGATGTGTCAGACTTTGCTACATTTATGGGAGAAAATAATAAATTATTAAATCAACCGTTAAATTGACAATTTCCACAGATATCCCGGACAGCCAGACAATTTCTACAGATATCCCGGACAGCCAGACAATTTCCACAGATATCCCGGACAGCCAGACAATTTCCACAGATATCCCGGACAGCCAGACAATTTCTACAGATATCCCGGACAGCCAGACAATTTCCACAGATATCCCGGACAGCCAGACAATTTCCACAGATATCCCGGACAGCCAGACAATTTCTACAGATATCCCGGACAGCCAGACAATTTCTACAGATATCCCGGACAGCCAGACAATTTCTACAGATATCCCGGACAGCCAGACAATTTCTACAGATATCCCGGACAGCCAGACAATTTCCACAGATATCCCGGACAGCCAGACAATTTCCACAGATATCCCGGACAGCCAGACAATTTCCACAGATATCCCGGACAGCCAGACAATTTCCACAGATATCCCGGACAGCCAGACAATTTCCACAGATATCCCGGACAGCCAGACAATTTCCACAGATATCCCGGACAGCCAGACAATTTCTACAGATATCCCGGACAGGCAGACAATTTCCACAGATATCCCGGACAGCCAGACAATTTCCACAGATATCCCAGACTGCCAGACAAATTCCACAGATATCCCGGACTGCCAGACAATTTCTTGGACAAAACAGCATAGTAGCATACAATAAAAAAAACACAAATTAGATAAAATGGGCAGATTTTTTGTTTCTGTTGGAAAGTCACATGAAATTTGGAACCATCAACCTTCTTGCCAGGTATCAACTCTTCACAGGATTACTATGACGCATTTAAAACAACAATGAAGAGTGAGGGGAGAGATTTATTGAGATTTCATGTAGCTGCCGGGATAGGTGACAGTACTGGTAGTTGTCGTGTGCCCCCTGGACATGGTTCTTATGAAGGTTACACGTCATCCACGTCAGTGACACAGACCAAACACTTCCAAAAGTACCAGCCGTCAATTTGTCCGGTTTTTCACCAGTTCCAGACTAATTAGCCATGAGCAATTTAGAAGCCAGTATATTGAATGTGAGATGCCAACCAAGCCACTGTCTACATTTGTAACAATATTTAGAAAAGGGAAACAGCAGCAACCGAATGTTTACTCTGGAGCAAATTTTCTAAAAAGTTAACAATGTCAAGTGATGAAATACTTACAGACATAAGCAGGAGAAGTTCCACACAGGAGAGGTACATTTTCTTTTGTAAGAAAAAAAAACCAACCATTCTGTGGCAATGTAAATGGATCTTTTATTGGCTACTTAAACTTGTACGCCCTTACAAAAAATTTTTTTTTTTAATTTCGATTTTACGATAAAAGCTGTAATGTTTGCTATGAGCTGAACTGAAGCTCGGCTGGGAACGGGCCCTGTGTTTCTAAGACACAGGATCACAATAATAATGATCACATGTAAATTGATGAACTTAGATGTGATCGTGATCTCCGTGATGAAACGGGAGATCGGCGCATCTTCGGCAGCATAAGCAATTTAGTCAACTAATTTCAAGAAATATATTGGTGAATATTTTATCCCTGGATAATACCTTTGAGCTGTAGCCATTCAATTATTCCCCTCCCTGCCTTACAAAAGCCATGGTTTTTTTCGTTAACCCCTTAGTGACCAGCCTATTTTAGGCCCTAATGACCAAGCTATTTTTTTCATTTTTCTATAGTCGCGTTCAAAGAGCTATAACTTTTTTATTCTTCCGTCGACATAGCTGTATGAGGATTTGTTTTTTGCGGGATTAGTTCTACAGTTTAATGGCACTATTTTGGGGTACATATAGTTTTTGGATTAACTTTTATAAACTTTTTTTTGGGGTGGGAATAGAAAAAAAACCCTGAAATTCCGCCATTGTTCTATGCGTTTTAAATTCACGCTGTTCACTGTGCGGCGTAAATAACGTTACCTTTATTTTATGGGTTGGTACGATTACGGAGATACCACATATTAAGAGGTTTTTTAAGTTTTACCACTTTTGCACAATAAAAACTTTTGAACTAAATGTATTTGCTTTCTTCATTGTCGCTTTCCAAGAGCCGTAATTTAATTTTTCCGTCAATGTAGTGATATGAGGGCTTGTTGTTTGCGGGACGAGACATAGTTTTGATTGGTACTGTTTTGGGGTACATGGGACTTACTGATTAACTTTTATTATGAATTTTTGGGGCAATGGAAAAAAAATAGCAATTTTGCCATTGTTTTTTTGCGGTGTTCACCTTGCGGTTTAAATTACATATTAACGTTGTTTGGATCATTATGGTTGTGGCGATACCATACAGGTGTACTTCTATTTATTTTGTACACTTGCTAAATAAAACTTTTTTTTTTTTTTTACTGTAGTTATTAACTTTTATTTCACATGACTTACTTTTTTTAGTCCCACTAGGGGACTTTACTATGCGATCTTTAGATCGCTGCTATAATGCTCTGGTATACTTCGTATACCAAAGCATTATTGCCTGTCAGTGTAAGTCTGACAGGCAATTAGGATGTGCCTCTGGAACATCCTAATAGGCATAGGTCGTGGGCAGACCTGGGGGCCTTTATCAGGCCCCCGGCTACCATGGCAACCCATCAAAGGCACGCAATTGCATTTGCAGGCCGCCGACGGTTAAGCCAGGGAGCTCCCTCCCTCTGTAGACAAGTTAAATGCCGCGTTCGCTATTGACCACGGCATTTAACGGGTTAAACGTCCGAGATCGAGGTGAACTTCGATCGCGGCCATTGGAGCAGGAGCCCGGCTGTCATTAGACACCCGTGCAGCACTTCGACTGGGCTGCCGTGAATAGGTCGACAGCCTAGCCTAAGGCCCCTTAGTGACCGCCGTGAAAAGGCGTATTGGTGGTCACCAAGGGATTAACCGTCATACAAGGGCTTGTTTTCTGCAGGACTAGTTGTAGTGTTAACGGTATGGAATGGAAAAGAAAAAACGCAATACCTCTTTTTTTGGGTGGGGAAGGGGTGGGAGTCATTTTTTCGGCGTTCACCATGCGGTTAAAACTAGGTGTTAACTTTAATCTAAAATCGGTCAATAAAATGTGGCCAAAACAAAATTTATATCGTTTTTT